>NC_140583.1:734923136-735445636 GCF_964204655.1 Triturus cristatus | reverse complement strand
CATTTACATTTTACAGGGCATCAAGTCTGCCCTTTTGGGTAGCAGTATCAGAATTTCCAGAAGGCAACTGAGGATGTGGTGTAGAATGTCCAGCTAGGAAGTATTTAAGTTGTTGAGCCATTGGGCCCAATGAGCTTGATAAAATTTTTTGAAAATAAGTTTTCAAGATTTGGCATAACGCTGAGCGATTGAGCCTATCATGAACTCTGCTGCTTTCCTATGAGGAACAGGGTCAAGACTGATTTTCATATGGCTGGGTCCAAACTGGAGTGGCGTGGTGAGCAAATGAACAATGGATTAAACCCCGATCTTTGTTACTGGGGGTGAATGTTTGCATTGTTCAGCATTCAGTCCATCATTTGTTCCTTTTGCATTTGTCGCCCTAAGTGGGAAGGGTATGCCCAGACGTAGTTCCCGTGCTCACTGCGCCACTGGATTCAAGCTAGCCTGGGTGATGAAGAATGATGCCCCGGGGGGCGTGGCTTGCAGCCGACAGCAATGGCCGCAGCCTAGGAGAGCTCCGCGCTCACTAGTCTCTTTCCCCCACAATCCTGACAATTATCCGCGTCCACGGCGACAAGGACCAGCTGCGCCGACTATCGGGAGGCCTCCGGTGTCGATCGAGTGCCGTCTGAGAGCTGGAGGTGCCGCCGCAGGGTCAGCATCGGCGAGGCCGGGGGTGCGGCCTACTCCCAGGGACTGCGACCGGGGCCTGGAGTACACGGGCGCGGCTGAGGAAGTGGCGCGCAGCGTTGGCCCGCTCCGAGGACCAGGACGCCGCGTAGGGCGCAGCAAAGTGGCAGCGGAGCACGAACAGTGGGGGCGCCGACCGGCGTGGACCGGGGCCTCGTGACATGCAGGGCCCTGCGGTGCGAGGCTGAACTGCAGGACGGAGCGCGCTCAGAGGAGCAGAGACGAGGTCGCGAGGCCCGGACACGAGTGATAGAGGTGTCCTGGCTCCCCCTGCCCCGGCACCGGCGGATACGGGGCCCTGCTGACTGGATCTGCGGCCCGGAACCCGGACCTGCCCCGGGTTGGTCGGGACTGAAGGCAGAAAGTGTTGGTGAGCCTGACCTCCCTCGGAGCGTGGCGGGGGCAACGCTGGTGATCAGATCAGGTGCCCCCCCCTGCACAGTCCTACCGGGGAGCGGCAGGGACACATAGTGGACACGACGCACCGTGGGCTGCATAGGGTGCTCCCCGTCGCGACCTGAGGAGAGTGGGCGCGTTCTGCACAACGGTCCCCTGCACGAGCGGAGGCGAGGAGGGAAGGGAAAACCGAAAGGCCGAGCGCTGACCTGTAAGGCGCAGTCTGGCAGCGGCGACTACCGACCTGCCCGCTACACCGCGAGACGAAGTAAGCACCATGGGGGGGAAAGGCCAGCGGGGGCCGCAGACAGGCAAATTGGACAAATATGCCTACCGCAGGGAGAGCTCGCAGACCCCGGTGACTCCCAGGAAGAATGAGGACGCAGCGCAGGCCGGTCAGCCCGGGGAGATTACCCTGCAGGACATAATGCGCACACTGACGCAAATGCAAACGGCGATAGGTACGATCTCCACGGACATTACACTGTTACGAGCAGACGTGTCAAAAATCAACGACAGGCTGAGGGAGGTGGAAGACACGACGGCCACCCTGTCCACAGAGACAACACTGCTCACAAGCAAGGTGAGGGCACTGGAACTAGCGCAGAAACAACTGGAGGCGAAACTGGACGACCAAGAAGGGCGCGCCCGCCGCAATAACATCCGCTTAGTGGGAGTGCCGGAGACCGGGCGCGGTCCGGCGCTGGACTTATATGTGGAAGACCTCGTCAAGAATAAACTCCAACCTAGAGGTTTGTCGGAGTTTTTCTCGGTGGAAAGGGCGCACAGGGTGCCAGGTGGCCCGCCCAGACCGGGAGCCCCACCACGGCCTATACTGGCAAGAATATTCAACTTCCGCGACCGCGACGCCATTCTGCAGACAGCGCGAGTCGCTCCCCCACTCCGAGTGGAGAACAGCAAAATAGAGATTTACCCGGACTACACAGCACTGGTAACAAAGCAACGCAGAGACTTCCTGGACGTGAAGAAAGAGCTACGGAAGAGAGAACTGAAGTATGCAATGCTCTTCCCCGCGAAGCTCCGGGTGGAGGCAGAGGGCAAAACCTGGTTCTTCATGTCCCCGACGGAGGCCACGGAATGGCTGGAGGGCTGGAGGAAGCCAACGGGACGCACGGGAGCGGCGCAGAGACATGGACAGTCTGCAGACAGGGCGGAGGTATCGGACCCATTGCAAGAGGAGTCGGACGGACGACTATGACACCGTGCCAAGTACGATATGAACGTGGGGCTCGCCAGGCAACGGAAATGGCACGACGACCTCGGTCGCTCCTGGAGGATGGCCGTGGGGGTTTGACCTGGCTGTCTCCCCGGGACCTCTCGCCGGTGGTGGAACAGAGGGCCTACGAAAGCTGGAGACGGCGCCATACTGTAGAAAGCTGAGGAGGAGGCTTGTACGGCCGGAGCCTGAGCCCTCTTCACAGCCGTTGGACATAATGAAGCTCTGAGGGGGAGACTAAGACTGGGTGCAACGGGCATCTCCCCCCTGGCACGCAAGTACACAGTTATGGGGACAAAGCACTCTGCTCAGTTGGGGGTGGTGGGTAGTTTGGAATCCGCCGGGCAGGGCAGCAGGGAGGTGGGGGGGGGGGAATGGGGTGTTTACAGGGGGTTTTGGTTCACACGGTTTTATCTGCATACCGCAAGCTCAGTCAGCACCTGCATAGACTCTCCGCACACCGTTCATTGTACATCGCATATGTCACATACGATAGCACATGGGGCCGGACACGGAACAGACCTTAGGGACGACCGACAATCTGCACACCACTGGCAAGCACCTAGTGGTCCTGTCCTGGAATGTCAACGGGTTGGGGGACAAGATTAAACGGGGACTGGTACTACAATACATTAAACGAAAGGGGCCGGCGGTAGCACTGCTGCAAGAAACGCACTTGGTGGGTTCGGCATGTCAAGCCTTAGACAGTTCGGGATATAAAATGGGAGTTCATTCGGAGTTCACCTCTGGATCCCGGTGGGTAGGTATATTAGTCCATAAGCGCTGCCCCCTGATAGTACAACAGACATGGACCGATGCGCAGGGCAGATTCGCCGCGTTGGCGGGCCAATGGGAAGGGAAAAGGTACAACTTCGTCTCAGTATATATCCCACCAGCATTACATGGTACCGCGCTCCCGGACCTGAGCGCATTCCTGTTGTCGCTTCCACAAGGCGCAACGATCATAGGGGGGGATTTCAACGCCGTAGTTAACACCACCATGGATAGGCGACCCCCCAGAGGCCCCAGTAGCACTAGTTCGAAACTTAAAGATTTTGTAGACACGGTAGGCCTCACAGATACCTGGAGAGCGAAATTCCCACACGACAGGCAGTATACCTTTCACTCAGGGGTGCACAACAGTGAGTCGTGGATAGATCACATGTTTACCCAGATGCTGGGACTGGAACGGATAGCGGAGGTAACACACTTGCCCAGGGGAATCTCGGACCACTCCCCAATAATGCTCATATACTCATCAGACATCCCGGGCAGGCGCAGACTCTTCCCGATCTACCCTCATTATTTAGCGATTAAAGATATCAAGAAAACGTTGGTCACCACCTCGAAACAATACTTTAGTGAGAATGAACGCTCGGTGAAGTCGCCAGCGGCGCTCTGGGAAGCCTATAAGGCGGTCCTGCGGGGCCAGGCCATTTCCTCAGTGTCGCACCACAAGAAGCGCCAGCGCCAACAACTCCACACGCTAGAGGAGAACATGCAAAGGGCAGAGGCGGATTACGCCGCCGACGCTACGGAGGCGGCAGCACATGGGCTACAGCTGGCGCGGCAGGAATACAAGACATTTGTGTGGGAGGAGGCGACATCTAGACTACAAACCACAAGACACACAGTATACGAGCAGGGGGACAAAGCGGGGAAGCTACTGGCCTGGTTAGATAAAAAAGACAAAGCTAATAGGTGGATAGCAGAGCTGGCCACACCACACGGCGCGCCAATCACAGACCCCCAGGCCATTGTAGAGGAGCTTGCGGCACATTATGAACGTATATACACGCCGACCGCAACGGCCACTATGGAAGAAAGCAGAGCCTTCCTGCACGACATCCAAATGCCGAAATTGGCTCCCACAGCGGTGCAGGCGCTTGAGGCGGACATTACGCTGGAAGAAACGACTCAGGCCATACTCGCACTCCACACGGGCAAGGCTCTGGGACCTAATGGTATCCCGGTGGAGCTCTTCCGACACCTGATTACGATCTTAACACCCCACCTCTTGAACATGTATAATGACAGCTTAGAAAGGGGGGAGCTTCCCGGAGACCAGCGCTTGGCCACGATAGTAGCAATACACAAGCCCGGGAAACCGCCAACCAGTTGCATGTCCTACCGGCCCATATCCCTGATCAACGCAGAGGCAAAGATACTAGCCAAAGTGCTAGCGAGGCGGCTCCAGCCTTGTCTGGGGTCGGTGGTTCACCCGGACCAATCGGGGTTTCTGCCGCATCGGAACACGGCGTTGAACCTGAGGCGAGTGAATAGTGTCATGGCGCGCAAGCCCCTCATCCAAGAGGATGCCATAATTCTCTCCCTGGACGCGCAAATGGCGTTCGACATGGTGGAATGGCCGTTTTTATTCGCGGTACTTCACCACTTAGGTTTCGGTCCCAAATTCATAAAATGGGTGGAACTGCTGTACACGAAACCCATGGCGCAGGTGGTGGACAACGGAAGGATCTCGGGCACCTTTCCACTGGCTAAGGGAACTCGGCAGGGCTGTCCATTATCGCCTCTTCTGTTCGCACTAGTGCTAGAACCCTTGGCGGCGTGGATACGGCAAGACCAGGTAATCCGTGGGCTTAAATGGGCGCCGGGGTGGGAAGACAGAATATCACTCTACGCGGACGACATACTCCTCTATCTGGCCTCACCGGCCCGATCTCTCAATTGCCTCATGGATATCTGTGTGGCGTTCGGCCGGGTTTCAGGGCATACCATAAACTGGGAAAAATCGCATATTTATATACTCTCAGGCGATAGGCCTCGACTCCCACGTAACTGTGCTGCTAAGATAGTGCCTGAAGGATTCATGTATCTGGGCATCTACATCACGGCGCAGGAATCCCGCTTCATAGCTGAAAACCTTAAAAAACCACTGGAGCGTCTCCGCAGGGATGTGCAGTGCTGGCGGTCTCTACCGCTCACCCTATTGGGCAGGGCAGCCCTCTTTAAAATGATGGCGCTCCCGAGGTTTCTGTACGCCCTACAAAATACACCATTCCCGATAGCCCCAGCATACTTTCGGGAAGTGAATAGTGAACTCAGTAAGCTGCTGTGGGATGGCAAGGCGACACGTATAGCGATGCACAAATTAGTGAGAGGCTGGTATGATGGAGGGATAGCACTCCCGCACATTAAGCTGTATTACTGGGCCTCACACCTGATGGTAATCAACCAATGGCTTCATGCTGATCAGGGAGATCCGGCCTACCGTATGGATAGGCATCAGCTGGGGGCAGATAACCTTATGGGAGTACTTTACAATAGGAATCAACACAAGCATCTTATAGGCCCTACAGCACATACAATTAAGATCTGGCACGCGAGATGCGATGGGAAGGAGTCATCACGCAGGTGACACCGCTCTGGGACACCAATAAACTGGGAAGGCTAAGGAACACGAAGGGGTTCAAACAATGGGACTTGATCGGTATCTCAAAGGTAGGGGATGTGTGGAAAAAGGGGAACCCCGTCCCGTTTGAACAGTTGCAGCGGAGCTATGGGATGGCGGACACTGAGGCATTTCGCTACTTACAAGTACGGCATGCCCTTACGGCACTTATACCACAAGGCACGAGGCTTCCAGAGTCCACACCCCTTGAGGACAGGCTCCTTACTGACCATATGACGAAGAAAGCTATCTCACTCACATACAAAAAAATCGTAAACAACCAACCAGACCCGACACAAGCCCTCAAAATTAAATGGGAGGCCGACGTGGGGGAGCTGGATCAGACTGATTGGCAGGACGCGCTGGCATCGCCACGAGAAGTGGCGATATCATCCAGATTTAAATTAATACAACTTAAGATACTGCACCGTACCTATTATACCAGGACACTACTATATAAACTACACAGAGCCGACACACCACTTTGCGTCCGACAGTGTGGAGAGCCAGGCACGTTCTGGCACATATTATGGCAATGTGTACACATCCAGAAATATTGGAAAGCAGTCATGCGTACAGTTGCGCAAGTCACAGGGGCAACATTGGTCCCTGAACCCAGGGGGTGCATCTTGAACATCTGGGAGGAAGTGGACATTACGCAGACAGTGCAAACATGGGTGGCGCTGGGGATGGCTTTGGCGAAGAGACATTGCACAACAGTGGGGAGCCAGGCAGGCCCCGACCCTCCAAAAATGGTGTAATGGTAAGGACGATCTAGTGGTGACGGAGAAATCGGTCTATGTACACAGAAGATGCCCCAAAAAATGGACTAAGATTTGGGGGAAGTGGAATGACTATCGAGGGAACATTTGTGACCCCCCGCAGGACGAATCCCTGTCAGATGATTCAGACTAACTGGGGGTGTGTGGGGAAGCAAGACACGAGATGTTTGGCATGGTGGAAGAGGAGGGTGTTGGGATCATGAGGAGACATAATGGGACCCTTGGCCCTCGGCAGTGGCTGACACGAGCAAACTGTGATGTACTTGATAAAGCAACATATGGTATTGCAGTATTGGTTGAAAATGGAAAGGTTAATAAAAAGAGTTTAAAAAAAAAAATAATGATGCCCCAAAACCAGTCCCAGGATGCTTGTTTCCGATCCAAGGAGGTCCTGGCTTGACAGTTCGGCTGGACTGTTCCCCTGAGGAACACACTCAAGACTGATTTGCATATGGCTGGGTCCAAACTGGGGTGGCGTGGTGAGCAAAAGAACGATGGATTAAACCCAGATCTTTGTGACTTGGGGTGAGTGTTTGCATTGTTCAGCATTCAAACCATCATTTGTTCCTTTTGCATTTGTGCTATAACAAAATCAGCGCAAGTAGGAGAGGAGGTGCTAGGGAGAACCGCAGTCTCAAGGAAGGGCCAAAGATGAAGTGAAACGAAGCTGAGGATTGTGCTTAGACTCTAGGTGGTAATAGCACTGATGCCTGAACTTCCCAAGGCTTATCAGGGAAGAGCAGTCCAGAACACCAGGTAAGGCACAAGCAACAGGGTAAAATCAGGCATCCTCCGACCACCTAAGGTTGAGGTAAACCCAAAATGGTGGCGGCAGTGAGAGCCTAGAAAGTATAGAAATATACACTTGACTGGAGGGGACAGAGACTATATTTTGGGCGCCGACTGAGAGGTAGCAAATCCACACAAATAAGTAAAAATTGTATTAATAAATGTATGTAGGGATTTTATAAAATGTGTAATTGTATTAACACAATGTAACTAATACATAATGAATTTGAGATGTTCTGCTGAAAAGCTGTTTATTTTAATGTTGGATAATGTTGGCCTCGATTTCAAAATGGTTGTTGCTGTCTGCAGCCATATTCTTTTTTCACGCAGTTATTTATCTGCTTTTCCTCACTGTGCACACAGCGTACAATAGTTATTTTGTAAATATTATTTTGAATCACAATGTCCTCTCATGTATAGCATGAGGGTGTTCTAGAGCTTCGTTTAAATGCTGTGTTATCAAAGTGAATGTGTTCTCCACGGTTTCCCCTAATAATTTGTAGCGATATTTGAACTAACTAGTGTAGTGTCACAGGACCACAGTGGATGGGAACTGCATTATGTGAAACTGTGGGACAGCGTTCAATAATGTGACTTTATAAATTGTATGGCTCATTCTTTATTATGATTGGGTTAAGAATGTGAGCTCTTAATGTAATTGCATTCATTTGTCAGTTTCTTTGTATTTTTCATTATAAAAAGCACCCTTTTCTGAGGGTGCTGGCTCACTCTCCCCAATCTTTAGAAGATAAAATTCTGTTGGTCTGACCTCATTCATGATTTATTTATTTGAGCCAAATTATAACTTGCTTTACGGTTTCATTATCTACATTTTTATTCGGAGCTTCATGCTTTTCTTTAACAATTGACTGACTGACTTCTTGCCACTTTTTCTGCTTTCTGTAATGCCTTACATTTTTCAATTAACCTTGCTAGTTTGCAACATAATACTTGCCAGTATTCATTGTGAAGCTTAACGTGCTATACATTTAATTCTGAAATGTTGCTGGATATTGTAGTTATATGTTGACATGATCCACTTGAGAAACAACAGAATGCTTAGGGGATTAATAACACAGCTCTGAGTCCGTCAAATGCACTTTTAGAGAAAAGGGCTACATTACATCAATTTAATAAACTTAATGACGTAAAAAGCGATTTTAACACTAACAATTTCACAACTCTACTGGAATTTTTATGTTATAGATGAAGGGGCAACGGCAAATCCACTGTGATTATACGGCCCCACAGCAGGGGCGGTGCGTCCATTGGGGCGCTTGGGCGTTGCCCCACCTAGCGTTGCCGTGACCATCACTCTAACTCTCTCACACAATGCAATCCTGGCCTGTATCCGATTCCCAGGCCGCCAGAGCCGGAAGCAGTCTGCTTAGAAGGGGGCGGGGCAGCACTAGAGTTCAGCTGCAAGTGACAGTGTCTGATTGACATTCACAGATACCACACGTCGGTCGGCGGAGCGCACAGCAAGAGTGCGCATGTTCTGTTTTGGGCTTAAACATTTTGCGACCAGCCCTGAACATGTGCACACTAGGCTGCTCATTAGAAGAGTGAGGGTTGTTACATGGCGCTCTTCTAATGAGCAGCCTATTGCGCATGTTCGGGCTGGTCACAAAAATGTTTAAGCCCTAAACAGAACATGCGCACTACTGCTCAAGCCAATCCTGGTGCTGCTGCTGGAGCAGTGTCTGGATTGGCTGAGAGCAGGCGGTACTTGCCAGGGCACCAACGCGGGAGTCGGACCTTGCCCAGGATGACTCGCAGAGGCGGCGCGATCCGGTAAGTTTAGATTTTTCTTACTAATGGTGGTGCTTTATTTTAACCTCCCGCGCCGCGCACAACCCCTAACACTACCCCCCCGCGCGAGTATTGGAGCACGAGCCGCGACTAATGCTGTGTTTTTTACACAACGTTTCTGTGGAGTGGGGAGGGTTCTTTGTACCTTACTCTATGGTACATCATGACTTTGGGTGGTGGTGGATTTTAGCTTGGGGCACTATGAAGAAACTTTGGGGAGGTTGGTCAGACTTCCTGTCATGGCCGCGAGTATGGCAGTGGCATGAGCTGTGGGCCCTCCACTGTGTCTTGCCTCATGCCAGTTGGTTCAGTGTGTGACATTTCACATGGCCTGGCCTGGCCCCCACAGCAGGAGAGAAAGGTTGGTGTGATTCACCCTGTGTGGCTTCTCACTGAAGTGTGCGTCAGAAGCCCCAGGGCGATTGCACTTCAAAACCTCTGGGCGTTTACTCTTAAATGCGTGATTGCCAAGAATCTTTCAAGCAGTCAGCTGCGGACAGTATTGTGTGATGTTCTGTGCATTATGACATGTATTATCCCAACAAGCAACCTGGTGGAGGATGCTGTTGTGTTCTGTGCTGCACTGTACTGTATATTACTGTGGCGGTGGGTGACAGAAGCCACATAGCTCCTTGCCTTGTTTTTTTGTCTGGAGGTTCCAAGCCGGGCTGCCGGAGCATATCCACCTCGAGGAGTTTTGCTATAATTCGGGATAGACTGCATGTTCCAGAATGCAAAGAATGCTGGCTAAGCGTCTGTCACACGGCATAACTACCTGAGGGACTGCATTATAAGTGTGTACGAATACCCAAATCTCATTCTCCTCTGCCTGGTGCATGGAAATCATCAATTAATGGTCTTTGTAAACATTCTTGTATTTGCAGTTATTGATTATTTTTTTTTATCCGCATGCAATGTGAGTGGCTGTATGTACCTGATGTAATTTCTGATGCAGATTCTATGTGGTTTTGAGGGTTCTAGCATTGTGGCATGCTTCATGGCTGTGTAGTTACATTTACTGTGGAATTTTAGCCACTTTGCTGTTTTGGTTGGAACCACACTGTGCACCATTGTTAGGATATGTCGTTGATTGTGTGGTTGTGTGTGGCTGTGGATTTGAGTTTTGTGAACATGTGTATGCATTTCGATGTGCATGAATCTGCATTTGTGTGTGTTATCTGTTTGTGTGCTAGCGCAACTGTGTATGTTTCTTTCTGTAGGTGCATGTTGTCTGTTTTTTGCCCATCATCATAGCGGAGAGGATGACATTATAGAAGAATAGCTTTATTAACCTTCTTGCTTTCTCAATTTTGCTTGCAAATGTACCATTTTCACACTCTTTCTTCAAAAGTTTACCGGGGGAGAACCCCCCCCTCAAACTCCGGGCTCGGTCGCTCGCCATAAGGCACGCATCCCGAACTTTTACGCCCCTCCACTTTCAAATCTCACCAGCCACCACTGCCCCACAGGGCTTTGCAGGACTAACATTACCAGAATCCCTGAGTCACATGTTCCCACAGGGGAGTTGAGCTTTCAGCAAAAGCTATAATGAAGGGAACTGCAGCTGTGCTGTTTGCTCGTTCCATGGCCTGTGACCAAGGGAGGAGATGCCTGAAATGCTAAGGCCGTCATGAAGTGGTGTAATGTTGATGGTTGGCCTCACTGCGGATAACATTAAAGAAGCAACAACCCATCTGTGTAGCACGTCTTTATTGAGGGCAACTTTTTGATGGAAATATATATCAAAGTACAATATTTTTTTTTTCGTTCCGGAGCCCCCGACCCTACAGGGCGGCATCATCAATGGGCACGGAACAGCCCATCACAACAACAAAAAAAGCACATTGAGGCTCATTGTTGGGGATGTAGCTTTATTCAGCGTCCAACAGCACAGCATGCTTCCTTTCCCTAACGTTTCGGCGCAGGGGGCCTTGATCACAGGGGGAAGTAATTTCATAAAGTGCATTTGTGCGTGCTTTTAAAAGATTTGAGTCACATGACTGGAATATGCAAACTTCAGCTCCCATAGTGCATTGTGAATTCTTAAAATGAGTACGATCTGGATATAATATCATCCTGCAAAGAATTGTCTGAAATGACTAAACCTGTCTAGGATACCTTGGATGGTATATGTTAAAACATGCTTTGCTAATCTAGGTTCCAGGAAATGTTTACTGTACTATCTCTAATTAATGGCCTTGTAAAAGACACAGTAAAGTCGCGCTTTCAGGAATTTAGGGTCAACGAAATATTGTTGAATATGAAGACGGTGGAAGATGATATCCCCATTGTGACAGTTAAAAGCCTTGAACCATAATTGTGCTGGATGGAAAACCCTTTTAATAATTTGCTTCTAACCCATTTTAGACTTAATCTTATACATTTTAAAGTGGCCTTCCCCACTCAATGTACCTGGAGCCTCGAATTGCCACCATGTCATTGTAATTATGTTACTAGACAATGCACATTTCACTTTATCCTGTTTTGTTCCCTGTATGCAAGCCCTAGATCTGTTTTCCTAAAGCGTTTACTGCGCCAATGTGGTTTAAGAATGATTTGGCCTCAATGGAATTTTTACAAAGGCTATCCTCAATCAAAATGTGTATTGGAATACTGAATTTAAATGAAAATAAGAAACCGTTATCAACAGCTAAATCTTTAAAACTGATCCTTTTAGCTCCACGCGTCAGACTCTATTGCGCCGCTCTTTAAGATTTTAATGAGATGTTGTTTTTAATTGCATGACATTTTATGTGATTTATCTTATGTTTGCACGTATTTTATAAATGTATACTTTTATTACATTCTTAAGTATAGAATAAAGATTTTGAACTGAACTGAAATTACTAATGTAATTTATCTTTTTCTTACAGACAGCGTAGGAAGTGGTCAGCTGTAAATTTAGGCATGTACATGCATACACAGCTCTGTTTACTTACTATTAGCTATGGCAGGACCTCCACCCTGGGCCCCCTTCTCTCATTTCTGAAACAAAACGTTAAATGATGTGACTGCATGCATACCTTTCAATTCTGCTTTCAAGTATAAGTTGATATAATTCTCAAAAACCGGGACATACATATCTAAAATTAGAAAAATCGTCGGGACACCGAAACACTCCTCTGAAAACCGGGACTGTCCGAGGAAATCTGAGACTTCTGGTCACCCTATCCTGAGAACCAGCAATGAGAAGAGAAGATCTCTAGCAGAGAGTGGACACTGTGTGGGGAGCAGGGTCTGCGTGAGTAGTAGGGAATCCAGAACCTGGATACCCTCTGAGGTGACAAGTAGCGCTCTGTTAATCTACTAATTGATTGCTTGCTTGAGCAGGAGGGAGCCCAAGAGTTGGCAGTAAGTGGTGAAACTGAACAAAACTAGAGCTATGACAGGGAGGACAAGGAGATGTAATAAGACATTGAAAGGTCAAGTCTGTTGCGCGAGTGAATATAAAGAGGAACAAGGAATGAAAGAAAGAGCGGAGCAAGGAACAGACAGGCGAGAGTGAAGCCAGGGAGAGAAGTAAAGGGATGGGAGCCTGGAGCAGGCGGAGGAAGGAAGGGAAAACGAACATAGAGGAGAAGAGACGTGTGTGTGGGTGGACCAGGAGAATAACGATTCTCCAATTATTATGCAGAGAGAATCTTGATTTCACTAAAGACAAACGAAGGCTAACATTATGCAAATACTTTTATTTGCTGCCCAAACATGCAGCCCTTTAAAGAATGTAACTACATCACAATAAGTAGAACATTAGCAACATAACAAGGAGACAGTGCATGTTCCAATATTCCTCTTGGGCTGCGATGACACAGCTGTATGACGTGATGATCCAGTTAATCCTTAACATTGTTATCTGAGAAAAAAACAAAGACACTGTACAGTGAAAGGTATAGAGACAGATTAAAAACAACTTATCAGAGATAAGCATTAACAAACCCAAACCTCTCAGGGAGAGGAGGGTGGGATAATGTTAGCCTCCGTTTGTCTCAAGATTCTCTCTGCATAATAATTGGAGAATCGTCATTTCATTACAAGACCGGAGGCTACCATTATGCATGTATAAAGCCATGTAGAGCTTCACTGCTAACATGCTCTATTGGTCTCAAGTATAACTTTGAAAAAGTACCTGCATTAGACCAATCTGCAGCTTTAAGTATTTCGGGCAGGGATCCCCCGGCCCAAAATACTTTGCTAGCCATTGCACCCCTAGAGGAGTGAGCTCCAAACCTAGAGAGATCTACGCCAACCTCATGCATAATCAAACGGACCCATCTGGCCAAGGTCGCAGAGGAAACAGGTCTAAAAGGACTAACATATGATAAAAGGAGTTGATTAGTGTCAACAGGTCTAAACGTTGAAATCTTATTATCATAACACTTCATGCAGTTCACAACACACAGTTTTTCGCACTCATGAAAAAAGGGGTAGAAGATAGACTCTGACATTGTTTTGGTTCTTTTCCAAATATCAAAGTGAACGCCATCAGAGGAGTAGAACCTATTAGAAAGTTCCTGGGCTTTTATGTCAGAGACCCTTCTAAAGGAAATTAAACACAAAAGAGTTGCCAATTTCATGGAGATTCTTTTAAGGGAGAGTAAGTCATTACTAGGCCAAGAAAGGAAGAGATTAAAGATAAGGTTAACATCCCAAAGGGATTCATAACGAGCCTTAGGAGGTCTCCTTAACCTAATACCCTTCATCACTCTTTTGATTAGGGGGTTGCTACCAATAGCAAGGTTATTAAACAGAGAATTACCAGAAGAGATTGCTGATCTGTAGCAGTTGATGGTTCTGAAAGAAAGACCTGAATCGAAGAGATGAGCAAGATAATTAGCTACCTGTTGTAGAGGGCACTGAACGGGATCCAAATCCCTTTCCATGCACCAACAAGACCACTTTGTCCAAACACCTTGTATCTTTTTCTGGTTCCTGGTGCCCATGAATCTTCCAGTAGGCTCTTAGCCTCTCCTGAAAGGTCAGAATATCTTCCTGAATCCCTGATATCCTCCAAACAAGAAGGTTCATCCTCCCTTCTAGGACCAAAGGGTGTTCTTCTCTGTCCGGACCCTGGAGAAGGCCTAAAGATGATGGGATCAGCTGCGGGAAATCCGCCGCTAATTCCATTACCCCGGGAAGCCAAACCTGTGATTTCCAAAAGTGAGTTACAAGAATGATGGCGCACGGCTCTAGTCTCACTTTCCACAGTAATCTCTGAATCATTGAGAATGGGGGAAAGGCGTAACCCTTGATCCCCACCCAAGACTGGAGAAAGGCATCTACCCCTGACTCATTCGGGTCTGGCCGCCAACTGAAGTAACATTGGACTTGGTGAGTTAGTCTGCTGGCAAACAGGTCTACATAGATTGGGTACCAAAGCACTTGGATCAGGGAAAAGGGTTCGGGATTAAATTTCCAGTCGCTGGAATCGTGAAGAAAACGAGAATTCCAATCTGCTCTCCGATTCTGACTTCTCGGAATGAAATATGCCCTGAGAGAGATCATTTGATCCCAACAAAAATACCATATTCGCTGGGCAATATCCGAGAGATTCTGGATCTTGCCCCCTCAAGGTGATTTATATAAGAGACAGCCGAGAAATTGTCCAAGCGGATTAGGGTATTTGAGTTCTTTAGTAACTCTTTAAAGCTCATAAGCGTGTTCAATGCTGCTAGCATCTCTAGAGAGTTTATGTGAAGGGATTGCTCCTCTAAGGACCACCCCCCCCTGGTCTCTAAATTGTTTAATTGAGCACCCCAATCGTGGTTGCTTGCATCCGATTCTAGGGTAAAATCTGGGAGGTTTCTGAAAATAGCTTTCCCATTCCATGCTTGAAGGTTTTTCAGCCACCAGAGAAGATCCTCTTGGACGTCCTCCAAGAGGGGCAGTGAGTCTTCATACTACAGGCCTTTCCTTAGACCCAGAGCTTTTAGTCTTTGCAGGCCCCTGTAAAGAAGGGGGCCAGGAGAAATGGCCTGGATAGAGGACGAGAGGAGGCCCAAGACCCTGGCTAGGTCTTTCAGATGGATCGAATCTTTTAATAGAACAAGTGAGACGTGTTTTTTTATCTTGGTAACCTTCTTGTGGGGAAGGATTAGGTTGGAAAGAATATTATTTACTTTGAAACCGAGGAGTTCCAACTCTTGTGTCGGAACCATAATAGATTTTTCCAAATTTATGATGAAGCCTAGGTCCCGAAGGAGGTCTACGGTCATTTGTAGATGTTTATGTAGTTCCAACTCGCCCTTGGACATAATGAGGATATTATGTAGATTATTAGTCGAACCCCTCTCTCTCTGAGGTAGCTGACCGCAGGACCTTGGTGAAGCACCAAGGTGCTGAGGACAGGCCAAAGGGGAGACACTAAAACTGGTAAAGAGTTCTTTTCCATGTGAACCGAAGATACTTTCAGAAGTCCTCGTCCATGGGTATCGTAAAATAGGCATCCTTGGGGTTCAGTTTTACAAGCCAATCCTTGGCTTGCAAAATGTCCCTCAAAAGATGGTTACCCTCCATCTTGAAGTGTCTGTACGTTAGGAACTTGTTTAAATATTTCAGATTTATGACGGGTCGCCAACCCTTGTCCTTTTTTTGGACTAGAAAGATGGTACTTAAAAAACCTTTTGAAATTTCTGATAAGGGGACTTTTATAATGGCCCCTTTGTTTAGCATTTGAGATATTTCCACCTCTATCAGTTTTGAATTTTCCTTGTCTAGAGTCATCTCCCTTGGGATTTTTGCTTGGGGGCTCTTTCCAAAAATCTATCTTGAACCCCACTACAGTTTCCAAGACCCACGGGTCTTGAGTAATTTGTAACCAGTTGTGAGCAAAATGCTTCAGTCTCCCTGCCACCTTCGAGGGGAAGGGGGATTTTGGGCTTACCTTAATAGGATTGGGTGGAGGATCTTGATCTTCCGCCACGGGCTCTTGAACCCCTTCCTCTCTGGGGGTAGAAGTTGGAGTTTGAATGGTAGCCTCTTTCGTCTTCTGGGTAGAACTGGGACCTGAAGGAGCCGCGGCTGACCAGTTGTCCCCTCCTGTCAGCCCTTCCAAAAAGTGGTCGTCCCCCAAAAACTCTGCGCATATTAGATTGTGTCTTGCTGAAGGTGTTGAAGGTGGCCACATACTTGCCCAAGGATCTAGCAAAGTTGTCACCGGATAAAAGCCCTTTTGCGTCGCACATATCCTCCTTGGCAGATAAATCTGCAAGCTTGGGGTTCATTCTGAGGAGGCCCGCCTTCCTCCATTCGGTGATCAAATTGGCATTGGCATTCCAATTAAACAAATGGCCCGTTGGGACCATCCTCGTAGAAGTTTGGTATTGATCGGGGTACTGTTGGATCTAGCCTCTTCGGTCATGTTAAGGATTTTGGACAGGGGTCCAAGAACAGCAAGAAGCTGATCCTGACATTGTTTCAGGCATTTTTCAATTGCCTTCCTGGGGTCCCTGCCTGATTTGAAAAGGAAGGTGATAAGCTTGGGTTCAAGATTGGGGGTGCTGCAAATCTTGTCCTCCGAAGAGGGGCGAGGGCACTCGTTCCATAGCAGGTTACGTGTCTCCCTATCCAGTGGTTTTCTCACCCACTGGGATAGGTATTTACCCACATGATTCATGGGCCACCATTCGGTGCTGCGAGGGTGGCGGGTGGCAGTAGGATTAAACATTTCCCTGCCGAGGGGGTCTTTGATGGTCGAAGCAGAGGTGGAAACATGGTCTAAGTCCTCATCAAGATCCTCAGAGATATCTGGATCGAAAATAAACTCGTCCATGTCCTCATGGTCTGTACTTTACTGAATAAATAGTAAAGAATCGTCAATTAAATCATTTGTCCCGTAAAGAGTACTGCGATCTATAATGCCGCTACGGGCACCTCCTCTCTGTGTCCCAAGGAACTGGGATCTATCTCTCTATTGTGCTGCCATGAGCACCAACATCTTTTGTAGCACGAGGGCTAATAATCTCTATTGCATGGGTGAATGCCTCTTTCGTGTGTTTTCTTTTTTGGAGTACCTTACCTCTCTTTGGGGGACTAGAGGTAGAGGGGGAGTCTCCGTCCGAGAGAGAAAAATAAATCTCCTCGACAGGGGACACCCTCTTCCTCTTAGACAGAGCAGCGTCAACAGCTTCCCTGCCGGAAGAGGTAAGCTCTTCCCCAAAAAGCCTTTAGGCTATCTCCCAAAAGCCCCTTAGGGGGCTGTTGAGGGACGTTAGCGTCAGTGTCCATTTTAGAGTAGGTTAAAATGAGGTACAGTAATAGTCACAATAGTGCAGGTAAGCACTCAAGATCAGTTGTGGTACAGTATATATATATTAATCAGTAAAAGCATATATATATTATATATATATTAATCAGTAAAAGCCCTTTATAAGGCTTACTCACAGAAATGCCAGTAAAGCACTCGATCATGTCAAGCTTGTTTGTAAGGCAGATTGCTCTGGCAGTATGATACAATTCGAGCGCAGCGTGAGAAGTGGCCAGCAGGTGGCGACCTTGCTCTAAATATTGAGTTTTCTTTCAAAAGAGGGGGGAAGAAGGAGGCTCTGTCATGGTTAGGCACCGTTACGCTCTCGAGACGAGGATGCGTAACCAAAGGCAATCGGAAGCCGAGCCGGAGGGGAGCATTACAAGCTGCGCAGCAATTTAAGTCATAAAGGCACACTCTCGCGTCTCCCAGCAGGTTGCTAGGAGACGTGAGAATCAAAATGCGCAAGCTCCGGTTCGTTCCCCTTTTTTCTTTTTTCTTTTGCTGACGCTCGTAAGTTTATTTGGAAAAACACAACGAAAACAAAGAAACAGGTTCAAAGCAGTAGGGAAGCCCGAGTGCCCGCAAGTGCTCGCATGAGTATTACGAGCGGAGGGCTTGTTAAGAAGACAAAACACACTTACCTGGGTTTATTAAGAAGACAAAACACACTTACCTTGAAAAGGAAACGATCGCGAAGCGATCGGAAGGTATAAAATTAACTAAGAGACCATTCCCCGCCATAAATTGGACAGGGGAGTTTGCTGAAGCAAGATAGGTTAGTATAAGCAGGATAAGGGACGCAAGTCCAATACATAGATCAAACAGTATATTCCTAGAAACGTAAAACTAAAGATATCAGTAAAATAATAATTAAATAAGGACAATTAAGTAAAAGTCATGCCCTGAATGAAAAAAATTTACTTAGCTGTGTCAGACCAGCGAACAAAAGAGGAAGATTGGAACATGCACTGTCTCCTTGTTATGTTGCTTATGTTCTACTTATTGTGATGTAGTTACATTCTTTAAAGGGCTGCATGTTTGGGCAGCAAATAAAAGTTTTTGCATAATGGTAGTGATAGAGATCAGGGTACCTAAAATAAACCCACTTCCACGGATAGAGTAATCTCACAGTTACACACACATACATTCATCATACACTAGGGCCCATTTCACTAACATACTCTCAAATACTCTACCAGCAATAGACCTATGGGAAGAAAACTCCAAACCACCCTGCATCTATATCTAGGACGATAGGACCTGATTATAGTGGTTGTCCTTAAACATACTCTATACAATCTATACAATAATGATCAAAATGTACACAATAATTGACAAGAAAGGAAATTCAACACCATGTTTAAAAGTTATATTGCTTTATCTAAAATTAGTCAAAGTAAAATCAGAATAAATCATTTCTCATAGTTACCTATTCTAACTAAGTGTCAGAACGGGTCAGGACAAGTCTCTCGGTAAAGTCTCTCAAGACGAAGTCCCTCAGCATCGATCCTCAGCAACGCAAATTCACGCAGCAAAGGTAAAATGGCAAGTGGCAAAGCCCTCCCTAAGCTAACAATTCTTATAGTGAAAATTACAATGGAAACACACATAAAGTTGGCAGAATAAACTGTATCACTGAGCAGAGCGAGAAGGAAGGGATGTAACATTGCTACATCTGAAAATCTTCGCTCAGGAAAAGTCACAAAACGTGAACTACGGAACAGGAACCAAGAAACTATTAAAGTATCCAACTTGTTCAACTTCCCTCGGCAGCCGAGCCACAGTTCTTTGTCCGTTTCTGAAGCTCCTTTGTTTGCCAAGGACGTTCCATTTCTTTGGAGATCCTCCAAACTGCTGATGTCCTCATGGAAATTTACAACAAGGACCATGGTCAGTTGTCTTCGACCTTTTTCCAGCAGGGGTCTCCCTTGCCACATCACAGAATATGCCACAGCCAGGCTTCGAAATACTGTCAGCTCGGTTAAGGCCTTCATAGGCCACAATAGACCATCTTAATTAAAGAGACAAAATAAACGTTACTACAGCATAATAATTAAACAGTGTTAACCCCACTAATACCCTTATGTGTATGTATTTATCTAGCTTTGCGACATAAAAAGCATTAATTCAGACAGCGTTTTGTGCTTAAAATAAATAGCACACAGCAACGTTTAAACATGAAAACCTGCACGTTATTATTAAACAGAAACAGCACAAATAAGCTAACCCTCGTATAACTTTCTCTTATGTTAGAACAAACGGATTGATTAATAAAATCACACTTGCACAAGACAAATAATTAATTGTTATTTATTAATAAATTAATAAAACGCATAGACATGCCAGAGCTTCAAAAGCCCATGAATTTTCTAAAAGAAAACTCTGCTCCAGCAAACCCCCCTTTGGTGATTTTATCACCAAATAAACCCAAAAAAAAAATTAGTGAAAATTTAGTCCCATTTTAGGAGAAATCAGAAATGTCTTTTCCCCTTACACAACATTAAACACTAGTCACTCTTTCATCATCTCTCTTTGTCTCTAAGTAAACACTCTCCCTCAATTCTTCTAGTTCAATTTCTTGAGGTTCTCTTTTCAACTTCTTATTTTTCTTTTCCTTATTCAATTTCTTTCTCCCTCCCCTGTTTTTACAACACACACACACCAATCTTATTATTAATAAAGCCACAATTATACAAGACAAGGGAAACAATATTCTACCTATAATAGTACTACCTATCTTTGCAATAAAATCTTTAACAGCTATCATCTTATTAGCTATTTTAGTCCATAAACTCCCAGTTTCAAGTGGTACTAATTCTTCATGCAAATCAGTAATATTTTTGATATAGACCTTCAGGTCTTTACTTTCGTCAGGAATGTAAGTACAACAATATTGAACTTTCAAAATTCCACAGACTCCACCCTCCTTGGCCAATAAAATATCAAGGGCAAGTCGATTTTGCATTGACATGGCACGTACGGCACTTAATTCCGTATTCACCAAAAGAAACCCTCCTGCGGTATTTGTCGATAAGCGATCAACCACTGTGGACAGTTTCCGAATTCCATAAGCATTTAAAGAAATTCCCACTGCTGGAATCAAAACCCCAAAAATGTCACCCACAATTTCAGACCAAGTTTCTCTCTTAAAGCGTGTTAATAAGTTAATATCTTCTACATCTCTTATTTTATCTGTATGAAAAATCTTAGGAAAAACCAGGCCCACAGAACATGTGCCATACCAATGGTCAGGCAACTTGTAATAAGCCTTGTTCCCACAAACATAGTACACTCCTGGAAAAATCGTATCCTCTCCACCTCTGAAACCCCAACCTGTCGCAATGAAGTATGTATCATGACACTCACTAGTTCCCACAAAATATGTATCATATTGGGATTTCCTTCTGGTAATGCAAAGTTTACCCTTCTGTGGCACATCTAGAGCTAAAGTCGGACTAGCCCCATTCTTTAATTCTTTTCCCATCTCAATGTCCCAAATTGTTTCACTCTCTTCATATTTTCTCCCTTTCTCATGCATGTTCACTCTCCTTTCTTCTACCATATCCAGGAAAGCTCTCTCCTCTTCTTTCAAACTGCAAGTTAAATTATTCTTAAAAATATAATCTAATGTTAATCCTTTTTCTTCAATAAAAATCTCACCAAAAGTGTTAGCTTCTTTAGCTGGATTCAGCTCTTTGTTCATTGGCAAGTGCCCAAAAATACTATCTCTGTTAGACATCTTATAATCTATTTTCCCTAACAAATAAAAAACACTACTTAAAATACTACAGGAAATACCATATGTAGCTGGTAAATGGTGATAAGTAACACCCTCTGAAACGGATGCAGGTAACTGCATGCAGACATAGCAATCCCTTACTTCCATTGTCTTCACATATTCATATAACAGTTTAGAAAAAACATTACTAGAAAAATTATTAATCGACCTATTTTTGTGTATGTAACTACTACTTCTAATTGGAACTACTTTTTGTGAATTCTTCTCTACATTTGTCACATTTTCTATATTCATTGCAAACTCTACTCTAAAAGTAACTAATAAAACTAAAACACCCCATAGAAGCATTAATAATCCAGTACAACAGCAGCACATTCTACACCACCTCTTAAAGAAGGCACATCTATTTCTATTATCTTCTATGTTAGCCATTTTAGTTTAACCTCTACTTCTCCACTACTGTTTGAACTTCTTCAATTCTTCAGCAATTCTTCAGCTTTCAGTTTATCCAAATGATCTCTTCGTTCACTTGATCCAAGTGAATCCTTCTTTCACTCAGTTTGGATATTTGTCATTCTTCACTTCAATTTCTTCAACATCAAATTGTATCAGATCTCCAACGTCAGGATCCTCAGTACTCGACTCTTCTCCAATGTCAGTCAAGAGTACTTTCAGAATTTCACCAGTATCTTCCTCAACCACTTCTCTCAAGACCACTTCCGGAGTATCTCGAGTCACTGTTTCTTCTTTTCCTTCTTCAGACAGTGTCACATAAGACCATTCCGGTGATCTGTACTTTTGGTTGAGTCTTTTAACTCTTTTTATTTCTACTGGTTCTTTTGATCTCTTTGATTCTTCTCCTTCAGCCTTTGAAGTTTGACTTGATATTTCATTTACTTGTTCAGCTTTTGATGAATTTGCTCTTATTACTCTGTATCTCACCCTTTTAACTCGGTTGTTAGGCCAACGATCTCCTTTCACAACCTTTTTCGGCTTTAATTCTTTAACACTCTTTTCTCCAATCGAAGTTCTCTTTCTCAGAACTCGACCCTCTGTTTGTTCATTTTCATCATCCAATTCTGTTTCAATTGCCTTTTGCTTTCGTTTCTTAGCAGTTTTCTTTTCTTCCACAGATTCTTTCACCACTATTTGAGACTTCCCTACTTCTGTCCCTCCTCGGGTCTCCGACACGCAATCTTCTTGCTGTCTACTTGTCCCTTCACCTAGCTCTTCATCAATGTTCCCTACACCTCCTCGGGGGTCTTCCGCAATCTGTCCCTCTCTATCTTCTTCTGACCCTGTTTCTTCAAGAATAATCTCAAGTGGTTCTTCAATCTCCTCCTCTTCTGATCCAGGAGTAGTCTCTGTGTGATTTCTTTTTTCTTTTCTTTTCCCTTCACTGCTACTTGAAACTTCAGGCTCTTTAACAGAATCTGATCTTCTCTCTGATACTCGCAGTGATTCTCTTGAAGCTCTCTCTGCTTCTTTTCTCACTGATTCCGTATCTTCAGGATCTTCACCATCACTGGAATCTGACTCTTCAAAATACTCTTTACCAGTTCCTTCTTTTGGGTTTGGAACTCTCAGAGTATGACTTGCATGTACCCAGTGCTTCACTCCAGCACACTTTACTGCAGTCGTTGTAGTCAGAATAACTTGTCTCGGCCTTCCCCACCTTGGAATCAAGCAATTTCTTCTTCTGTGCACCTTAATCCTCACCCAGTCTCCTGGACTTAGATCATGGGCTTGCTTCTTCTCAAGTGTGGTAGCTTCTTCTCCAACCTGGTGAAACACAGAATGAACTGCGTCAGCCAGGCCTTTACAGTAATCCAAAATCATGTCATCAGTTATTGTCACCAACTTATTGACAGGCACGAATGCATGGCGCATAGCACGTCCCATGATTATTTCATGCGGGCTCAAACCAGTAGTTCTATCTGGAGTAGATCTCATAGTCATCAGAACTAGAGGTAACACATCTGGCCATTTCATGCCAGTGGCTAAACACATCTTTCCAATTCTATTCTTGATTGTGCCATTGATCTGCTCAACCACACCAGAAGCCTCTGGTCGGTATGCACAATGTAGCTTCTGCTGTATTTTCAATGCTTCACAAATTAAACCTATGAGTTCATTTTGAAAGTGTCTACCTCTATCAGATTCAACTGTAACTGGAAACCCGTACCTAGGAATCAACTCCCTCAACAGTAATTTTGCCACTGTTAATCCATCATTTCTTCTAGTCGGGTAAGCTTCCACCCACCTTGAAAACAAACAGACTACCACCAAAACATACCTCAGTCTGTTTACTTGGGGCATTTCAATGAAATCAATTTGCATTCTTGTAAAAGGACCTCCTTCTCTGCCAATTGTCCCTAGACTCACCACCGTCTTTTTCCCAGTGTTAAATTGCTGACAAATTAAACACCTTTGACAGATGCTCTCTGCAATTGTCCTGAACTTTGCATTGTACCAGGTCTGTTTAAACGACCTTACCATCGCATCCCTCCCCAGATGTCCCTGGCCATGATACATCCTTGCCATTGACGACAAGATTGAGTTTGGCATTACTGGTCTGCCATCTCTGTAGACCCAAACATGGTCTGTTTCTCTTGGAGCACATCCTGCCTTAACCCAATCTTGTTTCTCTTCTTCTCCTGCTTCATCTTGTAACTGCTTTACTTCATCCCATGTTTCTAGGACATTAGTAAACATCACAGAAAGGAAAGACATTTCCCCTTCTCTTTCCCTATTAATCGATTGATTTGTCTTGGCACAATATTGTGCCACATCATTGGCGTAACGGTTACCAACCGTTATAAAATCATCCCCTGGACCATGGGCAGTACATTTTACAACTGCTAACTCCTTAGGCAGCTGTATCGCCTCAAGCAATTTTCCAATCAATTCAGCGTTCTTTATCGGAGTCCCACCCGATGTCAAGAAACCTCTTTGTAGCCACAGTTGGCCAAAATCATGTACCACTCCAAATCCATACTGACTATCAGTCAACACAGTTGTTCTCAAATCTTTCCCAATCTCACAAGCTTTTGTCAATGCTATTAATTCAGCAACTTGCGCAGATTTCACCCCTTTCAATGGTGATGCTTCCATAACCTCTGAAACTTTGCACACTGCATATGCTGCACATAGCACACCATCATCATTCCTCAAGCATGATCCATCCACAAACAACACATGGTCATTTTCCGGTAAGGGAATATCCCTTATGTCTGGTCTCGGTTTTGTACAATACTCAAGCACATCCAAACAATCATGATCATCTTCCATCTTTATACCCACATTTTCAATATCCGGCAAGAGTGTCGCTGGATTCACATTCACACATCTCTCAAGAGTCACATTTGATGCACCCAGTATCACTTTTTCGTACTTAGTCAACCGACTATGTGACATGTACTGAGTTCTGCTTCTTGTCAAAAGAATTGCCACATTGTGAGGTATGAATACCCTTACAGGATATCCCATTATGATCCCCTCACTCTGTTCCAGGCTTCTGCATGTTGCAGCCACAGATTTTAGACAACCTGGTAAACCCACAGCTACAGGGTCAAGTGTCGATGAGAAGTATGCAATAGGCCTTCTCAATTGTCCATGTTTCTGGATTAACACTGAAAGTGCACATCCATTTCTCTCACTGCAGTACAGCTCAAATTCTTTCTCATAGTCAGGCATACCCAAAGCTGGAGCCTCACACATTTTACTTTTGAGCTCTTCAAATGCTGCCAATTGTTCTGCATCCAGATCCAATGGATCTGTCATTTCACTTTTTGTCAATTTAATCAATGGCTTTGCTATCAGGGAAAAATTAATTATCCACTGACGACAATATCCCACCATACCCAGGAACATTCTCACTTCTCTCTGGGTTTTTGGAGCTTTCATTTCTCTGATTATTCTGATCCTGTCAGTAGTCACTTTTCTCAGACCTTTTTCAATATTGTGTCCAAGATAATGAACCTCTTTCTTGCAAAACTGCAATTTGGCTGGAGATACCTTTAACCCTCCATCTGCCAGATGATTCAGTAAAGCTATGGTATCCACTTCACAAGCTTCACGTGTCTTTGATGCCACCAGTAGGTCATCAATATGCTGCACTAACACTGAATTTTCAGGCATGATCAAACTCTCCAACGATTTCTTCAATAACTGATTGAATATCGAAGGACTCTCCGTATACCCCTGTGGGATTCGACACCATGCTAAGATACGCTGGCCAAACCTAAATGCAAAAATCGGCTGGCTGTCATGATGCAATGGAATTGAAAAGAATGCATGACACAAATCAATCACTGTATACCACTCAGCATCATGTGGAATTTGATACAGAATCACTGATGGATTTGGCACAATAGGACAACATGCCACCACAATTTGATTAACTTTTCTCAGATCTTGCACGATCCTAAATTTGCCATTGGGCTTTTTCAGTCCCATTATCGGTGAATTACACGGACTACTCAGTAGTTCTCTCAGAACTCCTTGCTGAATCATTTTCTCAATTATAGGAGTTATCCCTTCAATTATTTCTGGTGTCATTTTGTACTGAGGAATGTTAGGATATGTAATTCCTTCTTTCACTGCAATTTTCACTGGATCTACATTATTCATCAATCCCACATCCTCTCCTGTAAAATCCCAAACTGCTCTTTTCACTGTGTCTCTCAGCTCTTGAGGCAAATCCTCCGGATCGAACACAGCAAATGCACCAATTAACTCACTTTCTCTATTTTCTAGAGTCATTCGGTAGAAAACATCATCATCTGGTGTCTCAAAAGCTATTCCATCTGGTGTACAAAAAATTGTGCAATTCATTTTACACAATAGGTCCCTACCTAACAGGTTCACTGGACTCGTGTCACAGACAATAAATCTGTGCATGTCTGAAAATTTCCCTATCTGTACTCTTACTGGTTCAGTAAGACGTGTTCTGATTTGTGTATTGGCTACACCAACTACTTGGATTGCTTCATCCGAGAGAGGAAGATTTCTAACATCTGTTGACCTGACAGTTGATCTTGTCGCACCTGTGTCTACCAAAAAAGTAACACTCTCCTCATTTATTTTCCCATCCACAAATGGTCCTGCCTGGTCTATTTCTAGAGTTGCACCAAGTATGCACTCTTCCTCCTCTCTTCGGCACCGTCAATAATCACCCTCAGACTCACTCCCTTCACTCTTTAACAAGTACTGCTGTACTTTGTTAGAACGTCTTGGTTTGTTTACCTGCTCATCATTGAAGAATCCCGAGTCCTGATTGTACTTTTGTACCCCTCTATTCTGCGGCAAGGGCGGTTTTGGCTCCTGACTCTGCTGTCTCACAACTTTCTGTTGCTGTTGCTGCTGGTTATTCCCTTCATTCTGCACCTGTTGATTTAAGGATTTACCCTCATTATTCACTAATGGTGGATTAGGACATTCCGATCTCCAATGTCCCAGTTGGCCACAGTTGTGACACGGGAACTTTTTTTTCGCTTCCTCCAGACTTCCTTTTCCTTTTCCTACATATCTGGGTCTATTTCCTACATTATTTCCTGGATTGTTTGCCTGTTCCACTAACTGTGCTTCCTGTCTTTCTGCAACTTTCACTTGTGCCCACATTGCTTTCTCTTTCAGCTTTCTTTGTTTTGCTTCAATTTCATCACTGAAGTATTTTGCATGTCTCAGAATCTCATCTACTTTCTTACTCTGCCAATCCACTGTGTGCTCACGAATTCTCTCACCAATTTCAGGTCTTAAACCATATACAAATCTGTATACAAAATGACTCAAATCCTTGTCACCCAGGTGTTCATCTCCACTGAATTGTTTAAAAGCCAGTATCAGCCTTTCGTAAAAAGCATGAACTGATTCTTTTGCTTCTTGTTGTGTTCGATCTATCTTAACCCAGTCTGTCTCTTTTGGAGGAACTTTACTCTTCAGGTATACCATCACCTGATCATACTTCCTCATTACTTCTGGATCTGGTGCCCCTGTTCTTGGATCTCTTGGATATTCCTCAGTAGGCCAACTCACAACTATTTTACACTCAGTCCACAAGTCTGCTGGAACAATTATATCAAACAGACTATTCAGGTCAACCCACAGCACTTTTGACAATTTCACAAACCTGTCTACCTGCCTATACCACTCGACGGGCTTTTCTCTCAATCGAGGGAAATCATTCGTAAATGATAAAATATCCTGTCTGGTCCATGGAACATGTACATATCCTCCTCCAGGTATTTCTCTCATGGGATAATGCTCCACTGGTTTCTCCTTTTCTCTCACTGGAAATGCTGAATACGTTGTTCTATCTTCAGATTCCTCTCTTTTCTTATACCACCTATCCTTCCACTTTTCTACATCACCCCATCTTCGCAATAATGCCACCATTTCTTTAATCTGTCCTGTTCTACCAGAAGTATTCAAATTTTCTATGTCTTTCTCTGTGAAATCCATCCTGTAAGTTTTCTGCAAAACCTTTACTTTATCAATGTCAACTCCTTGCTCATTTGCTATCGCTCTTAGTCTATCATGAGTATTTCTTGCTCTCCATGTTATGCTTTTACACATAAACATTAATTCACCATCATGATGACTCTTCAGAATTTCTGTTGGAACTGTTCCTGTCACAAGCTCTTCTAATTCTATACGTAACTTAACCACATCAATAACTTGTGAATCCTTATCCTTTTTCTGAAGAACCTTCATCCAATCATTCAAATCATCAACTGTTATTTCAGCAGTCTTTCTCACTGGAACCACTTTTTTCTGCGGTTCTAAAATTGGCATCCCTGAACAACTGGGTTCACTATCATCCAATAGTTCACTACATGTGTCATGTCTTGTTTGTCTCAGGTCACTTCTTTCTACTCTTTTATCTGAATCCCCTGAAGGACCTACTGAATTTGTCAGATTATTCCCAACATATGGAATCACTAGTCCATTCTCACCTGTTCTCTGTTTGTCAAACACAGGCATAACCGGACCTATAGTTACAGGCACCGTAACAGCTTCCAGATTCTTCGTTAACTCCCTAATTTTCTCAGTCAGTTCTGTTGTCATTTTTGCTAATTTTCTGGCATTTTCCTCACTACTTCGATTCTCTCTCTCCCTGAAAGAACTATTACTTCTTGATTCAGGTGTCATTTTTTCTTTTTCAATAATACAGACTGTATCTCTTATCGGAGAAACAACTGGTGTACTCTCATCTGGTTCTGGTCTATATGGAGGTGGTCTCTTGTAAATCATGTCATTTAAGACCTCATCATCATACTCATTAACTCCAACTGCTCCCTCTTCAATTGTTCTCATAGGATATAATCCCTCTGACATATTAACATCTCGCCATCTTTTCATCCGATCATGATGTGTCTCACGATCATGTCTCCTCCCAAACATATTCCTATAATACCCTCCAGATCTTTGCTTTTCTCGCTCATGAACTTCCTCTTCCCATTCCACTAAAGCCTCGAACTGTGTAGGTCTCGGCTTCGGGTCCAGACGTACCATCTTTTCCCGTAAATTTCTCAACACGGCCAAATTAAATGAACCATGTTCTGGAAATGCTAGAACACCATCTTCTTTAGTATACCTAACCCAATTCTGCAACCATATACAGGTATGTAATCCATATTTCGCAACCATGAAGGATGCAGGTGTTTTCGCTGGAGGTAGCAACTCACCCTCTCTCGTTTTAACCTCTTTATCCTTGGTAAACCACCTTTTAACTTTCCCAAAGAACGTTTTTTTCTTTTTCTCCTCTTGATAATACATTTTAGCGCTTACTAAACTCTCTACTCTTTCCGTATTATAAATATACAATACGAGGTTAGGTTGAAAAGCTCGATTCCCACTAACGCACCAATCCTGGAGCGTTTACGTCACTAAACAGCTCTTCCAATCCCTGCGCGACTCACACTAATGCACCAATCCTAGCGCTATCCAATCAGAGCGCGGACCTTCTGACGTCAACAGCCGCTGCAGTATCTGTCTCCTGTCTCTGTCACTCGTCTACCCCTCCTTTACAAAAACTCTCAGTAGACTTCGTGTCAAAATTTCTACAAAATCTATTAGTTACAACATAAAAACATCTCCATTGTCTGCTTCGCTAACCACAGGATAGTAAAAAAGAGTCTATTTCTCAAGAATCAACAAACTTTCATACATCTCATAACTGTTTCCTCTAGGACTTATCCAGAGAGTCTTACAATCAATTAATGTATATACATTCACGCACATTTATACAAGAAAAATATAGCACATGCACACAGAATCCTGCTTCCCGAGAACAGCGCACAATCTGTCCTATTACAGAATTATAACATACATCAACTAAGCAGCTTACCTCTGCCCAGTTCCTCAAACAAGCTCAGAGAATACCTATTACTCCTCCCGCAATAAGCTTTAACGGCAATCCTTACGGATCCCTGGGACTTAAGACCAGAGTTTCACAGATAACCTTCACTATGATACACACTCCTTATATACCAGAAATGTTTTCTAATAGTAACATACAATAATGTCACTGATTCCGAACCCAGACAATGTGAACGCGCAACTTCAATTGTCACACGTTATTCCTTACAATCCCGTCTTTCCCGAGAGCAGCATATACACCTTCCTCTGCCCTACTACGGAACTGCTACCAGCTTCCAAATTCCAGAAGCACTACATATAACTCAACATGACGACTCCAACATATAGTATTAGTACATATACCAACATCAACCAAAATAATCAATAATCAATAAGCTAATATACAAGCAATCTTATCTTATCAGATCAAGACAACCATCTATAACCATCCTCTGCTACCAGAGAAATTGATAGAGATCAGGGTACCTAAAATAAACCCACTTCCACGGATAGAGTAATCTCACAGTTACACACACATACATTCATCATACACTAGGGCCCATTTCACTAACATACTCTCAAATACTCTACCAGCAATAGACCTATGGGAAGAAAACTCCAAACCACCCTGCATCTATATCTAGGACGATAGGACCTGATTATAGTGGTTGTCCTTAAACATACTCTATACAATCTATACAATAATGATCAAAATGTACACAATAATTGACAAGAAAGGAAATTCAACACCATGTTTAAAAGTTATATTGCTTTATCTAAAATTAGTCAAAGTAAAATCAGAATAAATCATTTCTCATAGTTACCTATTCTAACTAAGTGTCAGAACGGGTCAGGACAAGTCTCTCGGTAAAGTCTCTCAAGACGAAGTCCCTCAGCATCGATCCTCAGCAACGCAAATTCACGCAGCAAAGGTAAAATGGCAAGAGGCAAAGCCCTCCCTAAGCTAACAATTCTTATAGTGAAAATTACAATGGAAACACACATAAAGTTGGCAGAATAAACTGTATCACTGAGCAGAGCGAGAAGGAAGGGATGTAACATTGCTACATCTGAAAATCTTCGCTCAGGAAAAGTCACAAAACGTGAACTACGGAACAGGAACCAAGAAACTATTAAAGTATCCAACTTGTTCAACTTCCCTCGGCAGCCGAGCCACAGTTCTTTGTCCGTTTCTGAAGCTCCTTTGTTTGCCAAGGACGTTCCATTTCTTTGGAGATCCTCCAAACTGCTGATGTCCTCATGGAAATTTACAACAAGGACCATGGTCAGTTGTCTTCGACCTTTTTCCAGCAGGGGTCTCCCTTGCCACATCACAGAATATGCCACAGCCAGGCTTCGAAATACTGTCAGCTCGGTTAAGGCCTTCATAGGCCACAATAGACCATCTTAATTAAAGAGACAAAATAAACGTTACTACAGCATAATAATTAAACAGTGTTAACCCCACTAATACCCTTATGTGTATGTATTTATCTAGCTTTGCGACATAAAAAGCATTAATTCAGACAACGTTTTGTGCTTAAACTAAATAGCACACAGCAACGTTTAAACATGAAAACTTGCACGTTATTATTAAACAGAAACAGCACAAATAAGCTAACCCTCGTATAACTTTCTCTTATGTTAGAACAAACGGATTGATTAATAAAATCACACTTGCACAAGACAAATAATTAATTGTTATTTATTAATAAATTAATAAAACGCATAGACATGCCAGAGCTTCAAAAGCCCATGAATTTTCTAAAAGAAAACTCTGCTCCAGCAGTAGCCTCCGGTCTTGTAATGAAATCCGTGTTTGAAGGGAGGGAAGGTGAGAGGAGAGGTAAAGACCACAGGTGTGTGAGAGGTAAGAAGAGGACAGGTTTCTTTTTATTCCCCGAGTCTGCTGCACCCCGCCACTGCCTAAGCCTAAGCCTCCCAGTGGATAATTGTAGCTGGGGGCCGACTCATGACGGAGTTGAGGCAAGGAATCTGCGAGAGCGCATTTGGAACTTGAGAGTGAGGGCTCATCATGAGGAAGAATAAATAAAAGTAAGTGTGGACTTTCATCTTGCTGCGGAGGCAGAGAAGCATAACCTGGAGCCCGGAAGAGGCACGCGCCTCGCGTTTCTTTTCATTCCTGATTCAAAGCAGCGCTGTTTAACGGATTAGGAAGTGAACTGAAACGCACCGGGCTAAAAGCGTGATTCAAAAGCTAACTCACAGACATAGGAGGAACATTTTTTGGGACCAAAGGGACTAATGGGCTTGAACTACAAGTCGAAGACTGATGACTGCGGGCGACGGGCCATTAAAACGCTAATTTATTGAAACATCCAGGCTCGACCCGAGGCGATGCAAATCTAGGCAGGATCGCGCTGCCCCTGTACTGGGGTGTGTCTCTGGATCTGTGGCACTTCACACAGACTTGGGCACAGGGGCTACCGATGCTTTAGATTACATGAATGGACAGGCCCCTACTCCCATAGGGACTACACAGACAAGAGCGTAGCAAGCTGTAGTGCCAGAAGGGGTTAGAGCAGAGCTTCCTGAAACCAGTCCCTAAAGGACTGTAAAACTGGCTGCAGCCCTGCATTGCTGCTAAATCTTCACCGTGCTCGATGCGGCCCACCACAACTTTTTTGCGCCATAGAGTCACCTGTAGTATCGGTGCTGCTGCCTCCCAGCATGCTAATTGCTGAGCGTGCGAGAGTCCTAGGAGCCACAGCCATACTCACTGGCATTGGCAGCAATAGGGCCGGGGGCAATGCTTGTGCTGTAGCACAGTAGCAGGCAGGGTCACAGCAAGCTGAGCAGTGGATACCGATGTCCTCGTCATCCCTGGACCTACTAATTAGAGGCAGCACTAGCAGTGACATGACTTGCTGTGCTTGGCAGCCAACTGTTCTGCAATAAACCCAGTCGTACCGCACACATACGCCACAAAAAGCATTTTCATTTGGTGCACATTTTGTTCTTGCATTCGGTATAGGTAGGAAAGTCAAATCCATGTAATCTTCCTGTTCTTTAGGAATTACAACAAGAAAACGTGGAGTTCACAATAGCAGGGGAATGTACAGGCTGGAGACAGGGGTGCCAGCAGCAGTGTTCTAGATGAGAGAGAGCAAGTGTAAAGAGGAGAAAGAAACAGAGGAGAGAGATAAAACAGAGCGAAGGAGAAGAAAAGGAGGAGGGCAAATCAGAGACAAAGAGAAAGCAGACATGATGTGAAGAAGACAGCAATAAGAAGAGAAAAGATAGAATGAAAGGATGTAGAGGACAGGACAGAAGAAAAAAGCAGAGAAATTATAAAATGGAGACACAGCTAATCCCTGCTAGAAGAGTGATAGTAAAGAGCCAAGATCGAGGGGAGAGAGAGCAGAACATGGATAACAGTGAAGTGGGCATTGGCCTTCTTGGCAAAAATGTCGGCACCTCCTTTTTTTTTAAAACAAATTAAGCACTGCATACACCCTCACTCTGTGGGTGGTCCTGGGGAATAGGGCCCCCAACTTACTTCCTGCCTCAAGAACACCGTATGCAACTCCAGGATTTTGGACCAGAGTAGGACACACTTCAGGAAAAGCATAGGTCTTGCCTTTCAATAGAGTTACTTGACCAAGGCTTTTTGAAAATGCTGTTCCACAAGACAACCACATGAGGGAGAGAGCAAGAAAACATATGGACGCCCCTGGAGTGCTGATAGAAAAAGAAAGAAATGCTTCTTAGATGCAAGAAATGCAAGGTTACAGGCCATCCAATCAAAAAGATGGTAAAAAAGCCATGCTCTAAGGAAGGAACAAACTCAAGAAGAGGAAGGAAAGCAATTGAAAAAGAAGCAAGAAAAGTAAATTGACAAGACACAGCCAATGGAATGCAAAAGGCTGACCCAATGCCTACTGTAAGCATTGGTATTGTCCACAACAGATGTTTGACCACAGACACCCAAACACTATCTGTTGGCGAAACCTAAAAATGGACTACTCCACCAGGGCCCTGACATATTTGGGGAAAAAATTAGGCGACTTACGATGATTTATTATTTTCAAGCAAATTTGACAGTGGGTAAACAATTACCACAGCTGTGCAAACCCTGTGGATATTAGAGGACTGTGGCTTCCAGGAGAAGTAGTAGCCTGGCATTGCAGGTTGGTGGGAGGTGGTCGTTCTACTCTTCAGTGGTGTTTTACTACAGCCGAAATCTGTTGTGTGCCAATCATGGGCCATGGACAGACAGGTGGGCTTTCTATGTCCCTAATGAAACTCTTCTTTCTTTAAAAGGTTTACACTCTTGGAAAAAATGAGAAGGTGAGATGCCTTTTTCCATCTCTTGTGCTTTCCAGGCTAATTTTTTTAAATATAAGACAAATAGAGAGTGGAAACAAATGCAGCATGGGTTTCCTTTCCACCAGAGTGCGTGTGGTCCTAGGGGATGGGACAGGGCTGGCTGGTGCACATTCTTGACTGCCGGCTTTCTGTACGGTGGGTGGGTCTGCAGAGACAAGCTGTGCCCTGCACAAGGTCGTTGGGTGCATGCAACAAGGTGCCCCTCATGTGCAGGCTACCTATGGCATGATGCATTTAAATAGCAGCAAGCCTGCTAATGAGGCCCTCACTCGACAAGAGGTGGGAGCGATCACAGCCTGTGACGAGACTGGTGTCCCCCTCCACATTCTAGGGTGGATGGAGGACAGAACAGCTGCCCTGGTGGCCTGTTCCAGGATCTAGGCAGAAAGAGAGCTCAAAGGGGGGTTGGTGAGGCTGGTTAGTAAATAATTTTAAAATCAGACCTCTGTTCCTCTCTGATACTCAACTCCCTCCAAGCCCACCACCTATTCCCCCCTCCTGCACCACAGGATAGTGCCTGCAGCTTTCTGAAGGTCAGCGGTGAAGTAGTGCTGGTAGATGGCTTGATTCCAATGCAGCTCATATTAGTTCCGGGCGATAAGCATTCCTTTTCTGTGATTTGTGGGGCACCACGTGCTGCTTTGAAGCCTCCCAGGATGTGTTACAGCGATTACGAGTTATAATGCAACATGGAGCACGCGAGATGCTCTTTGGCACTTCAAAAGTTGTGTGCAATTAAAAATTAAAACCTGCATAGGTTTTGATTTTTTTAAATACACATTTTCAATACCAGATAATAAGCAGGCATGTATGTAATCTGCATATCGACTGTGTATCCCAGGAAGGCAACTCAGCCTTGGTATATCGGTACATCAAGTAAGAGAGGTATTAAGGCATGGACAAAGTGGGCTCTGGCCCAGGGTCTCAGCCTTCCATGCCCCTGATAGAGCCAGCTCTGTTCTGCAGTCTTGCCCTGATGTCCTTGAATAATTCTTAGACAGATTGTTTTAAATACCGTTTTCCTTTAATGAATGTTTAATGTGGGTGATGGGTGAGAGTCTATTACAGGTATTTTGCAGAGAAATGTTGTGTTTATGTTTCATGCAAAACTTTTTTTTTTTTTTTTTAAATATGTTTATTAGATTTTTTCCATACTCAACACATCAAAATAATTTGCACACAGCATTAGTCAATACATGGGAGGAACCAAGAAAGAAAGTAAAGGGAGTCATTAGTTCCGCCCCAGAATTTAGGTTCCCAAAACAATCTCCTTATTTTAAAGGATCCTCCTTCCATCTCCTAACAGGTTCCCATATAGGCTTGCCAAGAGCTCTACCCTTTTTCCCCTTTCTGTCGTATATCCCTTTTTCCAAATTATATGCTGACAACAATCTGGCCAGCCATTGATGGAATGTTGGAGCTACCTTATCCAACCATACTGATGCAATACAAATTCTAAAGACAGACATAGCCACAAACAAAAAGAAAGGTGAGCCAGACTGCTCTTCTGCCCCTCCTACCCCCAGGAGGATCCATACTGGTGTAAGAACAACATTTATTCCTAAATTACGTCTAGAAAAGATTCAATAGCCTTAATCAAGAGTTTAAGCTGGGGACACAGCGCAAATATGTGAACAATATCAGCCTCACTACTATCACACCAGGGGCACGTAATTCCCGTCGTTCCCCCCCCATTTAGCGATCCTATCGGGTGTATGGTAAAGTGAATAAATCATCTTATAATGCTGGGCCTGTAAGGCTGCCGAGCAGAGTATAGTCCGCCCTAATTCAAGAGAATCCTGGAAGCACTCCTGATCAACCTGGAGTTTATCACCCCATTTCCTTCCATATTTTCCCAAATCGTCACCTTTTAATAAAGATAACTCAGCATACATTTTCTTTATAGAACAATCTGCTCCAGCCTCAATCATATCCAGAACCCTATTTTTACTAAACCCAGCAGTCCCACCCTTCTTATTCATCAAGAAACTCCGAACTTGCAAAAACTTAAAGAAGTTGTTCCTAGGAATACCATACTTCCCTTGGATTTCCAAAAACTCTAAGAAGCCTTGATCTCCCAGAAAATCCCCAAATTTCCGGATCCCCCGCCATCCCCAATCACTCATAATTCCATCTGCAAATATCTCTACTGGAAGAGATTTATTCCCCTCAATCCTAGTGTAGGCATTGGATCTACCCACCCCGAGTTTTTTACTCAGCGCTGCCCAGATTTTAAATCCTGCTGAAAGTGTCTTAAATTTGGTTCGTTTATAGTACCCAGGATCAGTATATTTCAAGAAACATAAATTTCAGTTGAACCTGACTTGACCTGGATATCTGAAATGTCTCCTCCCATAAGCCCTCTCATATATTGTATGGCTGATGCCCAATAATATAACTTAAAGTCCGGTACTGCCCATCCTCCCCTATCCCTAGGAAGAGTTAGAAATCGAAGGGCCCTCCTAGTTTTCCCTTGTGCCCAAATAAATCTATTAATCAGGTGTTCTATTGCCAGAAACCATTTACCTTCAAATATCAGAGGGATTGTCCTAAACAAATACAGGAATTTGGTCAGAGTAAGCATTTTAATCACATTAGAGCGGCCCACTAAGAAAGATGGAGATTGTGAATCCTATCGAGATCTTTCTTGCATTTCACCATTATAGGCTCGATGTTTTGCTCCACGATCATTCCTAAATCTGCCGAAATATTGATACCTAAATAGACCGCCGATTTCACTACCCGCACATCATTGCAGGTCGCCTGTAAATTCTTTATGATCTGTGTCTTAGGACCATTTAAAGCGTATCCCGAAATCCGTCCAAATACGTCAGCCTCCAATTCTACTTCCAACATTGCCCTGGTAGGGGAGGGAGACACTATCGCCACATCGTCTGCATAGACCAAGGTTTTACAGAGTTGACCCTGGATGTGAATCGGGGCAATTTGATCATTTGATTCGAGCCTACGGATCAGCGGATCGATATAAACCGCAAATAGCAAGGGCGAGCATGGACACCCCTGTCGGGTGCCTCGATTAATCTGGAGAGGCAATGTATGCCCTCCATTAATTCTAAGCTGGGCTGTGGGTGACCGATAAAGTGCCTGTATCGACTTAATGAAACCTACTCCAATACCACACCATGATAATGCAGCCCAAAGGTAGTCCCAGGAGACCCGGTCAAATGCCTTTTCTGCATCTAAAAACATAACCGCCATGGGTTCTCCTGAGACTTCCGTAGCGTCAAATAAAGTAATTACTTTTCGAACATGTTGCGCCGTTCCTCTCCCTGGTATAAACCCATGCTGTGTAGGGCTGACCAATTGCGCTATTATCTTGGACAGTCTAAGAGCCATTACCTTGGAGAAGATTTTGGCATCCGAGTTCATGAGGGTGATAGGCCTATATGAGCCTGGTTCCAAAGAAGACTTGCCCTTTTTTAAAATCACAACAATGTCTGCCCCTGCCCACGATTCTGGGACAGAGAGTCCAGACTGAACCTGCAAAATAGTATCGACCAGATCAGGGCTTAATATTTTTTGAAACATTTTGTAAAACTCAATAGGGATTAAATCAGGCCCCGCAGCCTTACCAGAGGGGAGACTATTAAGAGCCACTAGGATTTCCTCAATCTTTAGAGGTGCATCAAGTGCCTCCCTATCTTGATCAGAAAGCTGAGGAGAAACTAGATCTGAGAGATACCGCTGGATATCTGAGGGAGCTCCTAACTGATCTTCGCTATATAATTTAGCATAAAATTGCCTAAAAACCTCTTTAATTTCCTCGGGCTCTGTAACTTTACCTCCTTTACCGTCAAAAATCTCGTTGATCTGTCCTGCCGCGGTTCTCTGCCTAGTACGAATTGCAAGTGTATGTCCCACCCGCTCACTCAACTCATAACATTGTTCTCTTTTGGTCAAAAAAGTTGCGGCTACCTTTATAGCAAGCCCCTCATTAAGATCTGCTTTAATACATGCTATATTAAGGAGTACCGAGGCTGGAGAAACACCAGCCTGAACTAGAAGGGCCAGCTCCTGTTCCGCCTCTGCAAGTGCTTTCACCAATTTATTAACTCTGGCCTGTTCAAGTTTTTGCTTATGTAGACTATAACTTAACATCTCTCCACGAACCCCGGCCTTAAAAGCATCCCAGATCATCCCTGAGGAGGTACTACCACGGTTTATTTGCCAAAAGGTTTTTATCCAATTATTCATATGTTTAACATAATCCTCATCTTTAAGTAACCTCCTCTCAAATGTCCAAGTCCGCGTGCGCCTTTCACTTCCTAGCAATTTTACTGTTAAAACCAATGGGTTATGGTCCGAAACCAGTCGAGGGAACTTTTCTATCTTACTGTCAAAAATTAAGGAATTTGATATAAAAAAATAATCCAACCTAACACAAACCATATGAGGAGCGGAATAATAGGTTATACCATCATCCAGTGGGTTCAAACGCCCCCATGCATCAGTTAAGGAATTATGGCGCGCTATGTTGATGATTGCTCTAGATACCTTTTTCTTCCGCTCACGGTATTGCTGTCCCTCCTCAATACCCAACCCGCCAATCCCATTTATGTTAAAATCCCCCACCAAAATAACTGGTTCTGGCCATAGAGCCAATTCTGAATCTAAGTATTGAACAACACCCGGGTCATCTTCGGTAGAGCCATACACTGATCCAATGGTAACTATTTGGTTATTAATTAAACATTCTATCAAGACCCATCTCCCCCATTGGTCCTCCTTCTTCCTGATGACCTTAACATCCCTTCTTTTGGACAAAATAGCCACCCCTCTAGTTCTAACCCCCTGTCTCGAGAAAGCCAACAGGAAAAACCCAAGCTGTTCAATTAAGTAACCCCTTGCGGCTTCTACATGCGTCTCCTGGAGACATACAAAATCCAGCCGCATTAATCCGAGGGCAGCTGCAACACGTTGTCTTTTCAACTGGTCATTCAGCCCACAAACGTTAATTGAGGCAATCCTTATACTCATTAAAATACATCATATGTGTGACCCTTCCACAAAAACAAACCATAATTGCATAATCCATTTGCGTTCCTCATTACCTGCCCAGATTGTGGCTTCACCTCCCCTTTTCGAAAAAGACTTCTCAAACCTAGTGCTGTGCAACACGATACAAATCCCCATTCCCGTGCCCGACCCCTCCCAAACCCCTCCCCCACCCTGAAATCCCCCACCCAGTACCCTCCCCAGTTACAGGCAAATGGGTCACTCCTGACCCATGTGTGGCAGCGAAGAATGCAGCAGCCGCACCCCCCCTCACTCGTAGACCCCCTATATTCCATACATCTTAGCCATATGGCCTAGGAATCTTTTATACCTCCTAAGAACCATGGAAAGGAGTAAACCCTTACCCCCCTTCTGCTCTTTCATTTCTGCCAAATATTGCTGGGCCTTAATCTCTGAGATAAAAAACTTAACCTGCCCCTTGAAAATAACCTTAAGCCTCGCAGGATCCATCAGGTAGGCCTCATGCCCAAGGCTCTGGAGAGGTCCAATCAGCTGCCTCAGCCTCCATCTTCTTTCCACCGTGGCATGGCAGAAATCAGGACGGGCAAAAAAAGTAACTCTATCAAACGTGCGTCTAGCCTCTGGTTTAGCCTTCTCCATAACCTCTTGCCTAAGGAGAAAATTACCAACATAAACCAAAATTGCCCGGGGTCTTGCTGCCTGTGATGAACTAAGGGATTTTTTTTGATTAAACGGGAAGCGATGCGCTCTTTGAACCTCAACCTCCCAGTCCCAAGTCTCCATCTCAGGGAACGCGCCCTTGAACAATTTAATTACAAACGCTCTTGTAGCCTGCCCTTCGACCCATTCAGCCACACCCAAAAGTCTTATGTTGTTGCGCCTCTGGCGATTCTCGAAGTCCTCGAGTTTCCATTGGACATCCTCAGTCAGTTTCTCCTGTGCTTCCTTAAATGAATGCCATCTGCTCACATCGTCTTCCAGCTGACTCGTTCTCTCCTCCACATGAGCAACCCTGTCCGCCATCTCCTCGTATAATTTATTCATTTTTCGCATAGAGCTCTGGATTATTTTTGCCGACTGCTTTGCTCTCCGACTCTCAAGCCTCGCCTCGCATCTGCTTCAGAGTGGTATAAAGAAGATCCAATGACATGGCCTGTGGCTGATTACCAATCTCATCCTGATCTGTCTGGGGTTTAGGCGCCGCGCCCTCCTGATATAGATGAGACGTTGCTGAATAGTCCCAACAGAGCTTCCTGCTCTCCCCTACTTCAGGCGGACTAGGTGAGTGTTTTAGTTTAGATTTGGACTTTTTCTTATATAAAGCCCTATGAGTAACAGGTGCCTTCTGAACCGAGGAGCTCACTGCGTAGTCTAGATCAGAGCTACTGTTCAAGCTTCCTTCGCTAGACATAGAAGAGTCTGAATTGTCATTTAAAGAAAAGAAGCATTCACCGTCTGGGGTTCCAGGGATACCTCGATTAGATAGTAATAGCTGAGCCTCAGTATGAGCCTGACGTTGAACCTGAGCCTGAGCAGTTACACCTTTAAGACTTGATTTCTCAGGGATCACCACAGGCTCTGTCAAAACTCCTGCATCATTCTGAACAGAATTTTGAACATACAAGGAGTCACCTTTTATGCAGGCCACACTATCAGCCAGAGTTCTTTCCACGCCAGCATGCTCACCAGACTTACTCTCCAGCCTCAGCATCTCCACACACAATGAACTTGCGTGCGACTTTTCCTGACTCAGGGGGAGTGCCTGCAACATCGTATCCGATTGCTTAGCAACAATGGATTCAGCATGTGGTGGAGCTGGTGGAGCTTTGTTTCTTTCCTCGAGACTGGCCCCGACTTGAGTCCTGTCAGTTTCCAATGCCTTCGCCTTGAAAGATTCGTGTACAGAAGGCTGCCTGAGATCCTTAGTTGATTTGGTCTTACCCCCATCGGGCCCCGGCTTCACTGCTGTAATTGATTTGCGGGCACTGACGTCTTTCCCGCCTCCCGATATCGCTACAGCGGCTCCAGCGCTTCCAGCAAAACCTCGCAGGTCATTTGGTTTCTTCGGAGCTCTCCGTACCTGTGCTCCGCGTTGCAGAGAGTCTTTGCCCATATCGGCGTCCGGTTGCTCCTTGTGGGTTACATCTTCGTTGGGTTGCTTGGGGCCCCTCGGCGCCATGGTCCGGCTGCTTCTAGGCTTACCGCTACTCCGCCACAGTAACGGCCACTGCACAAGTAAGTCCGATTTATTTGTATCTATAGCCGTGATAGCCTGCAGCAACCAACGTGTTTTTTTTTTTAAACTTGTTTTTATTGGCATTTGGTAGTACAGTTGTTACATATCAATATTGGATCGTAGTGTCATTAAGAACATGTTTCCAGTCAGGTGATATCCATCTTGACAGTTATAATCACTTTTACTTCAGTTATATCCAATGTAACAGGTGTTTGCCATATCAAGAACAAACCGGGGGGGGGGGAAAATCAAACTAGGGGTTGTCATGGACTATCAAAGGGACCAGCCGGACCATATCACATGCGGTTCGTCAGGTAACTGGTGAAGCATCACAGTGGGAACCCCTTGCTGAGGGTATGATTATACAGGCGGACATGCGGCATAGGTGTGGGAAACGGGGCAGCGGGGATAGGAACCCAACCGCTCCCGTGTAGGTGTGAAGTGTTAAGGGGGAGCGTCATCCGAGTGGGTTTGTATCGCGCGTGACTGCGTAGCGTTAGGGGTGGTCGCATTCGCGCCCTGATCAGCTAGGGGCTGGGACTGTTCTGCAGCAACCAACGTGTTGAACACAATCTCCAGATAGAGGCCACAATCGAGTAGAGGGCCTTGAACATCCCGCTTCCCCTAGGATCACATAGTCAGGGTGCCTCAGAGGAGGGAGAGAAAGCTGCGACTTCACGCTGCACTCAGTCAGCGGCCATCTTGCCTTGCCGCAAAAGTTTCTTTTAGATCAAAACAGGACCTCAGTTATGAGATTTGGAATGGTGTCAGAGAGATTATTTGCAGTCATCTTAGTGAGCTGCTGCTGTGTTACAATATTGAAAACGCACATCACTATCGTTATATATTAGATGTAAGCACATTTAGAGTGTGCCACTGCACTGTCAGTGACCTGGCCAAAGAGGGCCTAAAAGAGCTGAAATTGGATCACAAATTCAAAACTGTTCCGATCAGGGGCCCCCAAAATACGTTTGGCCTAGGGCCCCCAAAATGCTTCAGATGTCCCTGCATCGAGTATCATTACATTGTGTAATATTAACTCCTATGATTATAAGCTCTAAGAAATGGCACAAGTTCTGTCTGAAGCGCTATATAAAACAGATTCTTTCAGTGACTGGCACTTGGACCAAGACCTTTTAACACGTTTATGCTTACATAAAAAAAAACTCCCGGTTATACAGTCATGCCTCGTCCTCCAGAGGTGCCCTAGAGTACACAGCTACCTCTCGCGGTCCAGCCATGCTTCTAGCAACTGTAATTTACCCTAAAGTGGTGTTATAAGCATACACAGTTAACCATCATCCTCCAGAAGTGCCCCAAGAGTCCACAGCCACCCCTCATGCTACAGAGAATCAAGGAGAACTGAATAGACTGCCCTTCTGCATGCTTGCCTGGACCACAGGTAAAACCACCTATATGCCTGGGGAGCGGTCTCAAACCCTTGCACTCTGGACCACCTATCAAGCACACCCTACCACACATCAAGCTGTCAAATGGGCAGACTATAAGAATGGACACAAGCCCCATGCTCTGCACTGGCGATCATAAGAGTATGCCTGCAAGCCGGTGTGGGCGTCCCTCGCTGAACTAAGGATTGCTGTTCACCCCACTCACTGCTGCCCCATGAGGTATTTTGGCGTAGAAAAAACTTCTAATCCCTGTGAGGAGCCAATGTTACCTCTGCCACAAGAGAAAGGTCCTGGTGGGTGAGGAAAGGCAGTTGAAGAGAGCTCTTCCTGGTCACTGTGTCGCAATGTCCTGTAGGAGGCCCTGGGGTACTAAGAGACGGACACCACGTTTGTTTCAAGGGTGTTTATTGGTAACCTCGTCGGAGCGCTGGGAACCGCACCCGCTTGAACCTCGGCTCTGCAACCCACTGGCCAACATGGCCGCCCGCGCTCCCAGCGTTCCCTGCTGTGACACGGCAGAAACACTAGAGCGCTACTTTACATATCTCTCTCCTTTATTGACACTGCAACAAACAAGGAACAGAACATATACAGTGTCCAACGATAGTTCTTGCTATAGGTGGTTATGTTTTCATGTCGAACTCTCGATACCTTTTGGGCAGTACCACTGTCCTGCTGCTGCGGGTGTATCTCACCGGCGTGCATGCCCGGGTATCTCTGCCGCTACTGGGTGGGGCGTGGTTTTGTGTCTCTTGTGTTTGGCTCCCCTTTCCCAGAGCGCACGCTCCTTGGTCCTCCCGTTGCACACGTGTACCTTTGTATTCTGCACTGGTGGTGGTAATCTCTTCCATGTTGGTGCTCCTCGTGTCGCTACTGGTTGCTTCCATTTCCGTAGTGGTTTCTCCCCCCTCTGGGTTCTCGTCATCTTCTCTTTCTGGTTGCGTTTCTCCTACCCTAGTCCAATTCAACACCTTGTTGCACCTTGACGTTCTGTCCTGAGACCATACCTTTCCATTGCTTAATCGGGCTGATCTTGTGTAGACTTCGCGTACTTGCAGCAGTGTGCTATACTTGATGTCGCCTTTCCTTCTCAGCTGAGCCAACTTCACTCTGACCCATTCCCCCTTTTCCAGTGATGCCTCCTTGACGTTGTGTCGCTTGTTGTAGTGGTCTGTGTAGATCTTTTGTGCCCTTTCCAAATTGCTACGTACTACCGCTGGAGACCATTTACTCTGTATAGTTTGTAGTTTCCATGCTACATTGTCTCTTGTAAAGGGGTCACAACCTCTCAGTATTTTGAATGGACTATATCCAGTCTTGGTGGGGGTGATCCGGTACGCCCGTACCGTACTCTTAAGTTCAGCCTCCCAATTCTTCCCGGCATTGATCGCTGCCTGTACTGACCCCATGATAACCCGCTTAAATCTTTCTGCTAGGCCGTTCCCGGCCGGATGATATACCGGGGTGTGCTTGATAAGTATTCTGTTCCGCTCCATGAATGCGTTCTATTTGTCTGACGTAAATTGAGGCCCATTATCACAGGTTATGACTCTAGGTATTCCTTCTCTCAGGAACGTGGCCGTGAGGAATGTCAGTACAACGCCTGTGTCCACGTTTTCGCACACCTCTACTTCCGGCCACTTTGAGTACCTGTCTACCAACACGATTGCATATTTGGGTACACTCTGTTCGTCTAAAAGGGGACCTAGGATGTCCATTGCCAATTCTTCCCATGGATTTACCGGATTGGCAAATTACCCCAGTGGAGGTCGCAGAGTGGTCTGCGTCTTGTCTGCATTGCTGCACAGGACACAATCCCTGACATGCTTTTCCACTTGGTTGTCTAGAGCCGCCACCAGTATGCTTGCTTGGCTCTCTACTTAGTTTTTACTATGCCTAAATGTCCTTCATGCAGTATTGAGAGTAATCGCTTTACCAATTGACTTGGCGGAACTACTTTGTCTCCTCGCAGTATGAATACATTGTTGTCCCCGACAGACAGTTCCTCTCGAACTTCATAGAATTTGCGGTGTTCTGCCCCCAAATGTTTCTTCTCTGGCCATCCAGCAATTATGAACCGTTTAAGTGTTGTGAGACTCGCGTCGTTGTCGTATGCCTCTCTCCACTCTTGTTCACTTATGCCTGCTTCTTGGTTGTCTGTGGAGGCTATGGTGTATTCATCCTCGCCCGTTGGTTTTGGCGTATCCTCCGCAACCTTGTTCTTGGAGCCCGGGATATACTCTACATCATTCACGTAGTCCAGCAACCTCAGCGTAATTTTTGCTATGCAAGGCGTGGCACTCGCATGTCCACTGGATGTGAGCACCTTCACTAGTGGCTTGTGAGCCGTCCTGAGTAGGAACCTCGAGCCCCAAAGGAATTGGAATCTTTCCATTGCCCAGATCACCGCCAGCATCTCCTTTTCTACTACACTGAACTTTTCTTCGTTCGGGCTTAAGGATCGGGACGCGAAGCTGACTGTCGACATCTCGCCCTCTTCGGACCTTTGCATAAGGACTGCCCCTAACCCTCTATCATTCGCATCTGTGGTGAGAATGGATAGAGCTTGTTGGTCGAAGCCATGTAGAGGCACCGTTTCACAGATGTCCTCCTTAATTTGTCGAAATTCTTCTTGGGACGCCTCCGACCATGCGAAGGTGGTCTTCTCCTTCAGTAGCTGGCGCAGGTTGTGCATTTTGGTGGCAAAGTGAGGGACAAATTTGCTATAAAATTCCACCATTCCGAGGAAAGAACGGACGTCGTCCTTGCTTCTAGGTGTAGGAGCCTCCTTTATAGCCTTGGCATTCGCTTGTTTGGGTGTGACTCCTTTGTCGCTAATCTCATGGCCCAGGTACGTGACTGATGTCACTCCGAACTTGCACTTGTCCCATTCCGCAGTGAGACCATTCCGCGCCAGAATGTGCAGAACTTTGGTTAGCTTGGCGTCATGGTCCGATTTGGTTCTCCCTATGACCAGAATATCGTCCTGGAAATATTGTACCCCTTCCGTGCCCTTTAAGAGTTTATGCATCAACCTTTGGAACACCGCTGCCGCGGAAGCTAGGCCGAATGGCATTCACCGGAACTGGTAGCACCCAAACGGCGTGATGAACGAAGTTAATTTCTTGCACGTAGGGTGTAGTGCAATTTGGTGGTATGCTGAGGTGAAGTCTATGGTGGAGAACCATTTGATGCCTTTCGTCAGGGCCAACATTTCATTTATCCTGGGCAGCGGGAACTTATCAACTATCATGTTTTTGTTGAGCCCCCTCAGGTCTATGCATAGGCGTACCTTCCCATTGGGTTTCCGGGCTACAACCAGGGGAGCCAGCCATTCCGCACTGTCTATGGGTTCAATCACTCCATTGTCCTCCAGGCGCTGCAGTTCTTGTTGCACTGCGTCCCTACAGTTGAACGGTATGTTCCACACTTTGTGGCTCACTGGCTGGGCCCCCTCCTTGAGGCATATCTTGTGAGTGAACTTTGTCAACTTGCCGATTGTGCCTCCAAAGACCGTTGGGAAACTTGTCTTCCACGTGTTGGCTTCGTCTGTTCGTGCGTGATCTGTCATCAGCACTTGCATCGTGCCTCCTGGGTCTAGTTGGATCCCTATTTCTCCTTGATCTACCCACCCTAGCACTGAGGGTCCCTTCTCCGCCACATAGAGCTTCCTTTCAGCTATGCGTGCTTTGAATTCAAACTGTAGTGGGCAATGCCCCACCATGGGAATGGGTTCTCCTGTGAAGGTGACTGGATGGATGTCCGGAGGAAGAAGGTGTGTGTCTATGATCTTCGCAATGTCTCTGTCCCAAATGCTGCATTGTATGATGGTGTATGGGGACCCTGAGTCAGCGACCATGGAGACTTGAATCCCGCCTATGGAAAGTTCACACAACGGTTTGCGCGTCCTGACGCAGTCTATGCCCAGGTCCTGGTCATCAATGCACAGCACACAGTCTTCATCTTCTTCGTCCCCTCCTTCCTCGGTCTCTGAGTCTTGTGCCACCTATTTGACTGACGTCTTCCGGGGTTTGCGCCTACAAACTTTCTCAAAGTGCCCCATTACTCCACAGTATAAGCATTTGACTCTGAAGGCAGGACATCGTTTGTCGTCGGCAGCGTGTGCCCAGCTTCCGCACCTGTGGCAACTTTTCTTGTCCTATCCTTGGGGTCTCTGGTTCGTGTCCATTCTAGTGACGTGTTTCTGGGGCTGTGTTGGTCCTCCCGGTACTGGCTGCCTCCGCTCTTGGGTACCGGCATCTGTTACCTTGCTTACTGTGGCTCTGCTGGCACTGTCCTTTTTGGCAGCCTCCGCACACCTCTTCGAGATTTCCGCTTTTTTGACCATCGCTACAATCTCTTTGAGAGATGCGTCACCACTGACCCACAACTTTTCCTGTATGGATGTATTCACCGTCTGCATGATGACTTGGTCCCTTATGAGGTCATCATGGAGTCCTCCGAACTTACATGTGGTCGCCAACCTCTTCAGTGCTGCTACATAGTCATCCACTGACTCTCCCGCATTCTGTTTCCGTTGAAAGAAGTTGAAGCGATCGATCGCAGTGCACACCACTGGTTGATAGTGGCAGTCCAGGTCTTCTATGGCGTGCTGGAATACATCGTCATCATCCGCGGGCCTTGTCTTTTTCACTAGGTTCATGTACACCCTGATGCTTTCTGGGCTTAAATTGTGTAGCAGAATCTTCTATTTCCGCTTGCTCAGAAAGACCTCGTCCCCTTCGTCCTCCAGCGCCGACAAATAGTTCAGGAAGTATTCTTTCCAGTCTTCCCATTTCATGGCCGGTTCTCCTGGTTTCGGCAGGAAGGGAACCGGATTCGTGAGGGAGAAGGTTTGGCCGCACATGGCAGCTTGCCGTCTCTGTGGCTCTTTGTCCGTCCTGGGCGGGGAGCTCCCCGGTGCACTGAGCTCGCGCAAGCTTGTTGCCCTCGCCGGAGGCGCGAGGTCCTCTCCCCCCTTGACCTGTCCTTGGTGCGCCAGGGTCAATTATCCTCTGTAGCTTGATGTACCTTCAGCCGCTAGCACGTGGGGCGCTTAGCGTGTTGCGTTTGGCCCCTAGGGCTACTCTGGGAATGTTCTAGGGTGTCTGTTTCTATTTCGTCTGTGCTCTTATCAGCTTGGCCATCTGGTGCTTGAACCTGATTTCCACCACCTTGGCGTGTGTGCCGGTGATGAGGTGCTTGACTTGGCACTCTCTGTGCCCTCCTGGTGGGTGTTGGGCAGCACCCTGTCCTGCTCTGTCCCCAATGCGTGTACCCTATTGCGGGGAAAGGCGCTGCTTCTCTCCAGGGGCAGTTGCTGCTGGTTGCTGGGGCGAGGCTGGCCGGTCGAGGGTATATAGGGAAAACCCTGTGGGACCCCCCCTTCGCTCTCACGCTGTGGCTTGTGGGCATGTGCTCCTGCCCTTACTGCCGTTGGGCACCTCGTTCTGCAACCTGTGGGGGAGGGGCACCGCTGCACTCACAGTTCCTCTGTCGCCTCCCCACTCTGTGCAGGGTGGTTGCATGGCCTCTCCTCAGTCCCCTGTTGTCGCCGGTCCGCCGCTTAGCCGCGTTGTCTCCCTGCCGATCCTTGAAGGGCGGGACTCCTTCAGCCGCTCCGCTGCCGTGCTCCCGATGTACGTGCTCCCGCTGTCCGCGCGTCATGGTCGCGCAGTGTAGCAGGGCCAGACGTGGGTGTGTCCGCCTCCCCAGCCTCGTCGCCAATTTGTAGGAGGCCCTGGGGTACTAAGAGACGGACACCATGTTTGTTTCAAGGGTGTTTATTGGTAACATAGTCAGAGCGCCGGGAACGGCACCCGCTCGAACCTCGGCTCTGCAACCCACTGGCCAACATGGCCGCCCGCGCTCCCAGCGTTCCCTGCCATGACGCGGCAGAAACACTAGAGCGCTACTCTACATATCCCCTCAGCAAAGAGTGGGAGGCCTTACATTGGCACCTCTAAATACCCCCACGCTATCGCAACACCATGACCAGGAACTGACGCTCTATGCATGTCCGTGATTTCCTGTCCCCCATATCGCGATTCGCAAGACGCGTGACAGGAAGCACCTCCTGCCACCACCCATTACAACTCTGTCAGTGAGTCCTAAGGGCAGAAGAGGGATGCAGCCCGCCGGGTGTCCCACACACTATCGCCGAGCACGCCTAAGGGTGTGCGCTCTGAAAACTCTCGATAATGACCCCAAAGTAGTCGTCCAACAGCCAGTTCTAGATATTCTTATTTGCTTCGACTTGCTTATCGTTTGATGAATCCTTTCCCTCTTTGGTCCCCAGCTTCCCCCTCTTCGAAGAAATGAGCGAAAAACCGCACCAAAATCCCCATTCCAAATCGTTTTTATAACCCCCACTGAGACACGAGTGGCAAGCTTTTCTGGATAGGACAATGTAGTCTCTTAACCCCCACAACTCTCTTGAGAGAGGCGTTGTCACCCTTCCTTATTTTGTGTGTCTTCAATTGTGAGCGGCTTGTTGGTCTTTGATGCCCTCCCTTCACTTATGCTGAAATGTAGCAATTTGCTTTCGTAAATTAGCAATATCAGTGGCTATGGGGCTGGATGGAGCCCGTGGTGAAATAAGGGGCCTGATGACTGGAGGGCTTGCTATTACATCAGCCAACTTGGTGAGAGCAACTTTGCTACAGAAGACAAGACGCCAGTTGTTGCATTCCACTACTGTCCCCTCCTGCAGGAATCTGAGCGGATCCAGCAGTATCAGCTGGTGACTGTTTGTTCACCCCCCGGGTGTGCATGGAAGATACCTCAGTGCCCAAGAAAGACTCTCCAGAGGAGGAGCCTAGCGCGCAACCAAGATGGCCGCGTAGGTGCGAGGCTCCCGAGGACCTCCGTGACCTCCTACATAAATCCTGGAAATATCCTGTCCTAGATGAGGGGACTGTGTTGGTGAGCCCGAGCTGAGGTGTCACCCGTTTTCCGCTTCCAAATTGGACCTCGGACACCGGCGGGAGCACCGATTGAGGTTTGCGGCCTTCTCCACGCCGGCCCCCCGGATTGGAGTTACGGGGCGATCCGGAGACAAAGTGATCAACAGCGGCGGGCAGGGCTGGGCGACTCGCGTACCCCGCACTTTCACTTTCGCACCCTCCTTGCTGTGTAGGCGAGGTTGGGTTGCGGGGCGGTGTGTGGTGGTGTGGCCTCGTTGGGGTGCCCTGCTGGCCCGCCGGCTGTGATCCGTCCTGCGGACCTGTGGCTGCCCCCCCAGGAGCCCGTGAACTGGTTTGTCGGCCCTTTCCGAGGTGATTGGCACGATTTGGGGACTGAAACCATGTCCTCAAAACAAGATGGCGACCGGGCAAAGGTGAAATCGACCCGCCGTGGCGCAGCCCATCAGTCCAACAGCATGGACCGTTACACCCTCCAGAAGGGATCTCCCGAGGTGCCGCGTAGGTCTCCTGAGGACCCGACTGATGCTCCTGCGCTGCCCGCGGATCTGACCCTGCGAGATGTCATGGGCGCTATCGCCGAGATGAAGGCCTCGGTGGACCAGCGCTTTGACACACTGGCGCAAAAGATTGACTCGGTCCACGTGGATGTTGGCCTGGTGAGGGCTGATTTATCCAAGACCAATGACCGGGTCGATTCTTTGGCCCACACCACCTCGGGCCTTACAGCGGACGTGGCGGCCCTCCAAAAGGAGGTGCGCCGGCTTGGCCAGGCGAGCGCCCTGATGGATCGTCGACTGGAGGATTCCGAGGGTCGGGCCCGGAGGAACAATGTCCGCATTGTCGGGGTGCCGGAGGGACGTGAGGAGGCGGCGGCGGACCTGTTTGTGGAGGACCTGATACTCACCCATCTCCAGCCCCGGGGGCTGAGTAAATTCTTTGCGGTGGAACGTGCCCACAGGGTTCCCGGAGGAAGACCTAAGGCCGGAGCCCCTCCGAGGCCTATCATTGCCCGGATTTTCAACTTTCGGGACAGGGAAGCTATCCTTCAGACTTCTAGGCAACAAGGACCGGTCAGACCTGACAATATGGACGTAAACTTCTATCCTGATTTCACCCCAGCGGTCCAGAAGCAGAGACTGAGCTTTCTCGGAGTCAAACGTCGTCTACGGGACTTGAACCTCAAGTATGCGATGCTTTTTCCAGCTAAGTTGCGGGTGGAGGTGGATGGCCGCACGCACTTTTTTGATCGTCCCGAGGCGGCCGGGGACTGGTTGGACTCCTTGCCCGGGGATCGGGGCCGGGGGGGTGGGGGGGCGCGGTTGGAGGGGAGGGCTCGCCGGATCAGGAATGAGGGATTAATAGTAGGCCTCGCTCTGGACAACATTGTCGTCATTTTTGACTGTTCGTTAAGTCTCCCTCCTGTGGAGGTGGTACGGGGTCTCTTGGGGGCTCTCCCTCCTCCTCTGGGGGACTAGTTAGTTTAATCATTCATGGGGCGACAGGCACACTGCACTTTGGGGGGGCTGTTTGGGCTCATGCAGGGGTGCAGGGAGGGGGGAGTTCTGTTGGGATGGGTGGGTTGGGGTGGGGTGTTGTTCGTTTTTACCGCAAGGCAAACCCTTTCTTGTATTGGTGTTTTTAAGGTGCTCTCCGGGGGACGAATGATGGCTTCTGTATGTGATGGGGGGTAGGGACCTGACTTTATTGTCCTGGAACGTTAACGGACTGGGGGATAGGATTAAGCGAGGTGTGGTCCTGCAGTATTTGAAACGACTTTCACCAGATGTGGTCTTTCTGCAGGAGACACACCTTATTGGTAATTCCTTTTGTGCCATGAATCGACGTGGCTATCGCTTGGTGGCCCACTCGGGCTTCACGTCGGGCTCACGGGGGGTGGGCATCATGGTGAAGAACTCGCTCCCGTTGGAAATAGACGAGGTGCGCCATGATGAGAGGGGACGCTACACTGTCTTAGTGGGGAGAATGGAGGGTAAAGTAGTTGTCTTTGTATCACTGTATGTCCCACCGGGGCTACAGTCTACGACTTTTGCAGACTTAGGGCGCCTCCTCCTTGACCTTCCGGGGGGGCTTCTGGTGGTTGGGGGGGACTTCAATGCGGTGGTTTCTGGGACCGTGGATCGTCACCCCCCTAGGGACCTCCCCCGGGCGCAGGCGTGGCTGTCCGGCTTCTTAGATACACTGGGATTGGTGGACTGCTGGCGCTTAAAACATTCCACGCAGCTGCAGTACACTTTCCACTCGGGTGCCCATGGTAGCCTCTCACGGCTTGATTATGTCCTTGTCCCTGCGGCCTATGTTGGGAGGGTAGGAGAGGTTCGCCATTTGGCGCGGGGTATTTCAGATCACTCCCCGCTCCTGTTGCACTTTGATGTCTTCCCGAGGGGGGAGGGCAGGGTAGCTCCAATCAATGCCTGGTATCTGCGCGACCCCACTGTTCGTGCTGATTTGATTAAATCCTTGCAGCGGTATTTCGATGAGAATGTGGGGTCTGTCCCTTCGGCTATCTCCCTGTGGGAAGCCTTCAAAACAGTTCTTAGAGGGGAGGCCCTCTCCTTTATTTCCCATGCCCGGAGGCGCGAGCAGGAGGAGGTGACCCGGGTGGAGGCCGAAATCGCTGAATTGGAGGGTGATCTAGGGGGTGGGGTGACGGACGCTGCACTACATGTCCTACAACTTAAGCAGGCGGCCTACAGGGCCCTCGTCACGGAGGCGGCCAGGGGCCTCTATAGAGAGCAACAGGGGCGACTGTATGATGTGGGTGATAAGGCTGGTAAACTGCTTGCATGGTTGGATAAAAAGGAGAGAGCGAGTCGTGTGGTCCCGCTGATTGAGAGGATGGATGGTGTGCGTGTCACCGAGCCAGAAGACATTGTCTCTTGTTTCGCGGATTATTTCCGCGAGGTGTATTCCCCGGTTTCTCCCTGCTCGGAGGAGGACTCCCATGCCCTGCTTAGGGATATCGCGTTGCCTTCCCTTTCGGTGGAGGACAGGGTGTCGTTAGATGCCGCTCCTACCTCCGACGAAATTGCCCTCGCCATACGCTCGGTCGCATCCGGCAAGGCCATGGGCCCGAACGGCATCCCTATTGAGCTGTATAAGCTGCGACCGGATGTACTGGCACCCCACCTCCGTGCGATGTTCCTGGCGGCCCACTCGCTGGGCTCCCTCCCGCCGGACCAACGTCTGGCTACCATCGTGGTGATCCACAAGGAAGGGAGACCTCGAAACCGGGTTACATCCTACCGGCCGATCTCGCTCTTGAATGCGGAGCCCAAAATCCTCGCCAAGGTGCTGGCCAACCGGCTGGTCGGCGTGGTGGGCGATTTGATCCACCAAGACCAGTCCGGCTTTATTCCCCATCGCAACACGGCCCTTAATCTGCGGCGCTTGCACGGGGTGCTCGCGCGTGTCCCGTTTGTGCGAGAGCCGGCCATATTGGCGTCCTTAGACGCCACCATGGCGTTTGACACGCTTGAGTGGCCATACATCTGGGCTATGCTGGCGAAGTTTGGATTTGGCCCGGGGTTCATCAGCTGGGTCAAATTATTGTATTCGGGCCCATTGGCACAGGTGGTGGTGAATGGAAGAGTATCGGTCCCGTTCGAGCTGGGACGGGGCACGCGACAGGGCTGTCCCTTGTCGCCGCTCCTGTTCGCGCTGGCCTTGGAACCCCTGGCGGAGTGGCTGCGGTGGCACCCTTCCATCCGTGGTCTCCGTTGGACCCCCGAGTATGAGGACCGCGTGTCCCTATACGCTGACGATATCCTACTGTACTTAGCCTCCCCGCGTAAATCACTGATTGTCCTGATTGATGTTTTGCGCTCATTCGGCCGCAACTCAGGCCTTGTCATCAACTGGGCTAAATCATGTGTGTATGTGCTTTCCGGGGAGGCTCCCGTCCTCCCGTGGGGCTGTCCGATCCAGATTGCCTCGCAGGGGTTTCGGTACCTGGGGGTTTACATTACTCTGGACCCGGAGGCCCGCTATGAGCGGAATTTGCTTCCCCCCCTCCAGCGCTTGAAGGAGGACGTCGCGCGCTGGCGGCGCCTGCCGCTTTCGCCGCTCGGCCGGGCGGCATTGTTTAAGATGATGTCGTTGCCACGCTTCCTGTACGCTCTCCAGAATACTATGGATTTAGTCCCGGCGCGCTACTTCCGTGAGGTGGAGAGTCTACAGCGCCGCCTGTTCTGGGACGGGAGGCCGCGTATTGCCTTGGCGAAGTTGACGCTCCCATGGTACGACGGGGGGATTGCCCTCCCGGATATTAAACGGTATTACTGGGCCTCCCAGCTAGCTGCAATTAATCATGGCCTTTACGGGCCCGCCTTAAACCCGGCATTTGAAATGGACAAGATGCTCCTGCCTGGTGGCGACTATAATCGAGCGCTCTACTCTGGCGCGCCCGGACCCCGCCTGACGGGACCTACGCGTGTCATGGTACAAGTATGGCACGCGGCTAACGCAGCTATGGGGTGGAAGGACCGTTTGACCCGGGCATCACCGTTGTACGCGTCTGAGAGATTGGGCTCCCTGTGGACCTCAAAGGGCTTCGAGAAGTGGGACACGATCGGCATCAGTAAAGTGGGGGACCTTTGGACGAGGGGGGGATTTAAAACATTCGAGACGCTGCAGACGGAGTTTCAGCTGCAGGGCAGTGAATACTTTCAGTACTTGCAGGTCCGTCACGCGCTGGGCTCAGTCTTCTCAGACGTCGCCTCCATCCCGGAGTCTTCCCCCCTGGAGGATAGAGTGCTGGATGGCCATGTTCCGGACAGCACGATCTCCCTCATTTACAAAAAATTGATTAATGATCGCTCGGGCTTGCTGACTGGCCTCCGCGAGGCTTGGGTTGCCGACGGGCTGGAGTTGGACGACGAAGACTGGATTTCCGCGGTGGCCTCTCCGAAGGAGGTGGCCATACCGGCTCGCCTTCTCTTTGTCCAGCTTAAGATACTCCATCGGGTTTACATGACGGGGCCAAGGCTTCTGCGTATGGGCTATGCTGAGGATGGGTTGTGTAAGCGTGGGTGTGGTGCTTTGGCGACTTTTTTGCATATTCTGTGGGAATGCCCGAAGGTGGAGCGATTCTGGCGTGGTGTGCATGAGGTCCTGCGAGTGGTTACGCATGTCGCACTGCTGCCTGAAGCGAGGAGATGCCTGCTGAATGTGTGGGAACCAACTGACTACTCGGTTCCGCAGACGCGATGGGTGACTCTGGGATATATGATAGCTAAGCGTGACATTGCTCAACTGTGGGGATCCCAGAGGCCCCCGGCGGTGTCGGCCTGGAAAGAACACATGGATTGGTGCATGTTCCGAGAAAAGGTGGTGTATGTGGCGAGGGGTAAGCCTGGGGCATGGGTGAAAGTATGGGGCCCCTGGAACGCCTACCGCGGGGGTATCTGCGCGCCACCATTGCTGCCTGCGGCCTCACCAGCCCCGTCCCCTTAGTTGACTCCCTTCCATAGCCCCGAGCACGGAGTTCCCCCAGTCCTCGATCTGTTCCCTTTCCCCTCTTTAGACTCCTGTTGATGGCTGGGGTCCCCCATTCGGGGAGCACGTGCTGTTACTTTCGACTGCGGGTTGCCTTGCGGGTGTGGTTTTTGTGTTGTGTGTATAAAATGAAACCGTATTGTGGGGTCAGAGTGATGTGGCCCACGACGCCGATACCTCCTGATTTTGCTTCTCTGCACCGCCCAGTGTTCTTGTATAAATGTCATATGCTCCTGTCATTCTAGCGGCCGGCCGGAAGGTTGTAGGCCCATACTTGTATATTCTTGAGATTGCAATAAACGGTTTCAAAAAAAAAAAAAGAAAGACTCTCCACTGTTCCCCCACTATCCCACCACATAACATTGATATACTGGTAAATGAACTATACAAATATTTCAAAATATATCAACAGTTAGGAAAGCAAAAATAAAGCAAGTTTTTGGTCATTGTGAAGGGAAACGAAGATTTTAATAGGAGCAAAACTAATCAAAAACACTTTCTGTGATGATGCACAAATAATACATTTTCGCATTAACAACATTTCCAATGATTATTATCTGTGCCCTATATAGTTCTATCAGTAAAACTGTCAGTGCAAATTAAGTTACCATTTCAGTAGAAAAGGTGCAGTCAAATTACAGTGCGCTCCCACACCATGCTTTAGTAGTATATTTGTGACATTGTACTCCAAAATGCGTCACTGGGTACATTCCACACCCATACCATTCTCCTGCAGAATGGGCATGGCTCATGCCACACATGTTTTTGTGGGACGGTTCAATTTTTCACAATCCATATGACCAGTGATGGCCAAAGCTTACCTACCTCGTGAGAGCCGCACACATCGTGGTTTCGCTGGGCCGGTGTCACCGTAAGGGGGGGGGTCAGCAGCGCGTTGTGCTGCCACCCAGGAGCATCAAGGATGACAACTGGCTGCGGGCAGGGCTTAGACCCCAGAAGTCAGAGGTTTGGCTTCCGGGGCACGCGTCTGATCTGACTGCGAAGCCCCACCAATAAAAGGGGGCATGAGGTGATGGTTGGGTCTTTCTTCTCCCGATCATCGCCTCAGAAGGACGCTGCCCTCGCTGCTTGCTCCATCTGCAACTAGCCAGGGGCCTCTTTTTTGCCCTGCCCACCATCCCCATAGCAAACAGACAAGTTGTGCACATGTGGGGTAGAGGCTTGCCTGTTTTTTAGGTCTCGCTGAGTCAGCGCGCATGCGCTGCTCGGAGAGACATTTTGTATGTGAGTTTTCAAAGTGCTGCTGGCTGGCCTAGCACTTGCGTGAGCGGGCACGCGCGCAGCCGCCATGCGCTAGGCCAGCCAGCAGCACTCAGGAACGCCTTTAGCGCGTCATCACGATCACTTTCGCTTTCACAGCGATCGTGATCGCCATGACTTTCGTGGCCAGGGCTTGTTTTTATGGTCTTGTGGGCCGGGTTTTACTGTGGATTACTCTGAAAGTAACACAAATATTGCCTGGAGCAAGCACAAATGCATGCAATCCCCCATACTTTAAACAACAACTCCATAGCATGTCTTTGCAAGTTCAAAATCACCCCAATTTACAAATGTGAGGGCACTTTTTAAAGTCTGCACTGCTGCGTCGTTCTTGCTCATTCACTCTGTCAGTGTTGCCTTTTTGTTCCGGAGCTGCCGCCGACAATGCTTTTTATCGACATTCACACCTGAAATAAATTAGCTCAAGTTGCTGGTAACTAGCTGCACATTAATTGCGCTCCAGATTCTGTACATGTGACATCGTAATTGCCAACCGCTTTTCACCATCGAGTCAGCTTATTTCTGAGAGATCCCAAATATGTTTAAAAATGTTCACAATCAAATAGCAAATTGCTTATAAAAATCTCATTAGTGATAAAATACAGAAGCACTTTTTTTCTTATGATTTTATTCTTCATCTTTATCCAGTAAGGTGGCTGTAAAGAGATTCCCGTAGGGGTGTAGACTATTTATCACACCCAATAACAACCATGTATTCCGTTGTTCACTCACAAAATGAGCACAACATGCGTTTTTTTGTTGTTTTTTGTTGTTGTAGCATTTTAGTGCTTGTTGCACCAAAATCTACGCAGTGCGGTATTTACCGGGCATTCTCTCTCCATTAAAATCAGCAGGTTTGAAGTGGCCGTGAGGGTCTCAAGCCGCTTAGAGGGGGTCCGCAGATCTGTTTAGCCAAAGAACCAGGTCTTGAGGGTCTTCCTGAAGGTGTTCATGGAGGGAGCGCGTCTAATGTCTACCGGTAGCTCGTTCCAGGTCTTGGCTGCAATGTGAGAGAAGGATCTTCCGCCTGCTCTCGCTCTGTGGATGCGCGGGGTTTCGGCCAGTGCGAAGTTGGAAGATCGGAGGTTTCTTTTGGGTACGTGGAAGTTGATTCTGTCATTGAGGTATTTGGGTCCGTTGTTGTGTAGGCATTTGTAGGCGTGAGTGAGGATTTTGAAAGTGACTCTTTTCTCCACGGGGAGCCAGTGGAGACTTAGTAGGTGTTGACTGATGTGTTCGTGTCGGGGGATGCCGAGGACGAGTCTGGCAGCGGTGTTCTGTTTTGTCTGGAGTTTGCTGAGTAGGGACTTGTTGATGCCGGCGTAGAGTGGCTGGTTGCGGTTTTAGTGCTGAAGCGCCTCACCGATTCCAGGCCATGTGTAACATTGATGTTCCAGCTCCTCTGCTCAAGAAGTGACCAGAATTAAATATGCTGACACAGACTTAAAATTAGGCTAAGGCAGGTTGGAGAGCATCTGTTAGCCATTTAAGTGCGAGAACTGGCGGCCACACTAGGCTAAGACCACACTATGCTTGAAGTCTCTCCACTGAGGAGACATGGTGCTTTGAAAACAAATTGGCATTTTGGCTCAGAAACAAAGTAATCCGCACGGTCGTGCTATGCAGTGACTGCGCTGTTATCAAAGAGCCAAAAACGGGACACTCCATGACCTCCAGTCGGGGACGGCCTTTAGCATGGGAAAGTTGGGCCCACCCTTGGGGTACTGCCCATCAGAGGAGCACTGTAGCTGTCTGCAGTAGTCTCACTTTGACCTAGCGCCAAAGAAAAAAGTGCTTAAACACTTTTTAAAAAGGTTGCTAGTGACTGTGTCCTCATTTGGTTTGGTTTTCTTCCAGTAGATCTTCTTAACCTTACCCCTCTGCTTCATCTTTTTCCTGCCCCTTAAAAGTTGTCAACACACATATAATTGAAGATGAGTGAGAGAGTGTGACAAATCTGGTTTCGTATAAGGCGCTTTGTGTGCAAAGGCCAACTGTGCCCCGAAAGAAAGGCCATGGACCAGTGCTTAATTTGAGCCGGGGCTTTCCGGTGCTCAGCACCGGCACTTATTTCACAGGGCCGGGGCTACAATTTCTGACCCTGCAGATGGTGGTTTCAATATAAATTGGTCAATTATACAATAAAAAAAAAAATACATAACTTGCATGGTGGCAGGCTGGTATGTATTCATAGGCAGGCCGGCATATGCCTCTCCAGGCAGGCATGATCGCATATACCTACGTTAGTGATGATGTCATCACGCCTGGCAGTCATGTATCGAAGAAGTCATCTTCAAACAATAGCTTTCTTTTTATTCTGCTGCACCCCGCCACTGCCTGAGCCTAAGCCTCCCATTGGATAATTGTAGCTGGGGGCTGACTCATGACGGAGTTGAGGCAAGGAATCTGCGAGAGCGCATTTGGAACTTGAGAGTGAGGGCTCATCATGAGGAAGAATAAATAAAAGTAAGAGTGGACTTTCATCTTGCTGCGCAGGCAGAGTAGCATAACCTGGGGCCCGGAAGAGGCGCGCGCCTCGCGTTTCTTTTAATTCCTGATTGAAAGCAGCGCTGTTTAACGGATTAGGAAGTGAACTGAAATGGGCTTGAAATACAGGTCGAAGACTGATGACTGCTGGTGGGGGACCATTAAAACGCTAATTTATTGAAACATTCAGGCTCGACCCGAGGCGATGCAAATCCAGGCAGGATCGCGCTGCCCCTGTACTGGGGTGTCTCTCTGGATCTGTGGCACTTCACACAGACTTGGGCTGGGCACAGGGGCTACCGATGCTTTAGATTACATGAATGGACAGGCCACTACCACTCGTAGGGACTACACAGACAAGAGCGTAGCAAGCTGTAGTGCCAGAAGGGGTTAGAGCACAGCTTCCTGAAGCCAGCCCCTAAAGGACTGTAAAACTGGCTGCAGCTCTGCATTGCTGCTAAATCTTCACCGTGCTCAATGCGGCCCACCACAACATTTTTGTGCCATAGAGTTGATGGAGCGGATAGTACAACATTTTGTATACCCCCCCTATTCTGCATGCCTATACTAATTAGAATAATCTATTGATTAGAATACTATTAATGTGTTTGCATGAAAATTTAATCAACATTACTAATGTACGAAATACACATGGGATTTGCTATTTGCATGACTAAATAATTTGTAATTAAAAATATGTATGCATACTAACAGTAGAAAATAGAAGATCGCATGATATATGTTGCTTTTGTGGCGTTTTCGTAATGTCGCACCAGATGACATCAAATGGGTGAATATGAACACTTTAAATGTCGCTATACGCTAGATAATTACAAGCACATGGGGGAATTAGTGAGGGTTTAACATTGTATTCATTATTTCTATGTATTAATTACTCTTTTGTGTTTGTTTCGCTTAAGTTGTCCTTTGGGCCTAAAGCAAAGATGGCCGCCGACGTAACACGACGTGATGGCCACCATTCCACAAGGTTTTGGGCGAAGTGCGCCTGCGCTACAACATGTTCCTGTGGCCTCCACATGACCCTTGTCTCACTGTACCCAAGCAAGGCCACGGTGGTAAGCCCGCCAAGTACTCTAACAAAGGACAGACACAAGGAACCGGAAAGATCATGTACAGTGACATAACCTCCTGAACTGTGTGAAACCTCACCGGACGATCCCAACCGACCAATGGGATAAGCCCAAATTTTGCAAATTGTAACTTCTTGACTTTACTTTTATTAGAAAAATGACGGTAGAATAGAGAGGGCTCGCTTAATCTCTCCTTCTTACACGTGCTTTCCCTTTTGCTGACGGAGACGACGACGACGCTACGTGACTGCTGCGTTCCTGAATCTTTGACAGACTGAATGCTGCCCATTTCTTTGAGGAACTGAGAACTTTATAAAATCTATGGGCACTGATAGATACTTGCACGTCTTTGGTCCTTGTCCAATCTTGGGACTGTAGCGTGCTGCACTAAGAACTTTAAAATTCCGACTGATTGACAACTAAATTTGATGACTTGGAGGACGACGATAGCCAGCTTAGGTAAATATGGTGTTCTGTGATTTACGTAAGGTCTAATAAACTTACTAGATGGAACTAAATTCTCGCAATAATTAGACAAATATTGATTAACAAACAAATGTGTTTTTGTCGTTTATTGAGAGAGGATAGATCAGAATTTCAAACGTGTTTTAGCAGGTCTAAATCACCTTACTGATCCAACAAAATGATCCATTGATTACATGGGAGAAGTATTTTAATGTTTAGGATTAAGATTTATAGGTGTAAGGATATTAGTGTATAGATGTGTAAATTAAATTTTCGCCCTATAGGTTATAAGGTATTCCTTTTATGTCAGCGCTTGGAACATTCATCTCTCCTGTAAGTGCAGACCAGTGAGAAGTGAAGTGTGAATGTTGGTGTTATGGGCCCCACCAATGATTGTATGAGTGAATGTGTTAATGTGATATCTGGTCTGTTACGAAGGGAGGATATTTGGTACGGGTCTTTGTCCTGATTTCCGTTACCCAGGTTTCCGCGCTACAACAGTTTTTCTGGTAGCAGGATGATGGTTTTTATTGTTTTGGTTTGGTGATTATTGCTTGTACATTGCTTATCGATTATTGATTATTGATTGGTATTGGTTTATGTATTAACACTCTTTGTTGAGTCGCGTTGAGTCCTATGTAGTTTACACGGCTTCTGGGATGTAGAAAGTCAGAAGTTTGTAACGGATCCGTAGTAGAGCAGAGGTAAGCGCTGCTCTCGGGAAAAACGGAATTGTTGTTGCCCTGTTGGCACACAGGGAAAACGTGTGACGATTGAAGTTGCACGACGCATTGTCTGGGTTTGATTCGGTGACATCGTCGTGTGTTGCCATTAGAGATATTTTCCGGTATGAGAGAAGTGCATGGTAGCGAAGGTCACCTGTGAAATTGTGGTCTTAAGTAACAGATGTCCAGAAGATACTCTGATAACGCTTATCACTGAAAAGGTAGTAGGTGTTCCCTTAGCTTGCTAGAAGGATAAAGTAGAGGGAAGTGCTACTTTGTTAACGTGTGTCATAATTCTGTAGTAGGACAGACTGTTCGCTGTACTCGGGGAAAGACAGAATTCTGTATGAATGAACTACATTTTCCGTATGCCAGCGCGTGAATGCGATAGCATTCAGGTTAATTACGAAACTCTGGTTTTATTTCTCAGGAGCATTGGGTCTCCAACTAGGTGTCTTAATTCTGGAGAAACAGTTAGCTAATGCTTGCTAGAAGGGTAAGGTAGAGGGATGTGCTAGTTTATCAACGGAAGTAACGATTCCATAGTAGGGCAGAGGTAAGCGCTGCTCTCGGGAAGGATGGAATTCTTGTGGAAAAGGTCATTAACTGTTCATTGGTTAGCGAAGCGGACAATGGTGGCGTTTTTATGTCGTTACTAACAGATTTGTGAATTTGAAGAATGTAAAAAAGCTTACTGAGGGAATTTTGTAAAAGAGGGGTCAGCAGAAGCAGGAGCTGCGACAGTGAGAAAAGCTGACGTCAGAAAAGCCGCGCTGGGATTGGCTAGTCAGTGAGAAACGTAGACGCCCTTGAGTGATGCACTAGTGTATGCCGCGCTAGGAGTGGAGAGTTACAGGGTGACGTAGACGTCGCTGATTGGTGCGCAAGTGTAAGACGCGCTGGGATTGGAGAATTGCAGAAGTGACGTAGACGCTCCGGATTGGTGCGTGAGTCACGCTACGATTGGTTAGAGCAACAGAATAGTCGAGAGGAAAAGACTAGCGATTCACAGAAGACAAAATGATGTATTACTATCCACCAGAAAAAGAGAAAAAGTCCTGGTTTGGGAAAATCAAGAAGTGGTTTAAAAAGGACAAACCGATTGTGACTAGGGAAGGACAGTTACTTCCCCCACCGAAAACTCCTGCATCCTTTATGGTTGCGGAATACGGATATCATACTTGTATTTGGTTAGGCTATTGGGTAAAATACACAAAGAATGACGGAGTCTTAGCATTTCCAGAGCATGGTTCATTTAATTTAGCGGTTTTGAGAAATTTGAGAGAGAAAATGATGAATCTAGAACCAAGACCTAGACCAACACAGTTTGAAGCACTGACAGAATGGGAAGATGAGATGCATGACAGAGAGAGACAGAGGAGTGGCGGAAGGTATAAGTACATGTTTGGGAGATACGGGCATGACACTCATGATAAGAGAATGAGAAGGTGGAGGAATGCAAGTATGACTGAAGGTCTGTTTCCTGTGAGAACTGCTGAAGAAGTTGGAGGTAGAAAATGTACAGAAAAGAGACATAATATAGAATCAGGAGGGTATGGGGTGCATGAGGCAGAGGATGATGTTCTTGATGACATGTTTTATAAAAATCCACCTCCGTATCAACCAGAATCTGAAATGTTGACACCAAGTGCCCCAATGAACCAGTACCCCAAGAATTAGGGGAAATAATTCCATAAAAGAGAGATAGAGAGAAAATCAGACGATAAAATGAGTGGGGAAAATTCGGCAGAATTAGCAAAAACAACTTTAGAATTAACTGAAAAGATAAGAGAATTGACCAAAAATTTAGAAGCTGTAACTGTTCCAGTGGCAATAGGCCCTGTGATGCCTATTTTTGATAAACAGAAAGATAGTGAACATTGTTTAACTGTTCCTTATAACAGTAATAAACAGACTGAGAAGCCAAAGCAGAGCCTAAATGAAAATCCATGGAGACAGACAATGAGTACGATCGAGCCAAACGTTTCGAATAACCCATTTCTCGGTCCAAATATAGCAGACAGACATACAATGACAATGGAGTCAATATTAGAGACTCAAAGGGACTTAGGAAGAACTAATGTAGAGAAACCAGTAGGTCCAACTTCAGAGGAATTGAGCAAATGGTTTAGAAGTTTGCAGAGAAAAGACAAAGAATCCCAATCAATAGATGTGGCCAAATTACGAATGGTACTGGAAGAGTTAATAGTAGGAACTATCCCCACAGAGAAGTTAAAAACTTATCAGGATGAGGAGTTACTGTTTCTGTGCAAAAGTGTAACATGGAGAGCAAATTATCTGCATGAAAGATTAAAGGAAGTAGCAAATGAAATGGGTATAGATATTGAAAAGGGGAAGGCTTTACAAAGAGCATATCGAATACATTTTACTGAAAAAGATATTGAAAATTTGAATACCACAGGACGAATAGGTCAGATTAAGGAGATAATAATTTTGTTGAGAAAATGGGGAGATGTGGATAAATGGAGAAGCAGGTGGTACCGAAAACGAGATGATGCCTCAGATGAAACATTTACAGCGTTCCCTGTTAGAGAAAAAGAAAAGGTTGTAACAGAATGACCCATTAGAGAACTTCCAGGAGGAGGATATGTACATGTTCCATGGACTAGACAAGATATTTTGTCATTTACAAATGCTTTCCCTCGAATACGCGAAAAGCCTGTTGAGTGGTATAGGCAAGTGGACAGATTTGTGAAAGTATCTAAAGTATTATGGATTGATCTGAATAGTTTATTTGACATAATAGTACCAGCAGATTTATGGACAGAGTGTAAGTTGATGATAAATTGGCCTACACAGGAATACCCTAGGGGTCCAAAGACTGGAGCCCCTGACCCCGAGATAATGAGGAAATACGAACAGGTTATTGCCTTTTTGAAAAATAAAGTACCTCCCAAAGAGACTGATTGGGTGAATATTGACAGAACTCATCAGGAAAGTAAAGAATCAGTACATGCGTACTACAAGAGATTAATCCCGGCCTTTAAACAGTTCAGTGGTGATGAAAATTTGAGTGAAAAGGATTTGAGTCATTTTGTATACAGATTTGTATATGGTCTACGGCCAGAAATTAGTGAGATGATCAAACAACATACTGTAGATTGGCAAAACAAGAAAATAGATGAAGTATTGAGACATGCAAAATATTTCAGTGATGAGATTGAAGCTAAACAGCGTAAATTAAAAGAGAAAGTTATGTGGGCACAAGTAAAAGTGGCAGAAAGACAGGAAGCTCAGTTAGCGGAACAAGCGAGTAATACAGGACCCAGATCAAAATTCCCTCCTGGGAAAGGTAAGGAAAATTTTAATATAGAAGAAGCTGAAAAGAAATTCCCATGTCATAATTGCGGTAGAGTAGGGCATTGGAAATCCGAGTGTAAATTTCCCCCAAGTACTAATAATGAAAATGCATCATTGAATCCACAGGTGCAGAATGAAGTGAGTGGTCAACCGCAGCGACAGCAGCAGGTTGTTACCCAACAGAATCAGGTGCCAAAACCGCCGTTTCCACAAAGCAAAAATTCACAGAAATACAGTAATGAGACAGGATTCTACAACAAAGAACAGGTAACTAAGCTGCCGCGCGCTAGCGCTGTTTCGCAGTATTGGCTACAACGCGATGAGAGTGAGTCAGAAGAAGGTTATTGACGGTGCCGAAGGGAGGAAGAAGAGTGCGTAATTGGCGCAACTCTAGAAAGGCCCATTTGTGGATGGAAAAATAAATAATGAAAGTATTACTTTCTTAGTCGATACTGATGCTTCTCAATCAACTGTTAGGTCAGCTGATGTTAAGAATCTTCCTCTCTCGGATGAAACAATCCAAGTAGTTGGTGTATCCAACAGACAGATTAAAACTTATCTTACAGAACCAGTGAAAGTTAGCATAGGGAAATAATTCTCTGAAATGCACCGCTTTGTTGTGTGCGATACAAGTCCTGTGAATTTGTTAGGTAGGGATTTGCTGTGCAAAATGAATTGCACTATTTTCTGTACCCCTGATGGGATAGCATTTGGGACCCCTGATGAAGATGTGTTGTATAAAATAACTATGGCAAACAGGGAAACTGAGGTTACTGAATCCTATGCTGTATTTAACCCTGATGAATTACCTAAAAAATTGAAACAGACTGTAAAGGCAGAAGTTTGGGATTTCACGGGAGAAGATGTGGGACTAATGAGAAATGTAGACCCAGTAAAAATAACAGTGAAGGAAGGAATAAGCTATCCAAATGTCCCTCAATATAAATTAACACCTGAGATAATTGAAGGAGTTACTCCAATAATTGAGAAAATGATAAAACAAGGCATTTTGAGAGAAATAATGAGTAGTCCATGGGGGTGTAATCTCTGTTGCTGGTTCTTACCGGAGGTCCTGCTATCGACGCCATTTGCTGCCTTGCCGCTCCTGGGGTGCACACGCTGTTCGTCTCCTCTGTCGGCGCCAACGCTATCGCGCCCGTGACAGGGGGAGACTACAGCTCCCAGCCTGCTTAGCGGCCACTTCCGCTTGTCTTCGCGCGCGGAGGCGCTGAAAAGGCAGAGGCTCCCTCGGTGGAGCGGGGGTGTAATCTCTGTTGCTGGTTCTTACCGGAGGTCCTGCTATCGACGCCATTTGCTGCCTTGCCGCTCCTGGGGTGCACACGCTGTTCGTCTCCTCTGTCGGCGCCAACGCTATCGCGCCCGTGACAGGGGGAGACTACAGCTCCCAGCCTGCTTAGCGGCCACTTCCGCTTGTCTTCGCGCCCGGAGGCGCTGAAAAGGCAGAGGCTCCCTCGGTGGAGCGGGGGTGTAATCTCTGTTGCTGGTTCTTACCGGAGGTCCTTCTATCGACGCCATTTGCTGCCTTGCCGCTCCTGGGGTGCACACGCTGTTCGTCTCCTCTGTCGGCGCCAACGCTATCGCGCCCGTGACAGGGGGAGACTACAGCTCCCAGCCTGCTTAGCGGCCACTTCCGCTTGTCTTCGCGCCCGGAGGCGCTGAAAAGGCAGAGGCTCCCTCGGTGGAGCGGGGGTGTAATCTCTGTTGCTGGTTCTTACCGGAGGTCCTGCTATCGATGCCATTTGCTGCCTTGCCACTCCTGGGGTGCACACGCTGTTCGTCTCCTCTGTCGGCGCCAACGCTATCGCGCCCGTGACAGGGGGAGACTACAGCTCCCAGCCTGCTTAGCGGCCACTTCCGCTTGTCTTCGCGCGCGGAGGCGCTGAAAAGGCAGAGGCTCCCTCGGTGGAGCGGGGGTGTAATCTCTGTTGCTGGTTCTTACCGGAGGTCCTGCTATCGACGCCATTTGCTGCCTTGCCGCTCCTGGGGTGCACACGCTGTTCGTCTCCTCTGTCGGCGCCAACGCTATCGCGCCCGTGACAGGGGGAGACTACAGCTCCCAGCCTGCTTAGCGGCCACTTCCGCTTGTCTTTGCGCCCGGAGGCGCTGAAAAGGCAGAGGCTCCCTCCACGTTGCGGGACGCGCGCGGGCGACGCCGGGCTAAGCCCGGGCAAAGGGCGGGCCCTCTGTGGCCCTCAGAGGCCAGAAGAGACTGGACTGGGCCAGAGATGCTGCTCATGAACTCATATGGTATATAAAGCACCGGGTGTGGCATATATGAGTAGGTTGCCAGATTTTGGCTATTGTTTTAAAGTGTTTTTTATATTATTAATAGTAGACGGTGTAAACGTCATAACAATCCAATAAGCTTTAGAGGGGACTGTGCCCGTGGATAATGTCGAGATCTAAGCCCACATCTGGGCCACGCACTTTGGATAATTATTTGGTCCAGAAGGTTAGCAAGATTAATTCCGAAAGGCGACAGTCGCTAGGAAAACTAGTTCCCCGCAATCAGAAAGCCCTGTAAGGGGTTCATCAGCTTTTAGTTCAGAGGATGCGAAAATCATTCTAATATTGTTATCCCGGATGTTGTTGAGGTGGGTCAGCTCGATCTTGAACAAACCTCCCGCAATGAGTTAGAAATGGGAGATTGTCCTGATATGGTAGAACAATGTTTACCTACCCCCGTACCTCGGGCAGTTAGAACATGCAGGAAATTTCCTACTAAGAAGGGGGGATTGCGCAGTGTACGGAAACGACCAGCCTCACCAGTTAAAATTCTTGAAGCAAATGTAACAAGTAAATCTAACAAGGTTGGTGTAGACGACGATATGGTAACTAATCTGGAGGAGATCATTGACCTAAAAATTAGAGGCATTATAGACCCGCTGGTTTCAAAAATTGAGGAATTAACAAAAGAGGTTGCAAGATTGGGTGGATTGCTCAGCAAGACCTTGGACAATCCAAGAGAGGTAAACACGGCCACAACTGCTGCAACTGTTATAACTAGCAATCAATGTAGGCACCATGTACAGGGAAACCCTTCTAAGGAGGCGATAGGAAATAAAGGGAATAGTAGTGTTAACCCTATACTATCTCAAGGGATTATGCACTCAGATTGTCAGGCCATGCCTGCCACAGGAAATATAAATGGATGGGAAGAAACTAACAAGAAGCATGCTATTAATCTCCCACCCGAGTGTGCTCCCTATGTGGTGGTACTAACAAATGTACCACCGCTTGATAATAAGGGTTATCAAGAAACGCACGATTCCTTAAAAAACAAATGTCTATCCTGGCTAAATAGACAGTGTGCTTTCCCACTGAATTTCTCTGATAATATTCTGACTACCAGGAGAGTTAATTGGGTGGGGAGTGCTAGGAAAAGCTCAAGGGGGGACTGTGTAATTATAAATTTCAAACATCCACAGCATGTTAACACAGTTCTCCTTAGAGCTGCATCTCTCCCAATTTCCGATGATAATGTATGTGCCCGAGCACTAGGTTACTTTTATAATCATCTTAATGACAACCGAAGGGACAATATTAGAACCTATACCTATCCGTCTACCTCTAAACCTTGCTTTGACATTCCCACACAGAATAGATTTCATGCACTTAGTTCCCTGGACTGTAATGATTGACGCATACAAGAGACGGAGATATGTTCAGTAAGGGAGAAGGGACCCGATGGGTATGAACATATGCTTGACGGTGTACCTGAAATAATATCCAGGGATTCAGGAAGTGCGCCTAATCAGAATGAGATAGAGAACATTCACGAGGGATTTGGGAATATACGCAATATGGGCCAAACAAGGGGGGTTAGCAACGCTGAGGAGAATGTCCGAGGCTCTGCAATTGGGATCACCGCCAGAACAGGTACATGTTCCAGACTGGTGTGCTGGAACGTAGCTGGCCTGAAATCTAAGGACAGAGACCCTGGTTGGGAAACTTTTATTAACAGGTACGATATATTATGTTTCCAGGAAACCTGGTGCAAAAATAATATTGACTACGAAGGATTTGTCTCATATAATCTACCAGCATATGGAGAGGGCCCGGGGAGAGCTAAGGGGGGCTTACTCACCCTTGTATCGGTCCACCGACAAATACTGGTGATAAAATATTTACCGGTGGGGGACTTAGTCCAGATGCTCTGGATCCGTGAAGGAAAAAGCCGTAATATCCTTCTGATCAATTATTATAACAATATTTTTGACAGCACCAGGGGTAGAATAATAACCGATTTGGCAAATGCTATTGATACCCTTAGTTTGGATTCCAATGTTGTATTTGATATCATTTGGTGTGGGGATTTTAATGCCTCATTATGTGATTTATTATCTACAAAGGCCTGTGGGGTTACTAACAATGATGGATGGGAGGTCCCACACTTTGGTCATGATATGTATGGGGAAAATGTGAATACATTAATGGGGTGCCTTGACTTGGAAATTTTGGATTGTTGCAAGGACAGTAATGGTTTACCTGTCCCCACATTCAGGAACTGGCGCTCTAATTCTGTGATTGACCATGTGTTGGTATCTTCTAGTATTGTCGACTGTTTTGCTCCACTGGAAATGGAAATAATGGATACTAGTGACCATAACTGTATTATTGTGACCATGACTCTGTGGGAGGATAATAATAGAGAGGCAGGGACCACTGTAGGAAATATAGAACCCCACCGGGCTAATGGGGTAAGGCTCAGGTGGATAGGCGCAAAAGCATCCGAACTGACCGCATCCATCATAAAGACGAATTTAGCAGACATTGTTTTTATTTTGGAAAATAGAGTGGATCATGAGCGGGTCCTATCTAGTTTTATAGGAATCAACAATGCCATTAACGCAAAGTTCACAGGTGGCAATAGGGGTGGTACAAAACCTGGATTTGTTTGGTTTGATCAAACCTGTTCTGCTGCTCTGACTAACCTTAAGCAGGCCCTAGCAATAAGGCCTAGGGATAAAAAATTAGTAATAAAATTGAGGTTAGAGTATAAAAATGTCATTAAAAATAGGAAAGTGGTTCTTCAGCATGAGGCCTGGGATTCTCTTAACCAAGCGGCGGAACTCTCTAATGGCACGTTATTTTGGGCAACAGTCAACTCTCCATTCCTTAAGGAGACAAATACACCTGAGTTAACAGCAAATGTCTCTTGTGAAGGCTGGATTACCCACTTTTCAACTATCTTTGATTCAGGTAAAAACACTGATGCTGGCTCATATAGATGGCCTATATTACCATTGGAAATCTCTGTAGAAGAAGTTGAAAGGGGGATTAGGGCAAGTAAGGGAGGAAAGGCCCAAGGCCCGGATGGGGTTCCGAGTGATGTGTATAAGGAAGCACCAGAAGTGTGGGGCCCCTTGTTGGCTGCTGTATTCAATGCCGCGGTGTGTACAGAACCTCCGCCGACCTGGGAGGAGTCTATTATTGTACCGATATACAAAAAAGGGCCCAGGGTGGATGCTAAAAACTATCGACCAGTTTCGTTACTGGATTCTTCCGTAAAAGTTATGAGCAGGATTATGCTGGTAAGATTGGAAGAATGGGCAGAACAGGATGGTATCTTAACAGACAGCCAATATGGTTTTAGGAAAGGCAGGGGTACGCTCGATCAATGTATCAATTTAGAATTATTGATCGGGAAGTATAGTGAAGCTAAACCTGGCCTTATATATTTGTGCTTTGCTGATTTAAGCAGCGCTTTCGACATGGTTGACCACTCAATTTTGTGGTCAACCCTGCTGAAATTGGGTGCGCCAGAGGGCATAATTTATTTTCTTGCCAGGATGTATGAGAGACTAAAAACATGTGTTCGTTTTGGCAGGAAGGGAGAATGTACCCCGAACTTTAACGTAAAACGAGGTATAAGGCAGGGTTGTGTTTTAGCTCCCCTTTTGTTTATTTTATTTACTAATGGAATTGATGCTATTTTAAAGGAAGTTCAGGCAGATGCTCCCATGATCAACGGTGTTTCAATACCGGTGTTATTATACGCCGATGATGCTGTGCTGTTGTCAAGAACACCGATAGGGCTGCAACGCCTGATGGATAGTTTTGCATCCTTTATTGACGACAAAAAATTAGTTATTAACAAAAGCAAAACGTACACTATGATCTGTGGCCTAAAGAAATCTAAATATACAACGAAAGGGTTTTTTATTGACAATGCAAAAGTACAGCAAGTGGACAAATTCTGTTATTTAGGTATAACTTTCTCTGGTGACAAAAAGTGGACACATGAATTTGATAACATACGCAATAAAATGGCTAGAAACGCACACAGAATTTTTAGATTTGCTCAGAAAATTGGGGATCGTAGGACCAGAGATATGATAAAAATTTATCAGGCCAGATGCGTATCAATTGCATTGTATGGGGCAGGAATCTGGGGTTATTGCTGCGCATATAAACTGCAATTGGAAGAGAATTGTTTTTTTTAAAAACTCTTATGTTTACCTATTTCGGCTTCTAATGCTCTGTGCCATCAGGAATTATCTGTGAATTATCTACTTGACCTTTTGTCACTTAGACCTCTGATGATTTGGCGGTCTATTTGGTTGAATGAGGAGAAGTCCTTTACTAGGTCTATTAACCAGGACTGTTTGCGATTAGATAAAGCCAAAGCAATACCCTGGATTAAATACATTATTGTGTGTTTCTCAGATATTTTTAACCTGAATATTGTAACTGATCCGAATGCTGTTTTATTGATCCCCAAGGTTGAGCTAAAAAGGGTCTTCCTAGCTTATGCTGAGAGGAAGAGAGCTGTTATTGCTGGTACTCTGTCCACTGTTATGTTTTATAACAGATATTTGTCTACGGATGGATTTCCTGCCTATCTAACCCTTGTCACCAGGCCGACACACAAATTTGTGCTAACCAGACTTAGATTTGGAATAGTGCACCACTTGGTGGCCCATCCAATAATGAAAAAACATCCATTAGGGCCTTGTAGATGTGACGGGATTTCCAAGCAGAGCACAATGCACTTTTTACTATTTTGTAAGCTGTACTCTAATTTTCGTATTGTCTTGCTTAAACCCATGTTTGTTAAATACGGAACACGTACGGTTGAGCACGCAATGAAATTGATTTTTAACTTACAATCTGCGGAGGTTTGTTTTTATACTGCTACTTTTTTAAACAAATGCATCAATTCTAGGAAAAGCATGTGTTTTTGGCTGTTGAAATGTAATTTTAGTGTGTAAATAAGATTATTGTTTTAATTAATCATGGTGTTTTAAATGTATCATTATGTCTGCTAAAAGTTATTCATATTCTGTATATTTTGATTTCGTGATTGTGTACGCTTTTATGGTCATTAATTTGTACCGAATAAAGCTGAAATTGAATTGAATTGAATTGAATTGAATTGAGTAGTCCATGTAATTCCCTGATTATGGGATTGAAAAAGCCTAATGGAAAGTTCAGGATAGTGTAAGATTTGAGAAAGATAAACAAAATATTTGTGTCGTGTTGTCCCATTGTACCAAATCCATCTGTGATTTTGTATCAGATTCCCCATGATGCAGAATAGTATACTGTGATTGATTTATGCCATGCTTTCTTTCCCATTCCATTGCATCATGACAGCCAGCAAATGTTTGCGTTTTGTTTTGGTGAACGTATTTTGGCTTGGTGCCGAATTCCACAAGGGTATACAAAAAGCCCCTCAATATTTATTCAGATATTGAAGAAATCCTTAGAAAGTCTAGAGATGCCCGAGAATTCAGTGTTAGTACAATATATCGACAACCTTCTTGTGGCGTCAAACTCGTGAAGCCTGTGTAATGGACACTATAGCCTTGCTGAATCATCTGGCTGATGGAGGACTTAAAGTGTCACCATCAAAGTCACAATTTTGCCAAAAAGAAATACATTATTTAGACCATAATATCGAAAAGGGACTAAGAAAGATAACAATAGACAGAATCAGGATCATAAAAGGAATGAGAGCTCCCATGACTCAAAGAGAGGTGAGAATGTTTCTTGGAATGGTTGGATACTGTCGCCAGTGGATAAGCAATTTCTCCCTAATTGCAAAGCCATTGGTACGCTTGACAAGAAGTGATGTGAGAGATCCCATTGATTTGAACAAAGAGGAATTGGCAGCTTTTAAATGATTGAGAGATGGTCTGTGTGAAGCGCCAGCATTAGGAATGCCTGATTACGAGAAGGAGTTTGAGTTGCATTGCAGTGAGAGGAATGGATGTGCACTTTCTGTATTAATACAGAAGCATGGAAAACTGAGGAGACTAATTGCATACTTCTCATGGATGCTAGACCCAGTAGCTGTAGCCTTACCTGGGTGCTTGAATGCAGTGGCTGCTACCTGTCGAAGTTTGGAACAGAGTGAAGGAATTGTGATGGGCTATCCTGTGAAAGTGTTTATACCTCATGATGTGGCAATCCTTTTAACAAGGAGTCGCATTCAGTACATGACACATAGACGGCTGACTAGGTATGAGAAAGTCATATTAGGTGCAATGAATGTGAGTCTTGTGAGATGCTTGAACGTGAATCCTTCAACGTTATTGCCTGATGCTGAGAATGTGGAAATCAGAGATGAAGCGGATCATGATTGTCTGGATGTACTTGATTTCTGTACCAAACCACGACCTGACATAAAAGATGTACTATTACCAGAAAGTGATTTTGTGATGTTTGTAGATGGATCTTGCTTGAGAACAGATGATGGAATGTTGAGTGCAGCATATGCAGTATGCACAGTTGCAACAGTAATGGAAGCATCCTACCTGAAAAGAGTAAGATCAGCCCAGGTAGCTGAACTTGTTGCTTTGACTAGAGCATGCAAGATTGGGAAGAGTGTGAGAGTGACTGTGATAACTGACAGTCAGTATGGATTTGGTGTGGTGCATGACTTTGACCAAATATGGCTACAGAGAGGATTTTTGACGTCAAGTGGAACTCCCATTTAAGAATGCTGAAGTGGTTGGGAAATTGCTTGAGGTGATACAGCTGCCTAAGCAATTGGCTGTTGTGAAGTGTGAATAGTCAGTCTGGTGATTACATTGCAATCGCCAACAAGTACGACAATGATATGGCCCAATACTGTGCACGAAATCAGAATTCCATTAATCGGGCGAAGGAGAAGGAAGTGACTTCTTGCACCTTAATGTTTACTAACATTGTGGGTACCTGGGAGGAAGTAAGGCAATTGCAGGAAGAAGCAGGAGATGAGGAAATGAAGCAGTGGGTAAAAGCAGGATGTACACCAAGGGAGAAGGACCATGTGTGGGTCTATCGGGATGGAAGACCAGTTATGCTTGATAGCATGATGTCTGCCATGGCACGGATGTATCATGGTCAGGGACACATAGGGAGAGATGCTATGATCAGGTCATTTAAGCAGACCTGGTACAATGCAAAATTTAGACTTGTAGCAGAAAGTCTTTGTCAGAGATGCCTTATATGTCAGCAATACAACCCTGGAAGAAAGACAGTGGTGAGTCTAGGAACAATAGGTCGAGAAGGAGGGCCTTTTACCAGAATGCAAGTAGATTTCATTGAAATGCCTCCCTGTAACAGGTTGAGGTATGTTCTAGTTATGGTCTCTTTGTTGTCTAGATGGGTAGAAGCATACCCAACAAGAAGAAATGATGGAATCACAGTGGCAAAATTGCTTTTGAAGGAATGTATTCCCAGATTCTGGTTCCCAGTAACAATTGAATCAGACCGAGGAAGACCTTTCCATAATGAGATCATAAAATTGATTTGTGAAGCATTGAATGTACGACAAAAACTACATGGTGCCTATCGCCCAGAGGCTTCTGGTGTGGTGGAACAAATTAATGGTACTATCAAATACAGGATAGGGAAAATGTGTTTAGCCACAGGTATGAAATGGCCTGATGTCTTGCCTCTAGTACTCATGACTATTAGATCAATTCCAGACAGAACTACAGGGTTGACCCCCCATGAAATTATCATAGGTAGAGCAATGCGTCATGTGTTCATACCAGTCAACAAGCTGTTGCCTATAACTGATGACATGGTGTTGGATTACTGTAAAAGCCTGGCTGACGCAGTTCATTCTGTGTTTCATCAGGTTGGAGCGGATTCCAGCACCCTTGAAAAGAAGCAAGCTCATGATCTGAGCCCAGGGGAATGGGTAAGAATCAAAGTACACAGAAGAAGAAACTGTTTGGTCCCAAGGTGGGGAAAACCACGACAAGTGATTTTGACTACAACAACAGCTGTGAAGTGTGCTGGAATGAAGAACGGGATTCATGCAAGTCACACATTGAGAATTCCAAATCCAGTGGATAGCACAAAAAGAGAATATTTTGATGAATCAGAATCTAGTACTGAATCAGATGCTGAAGAGACGAGAACAAAAGAAAACCCTGAAAGGGGAAATCAGAGTCAGATCTAAATTTTGTCCCAAGAAGTTTTTCCCTCAGGAGAAGGTTACAGATTTCTGATACCAGCTCAGACTCAGAGACTGAACAAGGAACTCTACTTCGAGAAAAGAAAAAGACAGTGAAAAGACAATTAAAGAAATTGTTGATAAAGAAGTTCCAGATGAAAAACTGCGAGAAATTCCACCTTAAATAACAAATTTAGATGGACAGGTGCCAGATACAGGGAGAGAGGGAAAGATTCTTGCGGAAGACCCCCGAGGAGGTGTAGGGAACTCCAGCATCCAGTTAGAGGAAGGGACAAGTAGTAGCAGGAAGATTGTGCGTCGGAAACTCGAGGAGGGACAGAAGTATGGAAAACAAAAGAAGCGGTGGAAAGAAAAGCGGTTGAAAGTAAAAAGCAAGTTGAAACAGAGTCCGAGGAAAGCGAAGACAAAATACCAGAAGGTCGAGTCTTAAGAAAGAGAGCTTGGAGAACTGAAAAGAATGATAAAGGAAGTAAACTGAACAGATCAGCAAAAGACGAAGTTTTTACCGAATAAAATAAAGAGACTGAGATATCGACTGACACAAGTAAATTCACCGAGAGCTGAACAGGTGAATGAAGTAACAAGTCAAGAGAAATCAAAAGACGAATAAATAGTTGTAATTGGAGAAAGCAAAAGAACGAGGAAACCTAACCAGAAGTATAAGTCGCCGGAATGGACGTATGTGGCCCTGCCTGAAATAAAAGAAGAAGCAGATAGCCAAGGAAACCCAGAGGTGACTGTACTGGAAGTGGTTGAGGAAGACGAGGAATCGGAAATCCTGAGAGTTATCTTGTCCGATATTGGAGAAGAAGCGGATGTTCAGGAAATTCTGTATTCAGATCACAAAGGAAAGGTGAAAGACGATGAGATGCCAAATTGAATGAGACACGAAAGCTGCTAATGGAAAGACAATAAAATACAGGAAAAAGACAAAAACTGGTAGAACCAAGTAGGTGCTTAGAGCCTTGGGTTAGACAAACTAGTTGTGAAGTAGAAGAGGCTAAGTCAAAAGACACTGCTCATTTTTACAGAAATGGCAAACATAGATAGTAGAAAAAGTAGATGTATATTTTTGAAGCGATGGTGTAAAATATGTTGTTGTTGTACAGGATTACTAATGCTTCTGTGGAGTATATTAGCTCTGATGATCTCATTTAAGGTTACTATAGATACAATAGAAGGACATAGTGAGAACAAAACTAACATAGTAAAGATTCAAAAGATAGTTCCGACTAAAATAGATATAAATTATTTGCATAAAGACAGGTCAATAACTGATTTTTCTAACAATGTTTTTTCAAAATTACTGTATGAATATGTAAAGACAATGGACGTAAGGGACTGCTACGTTTGTATGCAGTTATCTGTATCGGAGGGAGTGACTTATCACCACCTTCCAGTAACATATGGAATAACATGTAGTGTGATTGCTAGTTTATTTTACCAAACAGGGAAGTTAGAATATTATTTTTCAGATGTAGATAACATATTTTCACAAGTACCATCAATTAACAAGGTAAACCCTGCCAAGGTATTAGGTGAATTTTTCTTAGAGACTAAAGAACTAACATTAGAATATATTTTTAGAAATAATTTGACTTGCAGTTTAAAGAAAGAAGAAAATACATTTTTGGATATGGTTGAAGAAAGGAGATTAAAAATGCAAAGGAAAGTATCTGAGGGAAAGGTGGAAAAGACAGTTTGGGACGTTGAAATGGAAAAACACTTGAAGGGAGAAGCTAGTTCAACTATGGCTTTAGATTGGCCTCAGAAAGGGAAATTGTGTATTAGAAGGAATCAAACTGCATATGATAATTACTTTGTAGGTAACAGTGAGTGCCATGATACATACCGAATCATGGGTGGATGGGGATTTAAAGGAGGAAGAGATCCAGTTTTTCCTGGATTATACTTTATTTGCGGGAGCAAGGTGTATTATCGTTTGCCAGATCATTGGTATGGCACATGTTACGTAGGCCTGGTTTTCCCAAAGATTTTTCACATGGGAAGAGGAGAAGATGGTGTCCATAAGTTAGGTAGGTATTTAGCACGTAGAAAGAGAGAATCTTGGTCAGAAATTGTAGGTGATATCTTTGGAGCATTGTTACCAGCAGTGGGAATATCTCTGAATGCAAACAAAATTAGAAGACTATCAACAGTAGTGGATCGCTTGTCAACAAGCACCGCTGGAGGATTTTTATTGGTTAATACCGAAATGGTTGCCATGCATGCCATGGTAATGCAAAATCGACTTGCCCTTGATATATTATTGGCAAAAGAGGGTGGAGTCTGTGGAATGCTGAAAGTTCAACATTGTTGTACTTACATTCCAGACGAAAGTAAAGATTTGAAAATTTATATTAAAAATATAACTGATCTGCATGAGGAAATTGCACCACTGGAGGTTGAAGGTGTTAGGGAAAAGATTGGAAAGAAAATATCGTCTATTAAAAATTTCTTAGTAAACCTAGGTAGTACCTTTTTAGGTAAAATCTTATTTCCATTAACATGTGTGATTTTCTTAGTATTAATTTTAAGAGTAGGATGCCTCTGTCATAAAAAAAAAAGAAAATTCTGAAAAAGTTAAAAAGAGAAAATTTAAGAAGAAAGGATAAGAAACAAGAGAGGGAATTTGAAGAAATAGAATTAGAAGTAGTAAAAGAAAATATGTACAAAACAGCCAAAAGAGAAGAAATTGGGGAGACTGAGATGTGAATAAAAAGCAAGAACTCATTTCAACTCCATGAAAAGTAATACAAAATTTTAATGGTGTGGTGATAAAATCACCAAAGGGGGGATTGATGGAGCGGGTAGTACAACATTTTGTATACCCCCCTATTCTGCATGCCTATACTAATTCGAATAATCTATTAATTATAATACTATTAATGTGTTTGCATGAAAATGTAATCAACATTAATAATGTACGAAATACACGTGGGATTTGCTATTTGCATGACTAAATAATTTGTAACTAAAATATGTATGCATACTAACAGTAGAAAATAGAATATCGCATGATATATGTTGCTTTTGTGACGTTTTCGTAATGTCGCACCAGATGACATCAAATGGGTGAATATGAACGCTTTAAAAGTCGCTATACGCTAGATAATTACAAGCACATAGGGGAATTAGTGAGGGTTTAACATTTTATTCATTATTTCTATGTATGAATTACTCTTTTGTGTTTGTTTTGCTTAAGTTGTCCTTTGGGCCTAAAGCAAAGATGGCCGCCGACGTAAGACGACGTGATGGCCACCATTCCACGAGGTTTTGGGCAAAGTGTGCCTGCGCTACAACATGTTCCTGGGGCCTCGACCTGACTCTTGTCTCACTGTCCCCAAGCAAGGCCAAGGTGGGAAGCCCGCCAAGTACTCTAACAAAGGACAGACACAAGGAACCGGAAAGCTCATGTACAGTGACATAACCTCCTGAACTGTGTGAAGCCTCACCGGACGATTCCAACCGACCAATGGGATAAGCCCAAATTTTGTAAATTGTAACACCTTGACTCTACTTTTATTATAAAAATGACGGTAGAATAGAGAGGGCTCGCTTAATCTCTCCTTCTTACACATGCTTTCCCTTTTGCTGACGGAGACGACGGTGACGCTACGTGACTGCTGCGTTCCTGAATCTTTGACAGACTGAATGCTGCCCATTTCTTTGACGAACGGAGAACTTTATAAAAATCTATGGGCACTGATAGATACTTGCACGTCTTTTGTCCTTGTCCATTCTTGGGACTGTAGCGTGCTGCACGTAGAACTTTCAAATTCCGACTGATTGACGACTAAATTTGATGACTTAGAGGACGACCAATAGCCAGCTTAGGTAAATATGGTGTTCTGTGATTTACGGAAGGTCTAATAAACTTACTAGATGGAACTAAATTCTCGCAATAATTAGATAAACAAATATTGATTAACAAGCAAATGTGTTTTTGTCGTTTATTGAGAGAGGATAGATCAGAATTTCAAATGTGTTTTAGCACGTCTAAATCACCTTACTGATCCAACTAAATGATCCATTGATTACGTGGGAGGAGTATCTTAATGTTTAGGATTAAGATTTATAGGTGTAAGGATATTAGTGTATAGATGTGTAAATTAAATTTTCTCCCTACAGGTTATAAGGTATTCCTTTCATATCAGCGCTTGAAACATTCATCTCTCCTGTAAGTGCAGACCAGTGAGAAGTGAAGTGTAAATGTTGGTGTTATGATTGTATGAGTGAATGTGTTGATGTGATATCTGGTCTGTGACGAAGGGAGGATATTTGGTACGGGTCTTTGTCCTGATTCCCGTTACCCAGGTTTCCGCGCTGCAACAGAGTCACCTGTAGTATCGGTGCTGCTGCCTCCCAGCATGCTAATTGCTGAGCGTGCGAGAGTCCTAGGAGCCACAGCCATACTCACTGACATTGGCAGTATAAGGGCCGGGGTCAATGCTTGTGCTGTAGCACAGTAACAGGCAGGGTCACAGCAAGCTGAGCAGTGGATACCGATGTCCTCGTCATCCCTGGACCTACTAAGTAGAGGCAGCACTAGCAGTGACATGACCTGCTGTGCTTGGCAGCCAACTGTTCCGCAATAAACCCAGTCGTACCGCACACATACGCGAAAAAAAGCATTTTCATTTGGTGCATATTTTGTTCTTGTACTTGGTATAGGTAGGAAAGTCAAATCCATGTCATCTTCCTGTTCTTTAGGAATGACAACAAGAAAATGTGGAGTTCACAATAGCAGGGAAATGTACAGGCTGGAGACGGGTGCCAGCAGCAGTTTTCGAGATGGGAGAGAGCAGAAAGAAACAAGAGAGGAGAGCGATAAAACAGAGCGAAGTATAGGAAAAGGAGGAGAGCAAATCCAAGACAAAGAGAAAGCAGACATGATGTGAAGAAGAGAGCAATAAGAAGAGAAAAGATAGAATGAAATGATGTAGAGGACAGGACAGAAGAAAAAAAGCATAGAAATTATAAAACGGAGACACAGCTAATTACAGCTAGAAGAGTGATAGTAGTGAGCCAAGATCGAGGGGAGAGAGAGCAGAACATGGATAACAGTGAAGTGGGCTGTGGCCTCCTTGGCAAAATTTTCAGCACCGGCACCTCTTTTTTTTTTTTTTACAAATTGAGCACTGACCACATCCAAGGTGGAGAAGCAGTAAAGAAAAGAATGTGGTGTTTTGGCGGATGAAGATGGAGGGAGTGGTGAGAGCTCAATCAATCAATCAATCAATCAAAGCATTTGTATAGCGCACTACTCACCTGGAGGGTCTCAAGGCGCTTGGGGAGGGGGGTCCGCTACTGCTCGAACAGCCAGGTCTTGAGCTGCTTCCTGAAGGCGAGGTGGTCTTGGGTCTGGCGGAGGTGGGTCGGGAGGGCGTTCCAGGTCTTGGCGGCCAGGTAGGAGAAGGACCTTCCTCCTGTGGTGGCTCTTCGGATGCGGGGGACGGCGGCGAGGGCGTGGCTGGTCGATCGAAGCTGGCGTGTTGGAGTGTAGAAGTTGAGGCGGCTGCTGAGGTATCTTGGGCCTTGGTCGTGTAGGGCTTTGTGTGCGTGGGTGAGGAGACGGAAGGTGATTCTCTTGTTGACCGGGAGCCAGTGAAGGTCTCTCAGGTGTCCGGAGATGTGGCTGTGTCGGGGGATGTTGAGGATGAGTCTTGCTGAGGCGTTCTGGATACGCTGGAGTCTCTTCTGGAGTTTGGCAGTGGTTCCGGCGTAGAGCGAGTTGCCGTAGTCCAGTCGGCTGGTGACTAGGGCCTGGGTAACTGTCTTCCTGGTCTCGGTGGGGATCCACCGGAAGATCTTACGTAGCATGCCCAGGATGTTGAAGCACGACGAGGAGACGGCGTTGACTTGTCTGGTCATGGAGAGGGAGGAGTCCAGGATGAAGCCCAGGTTGCGTGCGTGGTCTGTTGGTTTGGGTGCGCTGCCCAGGGCAGGGGGCCACCATGAGTCGTCCCAGGCGGAGGGCGTGGAGCCCAGGATGAGGACCTCCGTCTTGTCCAAGTTCAGCTTCAGGCGGCTGTTCATCATCCACTCGGCTACGTCTGTCATCCCTTCGTGTAGGTTGGCTCTGGCGGTGGCGGGGTCGTTGGTGAGGGAGAGGATCAGCTGGGTGTCGTCGGCGTAGGAGATGATGTTGAGGTTGTGTTGGCGTGCGATGGCCGCAAGGGGGCTCATGTAGACATTGAAGAGGGTGGGGCTGAGTGAGGAGCCTTGAGGAACGCCGCAGATTACTTCGGTGGCTTCTGATCTGAACGGGGGGAGGCGGACTCTTTGTGTCCTTCCGGCGAGGAAGGAGATGATCCATTCAAGTGCCTTCTCATGGATTCCGACATTGTAGAGGCGCTGCGCTAGGGTGCGGTGGCAGACAGTGTCGAATGCCGCGGAGAGGTCCAGGAGGATGAGGGCCGCTCTTTCCCCGTTGTCGAGCAGGGCTCGGATGTCATCAGTAGCTGCAATGAGGGCGGTCTCGGTGCTGTGGTTGGCCCGGAAGCCAGACTGCGAGCGGTCGAGGGATCCATTCGTCTCGAGGAAGGCGGCCAGCTGCTTGTTGACGGTCTTCTCGATGACTTTGGCCGGAAACGGGAGGAGTGAGATGGGGCGGTAGTTTTTGAGTTGGGTGGGGTCCGCTGATGGTTTCTTCAGTAGAGCGCTGAGTTCGGCGTGCTTCCAGCTCTCCGGGAAGGAAGCGGTGTCGAAGGAGGTGTTGATGATGTCCCGCAGGTGGGGTGCGATGACAGCGTCGGCCTTGTTGAAGACGTGGTGCGGGCAGGGGTCGGTTGGAGATCCGGAGTGGATGGAGTTCATCGTGCGTCGGGTCTCTTCGGTGTTGATCGGGGTCCAGGCGCAGAGGGTGGTGGTGGGGGGTGCAGGTTCGGTTGTGGGGTGCGTTGGCTGTGTGATGAAGCTGTTGTGTATGTCTGCGATCTTGTCGTGGAAGTAGGAGGCGAGGGAGTTGCAGAGGTCTTGTGATGGGGTGATGTCGTTGTTTCCGGCGTTGGGGTTGGAGAGCTCTTTGACGATGTTGAAGAGTTCCTTGCTGTTGTGTGCGTTGTTGTCCAGTCGTTCCGTGAATGCGTTTTTCTTGGTGGTGCGGATCAGTTGGTGGTGTTTTTGATTGGCGAGCTTGAGGGCGGTCATGTTGTCTGGTGTTGGGTCTCTGCGCCAGGCTCTCTCGAGGGCTCGGCAGTTCTTTTTGGAGCTCTTGAGTTCGTCGGTGAACCATGGTGCTTTCTTGCTGCCGGGTCTGCTAGGCGGGGTCCTCAGAGGGGCGAGGTCGTCTGCGCAGTTGCTGATCCACTTCGTGAGGTTGTTGGCGGCCTGGCTGGGGTTCGCTGAGCTGGCAGGGGGGACCTGGCTCAGGGATGCGGCGAGCTGGTCGGCTGTGATCTTGTTCCAGCTTCTGCGTGCAACCTGTTGCTGGTGGTGGTGGATCGTGTTCTTTCTGAAGCTGAAGTGGACGCAGCTGGATAGAGAGACTAAGAACTGAAGAATTCCAGATGGAGAAAGAGAGCTGGGGTCTGTCCACTTAGTGGTGACAAGAAAGTCGCAACAAGGCAAGAGATCAAGGAACCAAGGGGTACTATAGATGGAGAAAAGGAGAAGACTTAGCACTGAGCCCCAAGAAACCCCTGCAGAACAGTGGGAGAGAGTTCCACCCTCCCCAAGACACAGCATTAGAGAGTCAGTGAGGAAGGAGGACACCAGATTCAGTGCTTGTCTGAGATATGGAAGGAGGAGAGCAGAGCAATCAGAAAGAAGGGGTCACTGTTGGGTGTAGTTTGTGCATTAGCGCAGCGACTTCTTATATGCTGATGTCGCGCTCGTGCTCACAAATCACGTTTTTGGTGTTTACTTGTGATGGGGTTACTGAATATTAATGTGCGCGAGCGTGACACCTGCTGTGGCGCGCTCGAGCGGTGATCATAAAATGCCATTAGCTAACGGCTAGGCGGCCTTTGTATGAGCAGCGCTGACATTTAATCTGTGCTGCACGTGTGCCTTTGTGAGTGACATAAGACACCACCAGTTAGGGGTTAACTGATTCATTTGGGACTTGGATGCCGACTTGTACCTGCATATCTCATGGAATAAACTGTGTCCCATTTGTACCTCCTCATTTGCTGTCTTCTCTGCGGGGGACTTGCGTGTGCTCCTGGGACCCACTTTACAGTTACTGCTTCCAAAAACTGCTGAGGTCACAAAGGGCAGAGAGAGGCCACAGTCTGTTGTGGGCAGAGGTCGGAGAACTGACGGCACAGAGGAGGGCAGTGTCTTCAGGGGAAGAAGCAGTGTGGAAGCCACATTGACCCAAAGAGGGTGAGATCCTGGACATGAGGGTCGCTCACTGGTGGCACCCCCAAGACTGCACTGCTTCGGTCAAAGACTGCAGCGACCATACACATGCCCTGCTGCTGCAGCCTGCAGGGAGGCTATGGGATTGAGGCCGCTGGCCTCCACTGAACCCCCCCCCCCCCCCCCGCCCCCCCAAACAGTCGCGCAACGGCCATTGGGGCTGAAAGGGCATCAACACCCCTCACCCCGTCAGATGCCGTGAGCTGGGCTGAGGGTGCCAGGCAGTAATCGAGGGTCCTTCCTAAAGACCTGGCATTCACAGTTTTCCTCTGTATTTATCTTTTTTTTTTTTTTTACCTCTGTCTTTCTTTTAGCAGACTCCCCTGTATGGCCCTTTCATTGCTTAATCGCTGCATCTGTATGACAACAGCGGCGAGACTGGCAATGTTAAAATGTTTATAGGTGTAAAGTAAAGCCAGCCCTCCCCGTCCAGGAATGAATAACAGGGCATCCTCAAATGAAAAGGAATACACCCACATCACACCAGGCTTTTGCAGAGAATGTAGGGGAGAGGTGAATGTACATGGGTTTGCCACTTTTTCAGATACAAACGGGGAACTTATGGAAAAATCTGCTGTAAGCTTTTTCTTTAAAAAATTCAATCACAACTATGTTAACTTTTTTGCTCAGACAATTTCATTATATTTTATAAAGTCACCAAACTAAAATGACTGTAGGGTTTAAAATGAACACGGTACAGTGAGTGTTACAGAAAGTATAGTAGTCCTGAAGAGTTCACAGTGCACACTCTGAATTATAGGCAAAAATAAGACTTCATCTGGAGCAGAGTGAATGTAAAGCCAGCAATTATTGCATTGAACAACTGAGTAGCGAAGTCATCAAGTCAGATCATCAGAAATTTTTAGAGACAAAGGTTGAACAGCGAAGAGTAAAACTCTGTTAGCTTTAGTAATAATTTAGGAAATATGTATGTTGCTTGGATATAACTTTGATGTGATATAGGCCGGGCCACTGGAATTCTGCAGCAGGGGAGAGCCAAATTATGCAGCAGGGTTGAGTAAATGATGTGGCATTATGCGGCACATTTTGTTATAGCATTAGTATATTAATTCGACAGTTTTACACTTGTTAACACTGTCTATGCATTGATTGCATCTCATTAATACCAGTTTAAAATGCAAATACAGAAATAAGCAACAGAAGGGTGGCCAGTCACCATTTGGAAAGGTCCTTCCAGTGCGTGGCAACACGGCACTAAGTTTTTAGTAATTTTTTAACCGTTTAAGCTAAAAACTATTTTTTTGTTAAAATCTGGATATTGAGGCAGAGGAAAGATTATGTGGCAATTGCTTCAAATATACAACTATGCAAAAAACACCACAGCCATAGAGTTGCATAACTCCAGTGGCCCTAGATATATACTTGAATTAACTGCTTGAACCTTGTATTTCAAACAAGAGTATCTATGAGCTTTCGTTGAGTTCCAAGGTTTATTTTTTTTCTGGCCGTTACTTAAAAATATCTGCTATTTAGGTAACAGACTGGCAAGCTGGCAACCCTATGGGAAGTTGGCAGCATGGAGGGAAAAATGTATGAAAGTGGGGGCAGAGCCACTGAACGAAAGTAATAGGCTATTGAAGTGAGGGAGGGAGCAGGGGGAAAGGTGAGTGTACGAGGGAAATAATCAATGAGAAAAAGTAATGGATAGCAAGAAAAAGGAAGGGAAGACATGAATAGAAGATTGGCAGAACACTTGAGAGAAGGTAAGAGACTGGGGAGAGCTGGCAGTTGAAGATTAGGGCCTCGAGGTAACGGGTGAATTACAACTGCGGACACTGCTGACATATATAACCTATATTGCTCACTATAAAGCACACTCATGCAGCTCTGGTAGCAAAGATGGACACTAGTCTAGGGCTTGATGTAGTGTTAAATCGGATCGGAAGAAACTGACAGTTTTAGTATTGGAAGCCGAAGCAAAACTGACAAGGAGATCTAAGTGCTCAGGAAGCACTTTAGGAACGTCAAGACAATCTCATTCCTTGAATACTGGGGAAAAGATGCAGAAGGAAAGTTATGAGGACCAACATTCAGATTGGGTGCCCCACTGAACATTTTGTGGAAGGGTTACTAAGTACAATACTTGCAACCTATTGCCTGACAACATTCTTCTCAATTGAACAGACACAGGACCATATTATCACTACTGCCATCTAAAGCGCCAGCAAGGTCTATACTCTGTAAACTGTTATACTACAGCCAAAGTGGACTAATCCTGCAGTGTGCTATTGAGATGACCCCCAGCACTGCCAAAACATGGCCAGGCAGAGCAATTTCTTCAGGTTCTGCTCCTTGAAGAGGCAATGCAATGCACTATGAGCGAGACTGTCAGCATGACTGTCAGCATGATGCACAGCATTTTGTTTACAGGGTTAAGGCTTGACTGTAACCATAGTCATGCTGAAACAGACCATTCCCATGCTGTGACAAAAGCCTGGCTTCCAGTTGAAAGGTTGTGATAGGCAAGCATGCCTAGGCAGGTCTTTTGAGCCTCTTATATAAGGCCTTTAGTGTTCTAGATTGAGCAACATTATTGTACATTAAACAATATACAAGAGAGGTCGCTGCACAGTTTGCATCCTGAACAACTATTTAAATGTACCCTAAAATATAATGATCATGGAAAAGGAGTCGCAGTGTAGAAAAGCAATTGCACAGGGTCATACAGTTTCGGCATTCTAGACAGCCAGACTCTTTAGGTCAGGGCATCACAAAAGCTCCAGACTGGCCTGGATGGTCCATACACAATCGATGATGCACAAGTACTGATTTTTCCAGATTACACTCCAATGGTGCAACAACAGAGGAGAGCATATCTGGAAGTTAAGAAATAGCTCACCGAATTATACCTCAAATACATGTTTTCATTCCAAGCTGACTTGAAAGTTTTGTACAATGGGAAATCTCACATCTTCACTGATACATCAGCAGTATGGAAATTGGCTGAAGCTCTGACAAACTCTGGGAGCCCTATCTATTGGTCATCCCAGAACAGGCTGATATCTAGACCTCAACAAAGGAGAATAACACAAAAGGTTGACGGACCGTTCGCTACTCTACACAAGCTGAGAGGGCTGCTGCAGCAGTGGAGGCACTCCTTGAATCGTTGGGCTTGACTGTCACCAGTGGCTTAGGAGACAGCACATTGATGATTAGTGGCAACATAGACAACCCGGAAACTTTCCTGAATATGGGACTCAATGCTGAAACTCAGGACGCATACAAAATAATAAGGCCCACTGGCTTCTCTTAATTAACCTGGGCTGGGGTATATTGCCTGTTAGCATTCCCCATTGGAAACTTTAGGTGGCAGCGCTGTGAGATGCAGCTTTTTTGGAAGCTGTGAGGGATGCCAATGTGGACTATTGTAGGGAAAGTGGAGGTACATCAGGGAACGTGTTGACTGAATCATAAGTGTTAAAGCTACTGATTCGGGAAGTGTGTATCAGGACACCAATGCTGCTAGAGAGGGAAGTATGCAAGAGGGAGATTGTCATGCACACTCCTCTGAGGGATTCTGGGGTTGGCATTAAGAGCAATGGTAGATTACTAGCATGCAGGGAAAGGTACACGATGATCAAACGTAGTTTGAACCTGATTTGCTTTCAAGGAATTTACAGCCAAGCAACTCTGAGAGGGTGATAAATCAGGCAGGTTGTTAGCAAGCCTCCTGACATCAGAGGGGCTCCAAATTCCAGTGGTGATGCTGTGAGGCCAATAACCCGGAGTGGGTACTATGCACAGATCAACATCAATTACACTTTTGTTAATTATTAGACCTCCTTGGATGTGCTACCATGTGAGATATAGGGTGCATTTACTGAAGTTCTAAGGATGTCAGGCTCTCCCCTTTCATCAGAAAATCAAAGACTTGATCTGGAGGCACCCCTGTCTGAAACTACTCAAGTTATAGAAGTGATAATTAAGGGTCAGAACCCCTGGGTCAGATGGCCTGACAAACAAATTTTACTCAACGTACAAGACTGCTGACTCCTCAGCTCTTGGATGTCTATAGGCTTGAACTTTACTCCTGCTTCCACAAATGACAGAGATTTTAGTAGTTATTGTGCAATCTCGCTGGTATCGTTTTGATAAGACTTTGAAGCGACCACTCTCCATGATGACTGTACACTATAAAATCCTGGGGAAGCTGCTAGGAAATAGATGTTTGCCCTTGCTCTCTGTCTCTTTTCATGATCAAAATGGTTTCATTTTGGGCAGGTAAACTTCTTTGAACTCTAAGAGATTGGTATACTCAATGACAGCCCTCCTAGATGTTGTACACTTACCAGCAGTGGCATCATTGCCCTGCTCAAATTAATACAATTTAATTTTCTTCATCAAAACTCTCTCACCCGAAGGAAGCTCAGAAAGATATGGAGATTAAAGAATAATCTACCAGATGCGAGGATCTAAAGACAGATTTGATCATAATCTGTCTTTAGGAGTGCTCAAATCTATTAGACTACTGGAAACATATGACTAAAACAATAGCAAAAGTAGTAAGTCAAAGAATATATTGTTCTCAGACAGTGAGCATGATGGTCTTGAAGCCCAGAGCCAAAAGAAGGAAGAATGAGCTGGTGTGCAGATTTGACCATTGTGGTATCAACATGTTGTGTAGCTATGTCATGAAGAGCAACAACAGCACTTAACAAAAAAAACAGTTTGAGGAAGAAATAGAAATGGGTGGAGGCAGAATGTACAACAGTGAGAATCTTAGTTGTACACATACATGGAACAGATTGGGGGAAGCTATAATGTTGGAAACTGAAAGGCTTTCTGATTATAGGCCACCTTGAGTAGCAGGCCCTCCCATCTGCATAAAACACTTTACTGGTGTGTGGTTAACAATTAAATATAGACTGTATAAGAGGCAGAAGATAATCAAGGGATGGACACACAGATCTCACCGGAAGAGCAGGCACAATGTTGAGTTTAATAGATTTACCACCAGTGAGAGAAGCAGTTTACTCAGGGTCTAAATCAGTATCCTATGGTATTGCATAGTTGTGATCACTTACTAAAAACAGGTTCAAGCTGACCACCAACATAGTTTGTTTGAATTGTTTATTGAGGTATACATCTATTGTCTGCACTTATAAAAGGATAGGCAATGGTACATAAAGAGTACATTTTTAAATAACAATGTATGTGCTTTAAGGTGATATTCATATGCACTGTAATGACATGATTTTTTAGAAACTTTATAAAAATGTTTATTAAAATATCAATTATTTGGAGCAATGTAGCATTGGAGGTACTGCCCTGGCGTGGCTTTCCTTTTTTCTATCTGAGAGGGCATAAACAGTCCACATCCCCCCTATTTTAGTTTTGCTCGATACCTCTCACTTGCAGAATCCCTTGGGGCTTTTCTCTCAGCCCAACACTGTTTACTCTTTATCTTATTATGTTAGTTTTATTTCTACATACCTTTGGTTTCTCTGTGATGTCCTATGCAAATGATATCCTAAGGATAATTTTCTTGAGCAATGATCTGGGATCTGCCCAAGAGAAATTATGAACTTGCTTTTTCGCAGTTGCCTTCTGGATCAAGTCAAATCAAAGCTCAATAGGACAACACAGAGAGACTCATCTTTAGGGAACCTTCACTGAATAGATATGGTCTTCACTATGGTGGTGGTGGAGATGGACCCATCGCCCTATTCGAGTTGACTCTGCAAAAATACCTGGATTAATTTTCAACTACTTTTTCTCATTCTTTCAAAAGATCAGGCACATTTTCTACTTTCATTAACAGCATCCTCAAGCTATGCAAAATCATCCCTTTTGACCTTTTTTCGCAATAATAGGGCTGCTGTAAATTCAGTTATTTTCTCACAACTCGATAATGGAAGTCTATCTTGGGCTTCCTGCTTTCAAATCATTCAAAACCCTCCTGCACGCCTCATCTGAGGACTGTCCCCTTGCTTCACCATCTCTTCTCACTGTTCTACTGTCTATTGCCTTTTGAACCTGAAACAATATAACTTCAAAGAGTTGTGCCTAGATCTTTGCGCTCTCCACAAAATAGGTTCTCTGCGTCTTCACCATTGTATCACTGTTTATATTCTTTTAAAAATCCTATGCTTTACAGTAGCCAACTGCCCACATCTTCCTAATATTAGGCAAGTACCTATTGGACATAACTCAAGTCTACAAACTTGACCTCTGTGCACAGTAGCCTGAAGGCTGTTGCTATGATCACACTTAAACCAAATGCTTACAATGATTCAACTACTCAACATAGAATCTGATCTCTAAAACACCATTAAATTAGAACAACGTAGAACATGAACATGTGTTCTTAATACACAGAAAAATGTAATCTGTTGCAATCACAAATAAACATCTTAGAAAAACTTCTTTCTTTGTTTCATTAAATCCGCAAGGTTATTCCTTTAAATGCCCGCCCAATGCATTTCGGGCCCCACTGGCCCTTCTTCAGGGGATGATTTCTGTGAACAATACAAACAATATCCTCTTGTAATACAATACAATATACAGGGAAGCAGATGTTCAAATATACAGGCATTTTGAAACTTCTACTTTGTGAAAAATGAATACTTAATGGAAAATAATGCATATAGAGAACAATTTCCATGACTGTACTGCTACATTATCTTTCATGACTGTACTGCTACATTATCATGCTTATGGAAAGAAAGAGAAGGAGAAAACGAACAGTAAATCTGAAGTTATCAGGTATAGAAAACTGTGTAGAAGCAAAGAAAGAAACCAACACCCAATCGAGTCAAATATCAAAAGTCCCAACCGTGCTGTGCCCAAAAACCAAAAAACTCACTGGAGATCGTATTCATGAGTAGTCAATGCAATTGTGAGTCCTGCAAGAAATATGGACCAAAAGTAAAAACCATGAAATCATGCTCGTGCCACACAATATAAACGCCAGAGAGAATGAACCAACCTCTTTGAGTACAAACCGATCAACAACCGTTCAAAGTCTCTTAAAGTCCGGCACCTGTAATCACATTGAAAAATCATATTACTGCCTGGCCAATAAACCAACGTATTTCCAACAAAAATATTACTGAAATGAAAGCATCTTACCTCTTTAAATCAGGAACAGCCTTATATCCAAAATGCAACGGCTCGCTGGCCCCATAGCTCTCTCAACAGAAAAACGCATACCGCTACCTTGGCGTGTGACGTTAAATAGGTGCAATGGAAAACGGACTCATCGCGCCTACAATGCAATACTATAGGTGCCAACTTGAAACAGGGTGGGTGACCAAATGATGCCTTGTAAACTCACTCCTTGATGAATCAACTACAAACCTAGGTGCTAGATCGGAACGAGAATGCACCAAAACGCTGATAATACGCTTTGCAAAGGCCCGGTTCCCTTGATCAAAAACCTATGCTGAAAAAACGCACTCTGCAGAAAAAAACTCCGATACAACAGAGAACTAAAACGCCACCATGTGACAAAAACGCAACAGTGCAGAAGAGATAAAACAGAGAAAATGAGAAAGAAAACGGATAGATAAAAAATGAAATTCATACCATCGTGCTAACAGTGTAACATGGAAATATAATACAAATTCCTATGATGACTTAATGCAACCAAATACACATGTACTGTCTTTAGTGAAAACATTTAGTGAAAGCACCTACATGGTGAGGTATTACAGAAAACAACCTAGATCTACTTTGTCGTTAATCACTTTGGGATCCTGGGTTTCTAGTTTCCTTATCCAATATATTTCTCTCTGTAACAATGTTTTCGTCAGGTCCCAATAGAGGATATTGTTTGTATTGTTCACAGAAATCATCCCCTGAAGAAGGGCCAGCGGGGCCCGAAATGCATTGCGTGGGCATTTAAAGGAATAACCTTGCGGATTTAATGAAACAAAGAAAGAAGTTTCTCTAAGATGTTTATCTGTGATGAGTATTTGAATCATTGTAAGCATTTGGTTTAAGTGTGATCATAGCAACAGCCTTCAGGCTACTGTGCACAGAGGTCACGTTTGTAGACTTGAGTTATGTTGTGTTTTTTTATGGCATGACTAGGCAGCATGTCAGCCCCTGTAGCACGCCAAATTTAAGTTCTTTACAAAAACTTAATGAGTAGGAAATAGAACGGAGTGCTCCTCTCTCCTTTAATAGTGTAAGTACCTATTGGACCCTGATGCTTCTCCTTTCTGGCATCAAAGCACTGGAACTCTCTGGCTCTGGCTCCCCAAGCTCCAGAGACTCCAGATAATCCAGTATTCTGTTCTTCAGGAAAAGTTGTTTTTTTTAATACAAAAACTTGCCTTTTCCACATTAGTGCAGTCTCCAAGTCTCCTTCAGTTACTGCTCAGCACCAGGCTGTTTGAATAGGGTGGGTAAAAGTGCACTTTACATATTATTTTCAATCATTCCTTTCATTCAGTAGAACAATAACTATAGAAATGTGCTTAAACTGCACTACTTGCAACACTTTTTTGAAACACCCAGGGTGGTGGGAAGATGGAGAAACCCAAATATCTTCTAAACATATTTTGAAGGGCTAATGGGTTGAGGCGAATGCAATTTACCTCAGGTGTTTTACAAGTGCATCATATGTCACTAACTGTTGGCAAAACTATAATTATAAAAATAAATGTCATGTGAGAGTAGGTACACACATTAAATGTGTACTAATATACAACATTTACTATTTGTTCAAACAGAATTCCTTGAAGGAGAGTCCTAAACTTCCTGCAAAATGTGTTAAATACAGTTATGAATATATTAATGCTGTGGGGCGTGGCCAACTGGCTAACATGGTGGAAGCGTCTTGAGAGGGCTCTGCGCTCCAGCTCCCTCAAGCAGATCACACTGATATGCTCACTCTGCCAACTCGTCCTTCAGCTGAGATCTATGGTACAGCAGGCGATGCGGATCACCTGGAGATGCCAATAAATCAAATGGGTGCACTAGCGAGCAGGGGGGGCCAGCGACCTCCCGCATCAGTGGCTTGGGCCCAACCCTCCAGCGGCTTTGCTGAATCGCCAAGCTTGCAAAGAGGTGCCCCTGGAGGCGGGCCTCACTCGAGGAGCTTGCAGTACACTACCCTAGAAGCCAGGCTCTCTACGTGGCCCTGTATTGTCCGCAGATGGAAGCTGTTGGCCCTCCACAGACTGCACCAGTGCTACGCTGTAGTGAAGTCCTGCATCGCACCGGAACCTGAGTGCCGCTGCGGTGGTGGCGCCACCCAAGGCGGGCACCACAGGTCACTGGACGCCCGCATGAGGTGCGGAGTCTCAACGCGCAACTACGTGCTGCATCGCATCAAACAGTGAGCTGGCCCTCTCGCGCTCCGCGACCTGGAGGAGCACTTGTGGGACTGAAAAAGGCTGCTGTTTTGGGCTTAGCCCACACTTACCAAGAGCCCCACTGGAACGCCTTGTGCGTGCCAGACCCGCGCGGCATGTCCTGCAGAGTCTTCCTCTCTTCTCCTGTAAAACCCCCCCAGCATCACTTAGTCGCCCGTCCAGAGCTCCACGTTCATTCCACGACCTGTCAAGTGTGGATAGGGAATGCTGGGTCCAGCGGCCATATCGGGCCCAGGCCAACATTTGTTGCTGTGCCTGCTTGCTAAGTCCTGCGCCCATCCGGGCCAGTGGGCCATCCCTCCCACGCTCGGCCGCCCGGGCGCGAGGACACTTTGCCGGGTCAGGGGGACGTATCGGGCCCATACCCAAGCCCTCGCTCACCAGGAATCCCACGGGCGTGTCTTCTGTGTGCCTGGCCTGTGATGAGAACACCGAAAAGGCTATACACCTCTCCTCTATGGTCTCCCCTCCGCCTGATATCTTCCAGCAGCCCACCCCAAACATTTTATCCCACACGGTGACTCTAGCAAGTGAAGGGGGAAGGGTGTGCATTGCTAGGTCCGGGGGTCTTATCGGGCCCAGGCCTACCTTTGTGGTTGAGTTTGGCCTCTGTGTCCTGCGCTCACTCGGGCTCCGTCACGTCATGCTCAGGCGAACTGGCAGAAACATCTTGCTGTGGGCAATCCCCCCCCCCATTGTGCACCCACCTCTTGCCTCGATCCCCACTTCCTCTCTCCGGTGCGCTGACGAGTGCGGGCCAGGGCCCACGGACAGACGGCAACAGCAGCAGTGTTGAACTGCAAGTAAGCACTTTGATGTGGGACACAACACGGTGAATGCAGCTGTTAGCGCACACCTTCTTGGGGAGTGCCATTCTTGCTGTGACTTCACTACAGCCCTGTGGGCCGCACCAGGCCTGGTCCCATCTGGTCACCAACCGCACCCGCTGTTCTCCACGCTCAGCATCGCAACGCATGGTTAAATGATGGGCAGGCAATGTGGTGGAGCGACCGCAACCCCCTCACAACCAGACGTTCTGACCACGCACCCGGAGCGGGGAAACGCGCAACAGATGCAGTGCCCTCCCAGGTATTGGACACAAAACTGGACTCTATGTTCAAAGCTGTAGACAGGCTGGGCACTCCTTAACCTAGACCCGCATCTCACTCGAATACCGCATTGATAAAATCACTGCGGCCTCATTATGCTACACGATGATCGTAGCAAGCTCGCGGACAAAGTACGAGACATGGAGCTCGCACTTGCAGAGGACAGACATACTGTTGCAGACGTAACCGCCATGGTGTGTGACCTGTCCAGATGGGTCAACCTCCTAGAATGCCAAGCTGAAGATGCGGAGAGGAGCTCCCGTAGAATTAATGTGCAAGTCATTGGCCTTCCTGAAGGTGCATAGACCTCCAATCCACTGGGATTCACAGAGAAATGGCTGCGCACCCTGTTTCCGCTGGGTTTGTTCTCCCCCTTTTTTGCAGTTGAAAGGGCACACCGTGTCCCAGCGTGGTGCCCACCACTCGGGTTAAGGCCTAGACCCTTCCTCTTTCACTTTCTCAACTACAAGGACCGTGATGCAGTGCTACGTGAGATGTGCAGGCTGGCAGGTGTGCAGGTTGACATCGCTGCTGTCCTTTTCTTCCCTGACTACGTCATGGAAGTGCAAGGGAAAAGAGGGTCCTTCCTAGAAGTAAAAGGGCCACTGCGCGAGCTGGATATCCCGTACTCTCTCCTTTTCCCAGCCCGACTCCGAATCACTGCCGACGGCACCACACATTTTTTCAATAGAGCAGAAGATGTCTGGACATGGGTGGAATCCACTGCCCGTCCTGGAGCATCCCCAAGGCACGGGGAAAACACGCAGCCCACATGCCCGGCACAAGAACCCGTGGGAGAAAACGCCAACATCCTGGTTCCACACGGCCCTCCCAGCCTCGAGCAGCCCCAAATCTGGTCAAGTGATCCAAGAGCGCAGGGAGGCCCTTCAGGCGGTGGCCACGCTGGGCACTCACGAATCTGACCGACAACTGGTTAGTTCTCCTGACCCCTTTCCCAGTGATGACAGGTCCCTGGCAGTTTGGCCTACCAGAGAGAAAATGGGGCTGCCCCCGGAGGTCACGCCTCGAACTCTAGTGGTAGAGGTACTCTTGTGGTCTGACACCACGTGATGACCTTTGACTACTATCCTTTTAATTGACTTTGGTGTGTTATTTTATCCTAGCCTGAATGTACGACGTCCTGCATATGCCTTGTTTCTCTTCTTGTAGTTTTGAAGTGGGAGCTGTCACATTAGAATAGCTTGCCAAGAACAGACGTGTGGGATGTGCATTTAAAAGCATGATAGAGAGAGGTGTGGAATGTACTTTTCGGTCTCAAAGTGCAGTGTTATGAGCAGTGGTGCACAAATGTGCACTGTGTTGTAAATTGAGAGATGAAGTATATGATGCTATAAGCAGTGGTGCACAAATGTGCATTGAGTTGTACATTGGCAAGTATTATTAACTTTTTACTATTGGCTTTGACATGGCCTCATGTCATTATGAATTCTGACTCTGCCTTGCTTGAGCTTTTCTGCATGCACAAACAGGCTGGCAAGTTGTTTGGGTTAATCACGTGAGAGATTGTTTAATGTACCCTGGAAGGCTTTCGTAAACTTTGTCAAGATAAAGGCTGGAACATGTGAGAATGTAGAGGGAACGTGAGAACTCCTTCCTGCCGTGTAATGTTTGCCTGTAATCTGGCCAGTTCCAGTAAGTTTCCTTGGCGCAGAGGGGAAGACTCTCGAACCTTCTAGTGTGTTCTTAAGACTATAAAGCTGAGAGTTGTTGACAGCCAGGGTGGGAGCTCACTTACGGAGTAGACATACTGCCGTAAGATGGACTGAACCTGAGTCCCGGTCGAGAGGCCACACCCAGCTGTGAACGGGCCCCCCAGCTTGAGTTGGCAAGGATGTCGAGTAGTGCTTAATTGGAGCCGGTGCTTTCCAATGCTCAGCACCGGCACTTATTTGACAGGGCAGGGGCTACAATTTCTGACCCTGCAGATGGTGGTTTCAATATAAATTGGTCAATTAATAAATTTAAAAAAATAACATACCTTGCATGGTGGCAGGCTGGTATGTATTCATAGGCAGGCCGGCATATGCCTCTCCAGGCAGGCATGATCACGTATACCTACGTTAGTGATGATGTCATCACGCCTGGCAGTCACGTATCGAAGAAGTCATCTTCAAACAATAGCTTTCTTTTTATTCCCCGAGTCTGCTGCACCCCGCCACTGCCTGAGCCTAAGCCTTCCATTGGATAATTGTAGCTGGGGGCTGACTCATGACGGAGTTGAGGCAAAGAATCTGCGAGAGCGCATTTGGAACTTGAGAGTGAGGGCTCATCATGAGGAAGAATAAATAAAAGTAAGTGTGGACTTTCATCTTGCTGCGCAGGCAGAGTAGCATAACCTGGGGCCCGGAAGAGGCCTGCGCCTCGCGTTTCTTTTCATTCCTGATTGAAAGCAGCGCTGTTTAACGGATTAGGAAGTGAACTGAAACGCACCGGGCTTAAAGCGTGATTCACAAGCTCACTCACTGACATAGGATGAACATTTTTTGGGACCCAAAGGGACTAATGGGCTTGAACTACAGGTCGAAGACTGATGACTGCAGGCCATTAAAACGCTAATTTATTGAAACATACAGGCTCGACCCGTAGCCATGCAAATCCAGGCAGGATCGCGCTGCCCCTGTACTGGGGTGTGTCTCTGGATCTGTGGCACTTCACACAGACTTGGGCTGGGCACAGGGGCTACCGATGCTTTAGATTACATGAATGGACAGGCCACTACCACTTATAGGGACTACACAGACAAGAGCGTAGCAAGCTGTAGTGCCAGAAGAGGTTAGAGCAGAGCTTCCAGAAGCCAGCCCCTAAAGGACTGTAAAACTGGCTGAAGCCCTGCATTGCTGCTAAATCTTCACCATGCTCGATGCGGCCCACCACAACGCCATAGAGTCACCTGTAGTATCGGTGCTGCTGACTCCCAACATGCTAATTGCTGAGTGTGCAAGAGTCCTAGGAGCCACAGCCATACTCACTGGCATTGGCAGCATTAGGGCCGGGGGCAATGCTTGTGCTGTAGCACAGTAGCAGGCAGGGTCACAGCAATCTGAGCAGTGGATAACAATGTCCTCGTCATCCCTGGTCCTACTAATTAGAGGCAGCACTAGCAGTGACATGACTTGCTGTGCTTGGCAGCCACCTGTTCCGCAATAAACCCAGTCGTACCGCACACATACGCGAAAAAAAGCATTTTCATTTGATACACATTGTTCTTGCATTCGGTATAGGTAGGAAAGTCAAATCCATGTCATCTTCCTGTTCTTTAGGAATGACAACAAGAAAACGTGGAGTTCACAATAGCAGGGGAATGTACAGGCTGGAGACAGGGGTGCCAGCAGCAGTGTTCTAGATGAGAGAGAGCAAGTGTAAAGAGGAGAAAGAAACAACAAGTGAGGAGAGAGATAAAACAGAGCGAAGTAGAAGAAAAGGAGGAGAGCAAATCAGAGACAAAGAGAAAGCAGACATGATGTGATGAAGAGAGCAAGAAGAAGAGAAAAGATAGAATGAAAGGATGTAGAGGACAGGACAGTAGAAAAAAGCAGAGAAATTATAAAACGGAGACACAGCTAATCACTGCTAGAAGCGTGATAGTAAAGAGCCAAGATCGAGGGGAGAGAGAGCAGAACATGGCTAACAGTGAAGTGGGCTGTGGCCTCCTTGGCAACATTTTCGGCCCCGGCACCTCTTTTTTTTTTACAAATTAAGCACTGATGTCGAGTGAACGATCGGGTGAGGTGATTTGTTTCTGACTAGTGCCATTGTGATGCATGGTTCCAGTGGCTGTGGTCATTTGAGGTGTTTTCTTTGTGATGTGTGAGTGAGTCGTGGTGCACATCCAAGTAATCATTTGATGTATTTAGTGTACATATATATCTTTCTGATCTCTTGCAGGACGTCCAGTATATTTGCTTGAGTTTTATCTCATATTATTTGCTGCTGGTATTTCATATTATTATTCATACATTTAACTGTTGCATTTACCAAGTGTGTTATTATTGCTTGCATATAAATATATATCTCTCTATTCATTTGAATGTGGTTCATTTGACAACTTGGAAAGCCTTTCTGTTAGAGAGCATTGCATAAATAAAACCCCAAGCCTTATTCTAAAAAGGGAGTCTTTGCATTATGTAAAGAAAAACCCTTTCTAGGTGTTGTGTTTTCTGTTTTGCTTCGCCGTGTTTGAGCCACCGTGTGGGAGATTCTGTAATATCTGAAAGGCGGAGCAAGACACAAACGGCAGACCTCACCTCAGCGTGCAGATTACCACTTTCGCCTTACCACGACTTGTCCTGCTAGACCTAGCCTGCCACTTGCTGTGGCACTTTGTATGTATGTATCCAGAAAACACTTGTCAGCTCCACTTTCACACCAGCATGCAATTTCGTTAGCACAGTACAATAGAACATGGAGGCCACATGGCCCTTCCAGCCTCAGCCCCAGCCGTTTGTTGTGGTGATACAGGTTGTCCCTCTGCTCTAATGCACTCAACCCGTGTTTTGCTTCCCCATTTTCCCCTTTATTCTCCTCTTCCACCCCTCTCTTTTTCTTCGCAACACCCATTCTAAGACTTGCAGTACAACATTACCTACGCCCAAGTGATGCAAATTTCAGTTGAAGCAGTTCCCTGCGTGCTCCCCCTGCCCACCATCTCAGCCCTTCACAGATGCTGGCCACGCATGCACCCATGCTCACCCCCGTGAACCATGTTGCCCATTAATATAGTCTCTTGGACCCTGAGGGGGATGCATACTCCCTTGAGTCATTATGACACATACGCCTACCTTAAACATCATATAACGTTGCTACAGGATACGCACCTCACAGATGGCGCGGAAAGGTGAAAGCCACAGGATAGTCATCACATGCCAGAGGAGTGCTGATATGGGTGAGGCCAGATATCCCACTCCATGTTGAGGAATTGCTGACGGACACGGGCGGGTGATACGTTTTTGTGCGTGGCCTCTTAGATGGGAGCCATATGATCACAAGGGCGATATACGCTCCTAACACCGAGCATGCAGCATACTGGCATTCCCTATCGGGTGTTCTGGCGCATTATAGTTACCTCCCTGGCTCATAGGAGGGGATTTTATTGCAGTACTCGACACTGCCCTTGACAGGTCCTTCCCTCCTCTCTCTCGCATGACAGCAATGTCTAACACTCAGTCACTAGGGGCTGGCGCAACCACTGGCACCTAACAGACAACTGACGCGTACAGCACCCCAAGTCTACAATCTACTCCTTTTACTCCCCACCACACAACTGACACGTCCGCATCAACAGCTTCGTAGGCTCAGCGGCGTTGCTTCCTGGATGTCACCACATGGATTACCTGGCACGCATGCATTCAGACCACAATCATCACCTACATCAGCTCTAGTGACTGGGGGCTGTCCAGACCACACGCTTATGGCGCCTCCAACCGGCGGCAATGGAAGATCCACCCTACAGCGCGGACCTGGGGGACGCCATACGTACCTTCTTTCACATAAATACAGGTTCAGGCACGGATGCGGGGTTGGAATGGGAGGTATTGTTTGAGCCGCAGCTGGGGCATCTGCTAGCAGGTGGACAAGGAAGTGACGCAAATTGAACGTTCGCTCCTTCGTCTGAAATCCACTGCGATGTCTGACCCCACAGCTGCTCAAGAACTGCTGGAAATGCTTTGGTGCCTAAACTACGCCGCCCACTCTGCCTGCACTCACTCCTCTGCGGACCAAGCTTGTTGGCATGGCTAATCAGACAAGAACAACTGCACCGGCCAATTTGTGCGCTGCACTCAAGACTTGGCAAACTATTTCACACATAAAAGGAAATCCATGCTGAGTTTGTTGAGCAATACACAGCATTGTATGGCTCCCTCGCTGTTGCGGACCCACGCAATCTGGAGGAGTTTCTCTCCCCCTCCCTCAACCCACTATCACATCGCAGCAATGGGCCAAGCTAGATGAGCCAATCACTCTTTTTGAAGTGCAGGAGGCCATTAGAGCGTTGGCCACCGGGAAAGCTCCTGGCTCAGATGGTCTGCTGGCTGAATATTACAAAGCTTATGTCGTAGACGTGGCCCCCCACTTATTAGCCCTCTACGAGGCTTCCCAGGAGACGTCTAGATTACCACTGTCACTACAGGAGTCCCCCCAAGTCTTCTTGACAAAACCAGACAAGGACCCGGAGCTATTGGGTTCATATCACCCCCTAGCGCTTTGTAACACCAACTATAAAATCCTGGCCAAAATTCTGGCAGAGCGCTTGGCCCCTCTGGCCCCATTGTCCACACTAACCAAAATGGGTTTGACCCATCCCGTAGTACGTCTCTAAATCTGCGCCACTTTCTTTTGAGTGTACAGGTACTCACCAAAGCAATGGCCGCACTCGGGGGCATGCTTCTCAATTTGGAGAAAGCAATTGATACTTTAGAATAAGATTGTTTATTTGTTGTCCTCTCTAAATTCGGCATAGGTGATTGTTATCTTCACCTGATAAAGCTTTTATACACTCTACCCAAGGCAATAGTGAAAACAGGCCCCTAATTGTGCAGCCCAGTGTCTATTGAATGCGGTACTAGGCAAGGCTGCCCCATGTCCCCGCTCCTGTTCTCCTTAGCCATGGAACCATTAGAGGCGGCTCTCAGATGTGGAGGTGTAACGTGGGAGATACCACTCGGTGGCGGAATGCATTCAGTGTCGCTCTATGCGGATGACCAACTACTTTCTCTTAGTGACATGAGGGCGATCCAATACGATATCGCTAAAACACTAACTGAATTACGCTGACGCTATTCGTAGAACTCGTGTCAGACTACGGACTTCCACAGGGGCAGTTCCTGCTCCATGCCTCTTTGATTGCGAGCTGAGGGCGCGGTGGGACGAAATATCCCAGGAACTGGCAACACATCACACCGTCCAATACATCCACACCATGGGCACGGGGAGACGTCTTATTAAGTTGTTTGCCGACTCTTTGCGCATGCATGCAGTGCATCGCCTGACTTTGTGGAAATCGGAAATTATTTCCATTAGCATAAGCTGAAGCCATCTTGTTTGTGGCATCCATTTTGTTAGCTATGTAATTCTTCTGTCTTCACTGTTGCTTGCCTTTCTATTCTGCGTGTGTCATCAGCTTTAGTTAACTCCTTCTGTACTGAGCCAAAGCAATGTACGTGCTGAGAAAAGGCCTGTAGCTGCTAGAATGCACCTGGCTAAAGATATAACTGTCAACTGTGTTTTGCAACTGTAAGCAGTTCTGTTCTCCCTCCCACTTTGCTGACTAAGTGATTACCCATCTGCCCATGTCTGGCTGTAACTATTCCTGTGTAGGCCTGCACCTTCTATTTGTAACTACATGCTTACTCTGCAACAAACTTTGTATATAAGTCCCATGGTATGTGTATTCCATGTACTACCTCAGGCAGCACTTGAGAGTGCTGTGTGGATGTAGTCCCACTCATGAGTGATTAATAAACTTATTTGAATTCCAGCTTCAGTGCCAATCTCTATTGTGTTGGTCTACGGACCCGTTGGCAGAGAAGGGTGACCTCTGCACCGGTGTGCTCATTAAAAAGCACATTTCCACAGTTTTGCGCCCCATCAGAGATGCGGCCGTCCAAAGGAGTGGTCTTGACGGAAGAGTGGAATTTTGCTGAGGAGATGTCCTGCATGAGGAGACCCTTGTCTTTGCAGCTGATGTGATTTTTCCGTTTTTCTCGATTTGACCCTCCAGGTGTTGGCCGGTCCCGACTGAGGTATCCTTTGGCGTTATTTTTCCAGTGACCATTAGGTCGACTAAGAGATTGGCAGGTGGAGGTTGGAGACTCTTGTTTGGTAAGGTCGCTGAAGCGGCACTCTTGTTTGCTTGGCCAAGATTCCGGTTGTGTTTGTTTGATTTATTTTTTGCAAAAAATAAAGGCAGGTAATGTGGAGATTTTTCTCTACTTTTGAATATTTTGAAAAGTAATATTTTACAAAAACTTGGTAGCATGCCTGTTTCCGGCACACTCCGTAGGCTGTGTTGCTGTCTTGATGGTACCAAAATGGATTTAGAAAGAAGTCAGCCGGCTTCCCCAGAGGGGACACCTAATAGACATATGTTTGGTAAATACAGTATTTCTTCCATAATGTATAGTACAGTATGGAACAAATATACGAAAAAGGATCCTGATTTACTATGGCCTGTGAATGGGTCATTTGATTTTAAAATGCTTCAGTATGTAGAGCAGTGTTTATTCAAGAAAAAAAGTCGACAAGATATGTTTGATTGTGTACGAATGTGGGAGAAAGAAGTGCAAGAGAGAACGAGGAAAGTAGAAGCTATAGCAGAAAAAGAACAGCGAAAAACGATATATCAAAAAGCGTTAGAATTAAAAAATAAAGAGATGAAGGCAATAAAAGAAAAAGAGGAAAGGGAGCGGCGTTTAGAGGTAACTGGCCAGTACCCTATTAGGCGCCCCATTTATCCCATACTTAATAAACCTCAGGATGATTCCATCATGTTAGATCGACCTCCACCCCCATATAAATTTCCCTCTGCCCCTGAGAATGATCTTTCTGAAGAAGATCATTTATCTTCAGACGATAAAGACATAGATAAGCAAGATGGGCAGCAGACCTGCTCTACTTTGACTGTTGACGATAAAGCCACTATTAGATCCACTGCTCGCAAAGAAGCTCATGAGACTACTTCCGCCCCAGACCTTGTAGCGATGATTCATCAGTGGAAGGATTTAGAGCAGTTTTATTTTGCCGAGAAGTTTACTTGGGAAGTAATACTTCGCCTTAGGAATGTTTCTACAAATTTAGAGCCCACTGATATCAATTCTGATTATAAACAATTATATGATGGAACTTTCCTTTTTTAAAATATGCCTGATTTAATTAGGCCAGTGGTTAAATTAAGACATGATACACCATGTTTAAAAGTGGAGCAAAAATCAGCTGGTAAAGTTACAACCGCACAAACAGTTCAGACCTCAATGCAAAAAGAAGAAATGTCAAGAATTCCTGTCATGCGAGGGGAGGAAAACGGTAACCAGCGAAAACGGACTACATCTCCCAGGATGCTTAGCGGTTGAGAGGTTATGTAAACAGGAGAGTTGTTACATAACTCAAGGAAAACACGCCCTTATGTAAACAGGAGAGCTGTTACATAACTCAAGGAAACACGCCCTTATGTAAACAGGAGAGCTGTTACATAACTCAAGGAAAACACGCCCTTATGTAAACAGGAGAGCTGTTACATAACTCAAGGAAAACACGCCCTATAAAGGGAGGAACCGGGAGGTACAACGCTGTCGGATATTGTGTTTACACCGACGTACCTGCTTAGTGAAGAGCAGTGTTCCGGAGTGGTGCTCCAGTAAGGCAAGAACGGAGGTAGGTCGAGTCGTTACTCCCTGGGCCGTGTCTTGCCCCATCGTCACCTGTGAAGGACCCGGAAGCTCTACCGGATAACCATTGAGCTTCGCTTTTTGACTCGGCTGAGTCAAAGCGCAGTGGCGCTTTTGTTGGTTGGAGTCGTAACTCCCAGCCCGACCAGAGATACAGGGACTGCCAGCTGTAACGCACACCAGGAGGTGTTTGCCGCGTTACAGACTTGGAAGTCCACAGGATCGATCGAGCGGCTGCTCTCGGTTCAGTCTTCTTTGCTTGTGATTGGGGTATCGGTGACGCATCACCAGGAGGTGACTCCGCGTCCCGGTGCAGTCTGAGGAAGAGGTTGAGCGGCTGCTCCCTTCAGGTAGAGACCCCGGCTGGGTGTTTCCCTGACTCCTCGATTCTCCCCAACACTCTTCGTGCCCCTCACAGCCTACCGATTGGCATTGTCGGCCATTTCATTTCTGCCCTCTGTTGGCATACGCCGGGATCGGCGTATATGCAGAGGACGGTTAGGACCATCCGTGCTGTGGGCTGGTAACGTACTTAGCCTGGAGGATTCCAGTGACTATAACCTTTGTTTATTCCTTGTATTATTTTTGCCTTCATTAAAATAACTAAACCTTCACAAGTGGTTGCGTTCTCATTATCGTGTCTGTTAAACGATCCTGAGACGTTCAGGGCGTTACAAAATATCCGACCTTAATAACACTAACTGTCTCCCGGTCGATAACAGACATGGCAACACTTGATGATGTGCTGGCTGCTTTAGCGACCGTGCAAAGTGAATTGGCTGCCTCCAGGCAAGAAACAGCCGAGGTAAAAGCCAGACTGGATGCTATCCAATTGGACCCGCTCACGCCCAGCACCTCCCTCACGAACCAGACCCCTGCGGTAGTAGTGGAAATGCCGGTAGCCGTCCCCTTGGCAACACCAGAGAGGTACAGTGGGGATCCTAACACAGTGCAGGTATTCCTCACACAAGTGGCGCTACATTTATCGTGCAAACCAAGGGCGTTCCCCACGAGTCAGGCTCGTGTGGCTTTCCTTATATCCTATTTGGCTGGAAACGCGGCACAATGGGCCGTACCTCTGGTGAGCAGGGACGACCCCATCTTATGTGATTGGGGTGCTTTTCGCGAGGAATTCCTGAAAGTCTTCGACAGAAGGGCTGACTCGTACACGGCGGACCGTGAAATGCTTGAGTTGAGACAGGGATCCAACGACCTGGTGCAGTATCTCAACGCGTTCCGAAGGCTGGTTGCGGAAACCAAGTGGCCTGTTGCTAAACAGACGGCGCTCTTCCATCACGGGCTGTGCGATGAGCTCAAGGACGCCGTGGCTCATATTGACCCACAACCCAAGACATGTGAGGGCCTTATCAACCTGGTATTACGGCTGGAACATAGGCTAAGCGAAAGAAAGGGGGATCATGGGAGAAAAGGAAACTCCCTTCCATCCTATGTGACAGTGGGAAGTCCTGAAACTTCCACCGCATCCAAGGGAGAACCCATGGACATCGGCGCAATACGAGTGAGCCTCACAGCCACGGAGAAAGAGTCACGCCGTAAACAAGGATTGTGCCTATATTGTGGCAAAAAAGGCCACTACGTACGTGAATGCCCTGCCAAACCGAAGACGTCACGTTATCGGGCCAACCGGTCGGTAACAGCCGTGGTGAACGTACCGGCGGAAAACTAGAGGACTCCGAGACCAAAGAAGGGGCATCTCGGAGTCACTCATCCATCCCTTCACTTTCCAACTCGGTCACTAAGGGACAACGACAACTGTTTCTCACAGTGCACGTGGGAGTGCATGACCAGTGGATACCCGTTGTGGCCATGGTGGATTCAGGGGCCACTGGCATGTTTATGGACCACAACGAGGCATGCAGGCTAGGGCTAGTGCTTCTTCCCAAAGCTGTACCCGAAGACGTCTATGCTGTAGACGGAAGGCGATTGGTGACGGGGCCCATCGGGCAGCACACGGGTGTCCTTCCGATGAGATGTGGGAGGAACCATTTGGAACAAATCGATTTTAACATCATCCGAGCGCCCCAATATGGCGTCATATTGGGATTGCCGTGGCTACAGAAACACAACCCCTCTGTGGATTGGCCAACACATCGCATCGAACTGACGTCACCGTATTGCATCCTGCATTGTGGAATAAGAACGAAATCCCTTGACGCAGATGAGAGCGGGAGTCAGACGGTGGCTACAGCGGCAGAAAAAGATGTGGCTCTCCCCCAGGCTTATCACAGTTTTGAGGATGTATTTGATGAGGTGAAGGCGGAAGTGCTACCACCACATAGACAGTTTGACTGCCAGATCGACCTGGTGCCAGGGGCCAGCGTTCCCAGCGGCAGGCTGTATGCCCTGACGGAGCCTGAAAACGTGCATCTCCGGGGGTACCTGGATAAACTCCTCAAGCTAGGATTCATCCGCCCGTCCAAGTCTCCGGCCGCCTCGCCACTCTTCTTCATCCCGAAGGCTAATGGGGAGCTGAGAGCCTGTGTGGACTTTAGGGCATTGAATGCGATAACCGTAAAGAATCGGTACCCCTTGCCTCTCATCAGTGTACTTCTGGAACAGGTCAAGAAAGCTCGTATCTACACCAAGTTGGATTTGAAAGGGGCATACCATCTGGTGCGCATGAGGGACGGAGACGAGTGGAAGACCGCCTTTAAGACCAGGTTCGGCCTTTTTGAGTACCTCGTCATGCCGTTCGGTCTGTGCAACGCCCCGGCAGCCTTTCAGTACTTTTTGAATGAGGTATTCAGAGAGGAGTTGGATATCTACGTGGTCGTATATATCGACGACATCCTCATCTATTCGTCCAGTGTGGAGGAGCACGTACACCACGTCAAGGCTGTGCTCCAAAAGCTGAGGGAAAACATGCTGTTTTGTAAACTCAGCAAGTGTGACTTCCACGTCACATCCGTGCAATTCCTCGGAGTGATGCTGAGTCCAGAGGGACAGGAGATGGCAGAACGAAAGATCAAGGCGGTGAAAGAATGGCCGGTGCCCCAAAGCGTGAAGGACGTCCAAAGTTTCATTGGCTTCGCCAACTTTTACAGGCGGTTTATAGATGGATTTTCAGGATTGGTGGCCCCAATCACACAGCTACTGAGGAAGTCCAAGGAGTTTGTCTGGTCCCCTGAAGCGAACAAAGCCTTTGAGGCCCTGAAAAGCGCCTTTGGTAAGGCGCCGGTGTTGGCTCACCCCGATCCGGATCTCCCCTACGTGGTGGAAGCGGACGCATCGGATGTGGCGCTGGGGGCTATCTTGTCCCAACGCAACCACGACACAGGGGTGCTTCATCCCGTTGCGTACATGTCCCGCAAACTCAACAACGCCGAACGCAACTACCATATTGCGGAGAAGGAGCTTCTCGCAATCAAGGACGCCTTCACCGAATGGAGGCATTGGTTGATGGGGGCAAGACATGTGGTATCGGTGTACACGGACCATTGGAACCTACAGTTCATGACGGCCACAAGACACCTTTCTCCCAGACAGCTGCGGTGGATGATCTTCTTTGCGGGGTTCAACTTCCGCATCACATATCGGCCGGGGACGGAAAACCGGAAGGCGGACGCTCTGTCCCGTCAATCTGCAGTTAAGGAACCATTGCCTGCGACCGAGCATTCCATCATTTCCCCGAGGATGGTATTGGGGGTTATCCAACCGGATACTTTCCTGAGGGGAATAAAGAGAGGGATCAGGTCATTCGCATGGCGGAGGTGGCTCCTCAGTCACAGAGAATGGCAGCTGAAGGACAGGATACCCCTGAAGGGCAGGTGCCTATTGATACCCACGCCTAGGCTAAGGAAACAAGCATTCATCTGGTGCCATAACTCTCCATGCGCAGGTCATTTGGGCTTTGAAAAAACGGTGGCTAGCATGGGACGGCATTTCTGGTGGCCAACCATGAGAGTGGATGTCAGGAGGTGGGGACAGGAGTGTCCTACGTGTGCTACCATGAAGGCCGACCATGGCCGAACCCAAGGGCTCTTACATCCACTTCCGACCCCGGATAGACCATGGGATAGCATATCACTGGACTTCGTGGTGGGCCTACCGGTAGACCAGGGGATGACGGCAATACTGGTGGTGGTGGATTACTTGACGAAAATGGGGCACTTCATCCCCTGCAAGAGAGTCCCTACGGCCGGGGAATTGGCGTCACTACTCCTAAAGAATGTGGTACGACTGAATGGATTACCTGGGGTGATCGTGTCGGACCGGGGGTCACAGTTTACTGCGCAATTCTGGAAGACTTGGTGCACTGCGCTGCATGTTAAGACCGCCCTGTCCACCAGCTACCAACCTCAAACGGACGGCCAAACCGAGCGCCTGAACCAAACGCTCAAACAGTATCTGCGATGTTTTGTGGACCAGGGCAGGGAAGAATGGGTCGACTTGCTATGGGTTGCAGAGATAGCCTATAACAACGCCACTCACAGCTCCACACAGTCATCTCCGTTCTATAGCAACTATGGCCAACATCCCAGGTTCTTGCCATTTCTACATCCGTTCAGAGAGGACAGGATTCCCGCCACAGCAGACAGGGTGGCACACATAAAAGACACGTTGATGCGCTCAAGGGCTGTCCTAATAGAGGCCAAGAGAAGATACAAGGCTGCGGCAGACAGGAAGAGAAGGCCCGGGCCACTGTACCGCACTGGAGACTACGTCTGGATATCCACAAGAAACATGAGGTTTCGAAAGAACAGTATGTTCCATCCCAAGTACATGGGCCCCTATCGAATTACCAAGTGTATGGGTCCCGTGAACGTGAAGGTGTGCTTGCCCCAGTCATTGCGGATACACCCTGTCTTTCATGTATCATTGCTCAAACCAGCACCCTCCAAGCCGTCTGGGACACCTAGGCCGGTATGCGTGGAGTCGGAGGTGGAGTATGAAGTGTCGGGCATACGGGCGTCCAAATGGCGCAGGGGGAAGCTGTGGTACCTGGTTGCGTGGAAAGGCTATGGCCCGGAGGAGCAGTCATGGGAACCGGCTGAAGGGGTTCATGCTCCGCGCTTGGTCTCCTTGTTCCATCGGCGTTTTCCTGCCAGTGCTGGACCCGTGGGGAGCCGCTGAGAGGGAGGATGTACTGTCAAGAATTCCTGTCATGCGAGGGGAGGAAAACGGTAACCAGCGAAAACGGACTACATCTCCCAGGATGCTTAGCGGTTGAGAGGTTATGTAAACAGGAGAGTTGTTACATAACTCAAGGAAAACACGCCCTTATGTAAACAGGAGAGCTGTTACATAACTCAAGGAAACACGCCCTTATGTAAACAGGAGAGCTGTTACATAACTCAAGGAAAACACGCCCTTATGTAAACAGGAGAGCTGTTACATAACTCAAGGAAAACACGCCCTATAAAGGGAGGAACCGGGAGGTACAACGCTGTCGGATATTGTGTTTACACCGACGTACCTGCTTAGTGAAGAGCAGTGTTCCGGAGTGGTGCTCCAGTAAGGCAAGAACGGAGGTAGGTGGAGTCGTTACTCCCTGGGCCGTGTCTTGCCCCATCGTCACCTGTGAAGGACCCGGAAGCTCTACCGGATAACCATTGAGCTTCGCTTTTTGACTCGGCTGAGTCAAAGCGCAGTGGCGCTTTTGCTGGTTGGAGTCGTAACTCCCAGCCCGACCAGAGATACAGGGACTGCCAGCTGTAACGCACACCAGGAGGTGTTTGCCGCGTTACAGACTCGGAAGTCCACAGGATCGATCGAGCGGCTGCTCTCGGTTCAGTCTTCTTTGCTTGTGATTGGGGTATCGGTGACGCATCACCAGGAGGTGACTCCGCGTCCCGGTGCAGTCTGAGGAAGAGGTTGAGCGGCTGCTCCCTTCAGGTAGAGACCCCGGCTGGGTGTTTCCCTGACTCCTCGATTCTCCCCAACACTCTTCGTGCCCCTCACAGCCTACCGATTGGCATTGTCGGCCATTTCATTTCTGCCTTCTGATGGCATACGCCGGGATCGGCGTATATGCAGAGGACGGTTAGGACCATCCGTGCTGTGGGCTGGTAACGTACTTAGCCTGGAGGATTCCAGTGAATATAACCTTTGTTTATTCCTTGTATTATTTTTGCCTTCATTAAAATAACTAAACCTTCACAAGTGGTTGCGTTCTCATTATCGTGTCTGTTAAACGATCCTGAGACGTTCAGGGCGTTACAAGAAATTTCGGTGACAGATAATGACCCTAGTAATACTGTAGTTACTGTGAAACCGATGCGTGAAGCTGCACCTCTGTATGTTCCTCCAAAGGGTGCGGGAACAAATGACGATAAAACTTAAGATGATGCAAAGGGATAGTTTGTCTATAATTGGGTCTATACTCCTTGGAGTAGAGCAGATGTTATGGCTCTTAAGGCTGCTTTGCCCGACGCACGGAAAAATCCGTCCGCTTTCTATGAGGAAGTGGAAGGAGCCATTAGCTCCTGCACTATGACCTTGCCAGATATCGATATGTTTTTTGGACTTATTTTGCCCCCTGATATGTGGAGAACAATTCGGAAAATATTTGATAATGTAGCATATGGTGATACTTGGGTACATTTCGAAGAAATAGATGCAGCTAGAGAGCCTGCACAGAAACCACAACAGGAGATATTAGATCTTCCCAAAGCTATTGTAACTAAGTTAAAAACTCTCAAACCCCTTAAGAAAATAGATTAGACAACGTTAGCGTCTTGTAAACAGAAAGAGGATGAGTTAGTTTCTGATTTCTTTACACAATTTGAAGAGACATTCCATGACTTTAGTGGGCAGTCCTTGACAGATAACACGGGTAAGCATCTGTTCGTCGTCAAATTGGTCGCCAACATGTTGCCAGAAATAGCTAGTCACCTAAAGGCCAGCGAGAGTTCATGGACTACGTCTTCCCCAGTCTCCCTTTTGACTATGGCCCAGTATTATAAGCGTCAGGAATTGGAAGCAAAAGGCAAAGGGGATAAGAAGGTTAAGGATTTAAAGATGAAAGTTATGTTGGCTCAAGTATATGGTCCACCATTTAGAGGTGGTGGAAGAGGCGGACGTGCAGTATATACACCTGGTGTACCCCCTTTTTCTCTATCAACTTTGTCTTCTGATCAGTGTGCTTATTGTAAAGAGATTGGGCATTGGCATTCTGAGTACCCCCTATTGCGAGGTCAGCAGTATCAACGAGGTAGAGGAAGTATGAGAGGACGCCCAGGGAATTCAGGAAATAGGGGAGGAATAGGAACTCGTCCCCGATTTGAGGCAGTTGAACATGGATCAAATTATTCTAATACCTTTGGTAGACGAAATCAATATCAAATGTCTAATTATTCGGCCACTGGTCTTGCGGATTCTGATTATGCATAGGAATGCCTAGGATGGGGTAAGGAACCGGTTGAGGTCCCAGTAGATCAGAAAGGTCCTTATGTTGATGCAAATGTCTTGGGCTCTACTGATCGGTTTCTGGTTGATACAGGAGCCACTCATAGTGGTCTGTCTAAAAAATTGGTTCCTAGGGCTCCCCTGTCTGGGGCAATGATAACATCAATAGGATTCGATGGGACACCTACATCTAGCCCACTGTAACAGCCACTTGCATTTAGTCTTGATAAATTCACTGCAGCATGTCCATTTTTGCTCTCCCCTACCAAGCCGTATTGTGAGTATGGATATGCTCAAACATTTTCGTGCTACAATACGTTGTTCCCCAGAAGGTGTGCGTGTTATCTTAAATGATAACTATCCAATGGTTGACAGGTCTTGTCTCATTAAAGAAGATATCGCTTGGGCATCATTACCTAGTACTTTATGGGCTACATCAGACACCGATGTGGGACAAATGGTTATTCCACCAGTGCATATTCAAGTGAAGGAAGGTGCTTCATTGCCTCAATTGCCCCAATATAAAATATCTCGGGAAGGCGAAGAAGCATTGACGCACATTGTTCAGGATTTGATCAAGGTGGGGGTTGTAGAAGAAGTCCCTTATAACATTTGTAATAGCCCTATCTTTCCTATTTTGAAAAGAGACACTGATACTAAGATTTACAGATTCATTATTGATTTACGTGAGGTTAACAAAATCGTAGTGCCCCAATACCCGGTAGTCTCTGACATCACAACACTTCTTACTATGGTTCCTCCTACTGCCACTACATTTAGTGTCATAGATTTGAAAAACGCATTTTTTTTTTAATACCTATTCATCCTGACAGCCGCTATTTGTTCGGCTTCGCTTTGAATAATAGATCATTCAGATTCGTGGAGCTCCACAAGGGTATACAGAGAGTCCCAGCATTTATAGTCAGGCATTGAAAAGGCAGCTTGATTCCTATCCTGTGCCAAAAGGGGCGGCTCTTATTCAATATGTCGTTGACATCTTGCTGGCTGCCGATACCCCTGACCAGTGTAAAGAAGGTACGCTGTCATTATTGTCATTCCTTGCATCTCCTCATCACAAAGTCTCTTGGAAGAAATTGCAATTTTGTAGACAGCAGGTTGCCTATTTAGGTCACCTCCTGTTTAAGGAGGAACGTGCACTTACACCAGACCGCATTCAGTCCATTTTAGATACTCCTATGCCCCGCACTCAGAAGGATGTCCGTGCATTGATTGTCCTTACTTCTTTTTGTAGAAAGTGGATCCCTAGCTTCTCGTTCATTATTAAACCCTTGTTGGCCCTTTTCACTAAAGACACTCCGATGCCCCTCCCATGGAATACTGCATGCCAGAATGCTTTCCAACAGCTACGTAAAGCTCTTTGTTCTGCACCTGTATTAGGAACTCCAGACTACCCTAAGACTTTCACACTCTATGTACACGAGAGGGAAGGTTGTGCCCTCTCGGTTTTAACACAGATCCACGGTGATGAGCAACGTCCCTGTGCATATTTTTCAGCTGTCCTTGATCCAGTTGCCCGTGGGCTGCCTGGTTGTTTTCGAGCGGTAGCGGCAGCAGCTGTGTCTATACGTCAGAGTGAGGGAATAGTCTTGTCACATAGATTGTTTGTGTTAGTACCTCATTCAGGCGATGCCTTGCTAAATCAAACAAAGACACAGCACCTGACAAGTGCTCGCTTGACAGGATATGAATTGACGCTTTCGGCCCTTCATATCACGTTGAAAAGATGTTTGACTCTAAATCCTGCTACATTATTGCCACTCTCGGCTACCCAGTCTCAGTCACAAGAGCTACATGATTGTATATACCTTACTGAAGAACACACAAAGGGTCGTGTTGACCTACAAGATACACCTCTTTCTAGTGTTGATGGGGAATTGTGGGTTGATGGATCCTGCCTGAAATTGCCTGATGGCACTACATCTGCTGCTTATGCAATTACAACACTTCAGACAGTAGTTGAGACAGCTCGTATCCCACAGAAGTCAGCTCAAGCAGCCGAATTGATACCACTGACAAGAGCCTGTGAGCTTAGTACAGAGTTGCTTGTTAACATTTACACTGATAGCCAATACGCCTTCGGCTTGGCTCATAACTTCGGGCAACTTTGGAAAGAAAGAGGCTTTCTTACTTCACATGGGACACAAATAGTGCATGGGGAATTAGTACATAATCTCCTTACTGCCTTGACCTATCCTAAGGAAGTGGCGGTTGTTAAATGTAGCGCACACAAGAAAGTGACCGATAAAATAGGAGCAGGCAATGCCTTTGCAGATTACATAGCTCGGGAGACCGCAATGCAGCGAAGTACCACATCTATGTATGTAGTTAAATCGCAGGCTGAACATTGGCATGATGCCAGGCAAGAGGTGCTGGACATGCAACAATCTGCTTCCGCTGATGTATTAGACCAATGGTCCAAGCAGGGAGCATTGGATGATGAGGGCTGTTGGAGGAATAAAGAAATGACAAAATGGAAGTCACCCACAGCCTATTTACACTGTGATTTACATGGCACATGGGCCAGCACATGTTGGAAGAGGTGTGGCGCCGCGGCCAGGGCGACTGACTCCGGCATCTGTGGATCACGGTTGGTCCCCGGCGCCGATGGCAGATTAGCCAAGCACCATGTGACTCTGGGCAATAGCTTGCTTAATTTTCCCGACAGCCCCCAACACCTAGAGACCCTTATGGGTGATTGTTCGCGCTTTATAAATGTGGATTATTATTATATTATTATCCTCAATAGCAAAGCAACTATTGCAAGTTTGGGATCATTCAGAGATTGTCAGTACGGCTAAGAAAATAGTCCAGTCCTGATCTGTCTCCAGTATAATCCTGGAAAGGGAACACGAACTCCAACAGGAGGGTTTGGAATACCTACTGCACCTTTTGAGGTCTTGTAAATGGATTACATCCAGCTTGAGCGCTGTAACAACCTGAAGTACGTCTTGGTAGTGGTTTGTGCCTTTAGTAAATGGGTGGAGGCATATGCTAAGAAGGATAATACAGCTCTTACTACAGCAAAGGTACTCCTTAAGGAGTTCATTCCCTGATTCGGCATTTGCCTAGTTTTGTGGAGTGACAACGGACCCCGTTTTATTGGGCAAGTTGTTGAGTATCTCATGAAAGGATTGGGAATCAAGCAGAAGTTTCTTGCTGCTTTGCACCGACAATCAGCAGGACTAGTGGAACGTTACAACTCTACTCTGAAACTAAAATTGGGCAAGATACAGGCTTCCACATCTTTAAAATGGCCTGATGCATTGCCCTTAGCATTGCTATCCATTAGATCAATACCACATACACGATCTGGCCTCACACCGTATGAGGTGGTTTTTGGAAGGCCAATGAATACTTGGGTGATTCCTAAGCCACGTCCTATACATGATGTACCTTATGTATTGATGAATGACTATTTGTCTCAGTTGACTGACAGTTTGTCTTCTATTTATCAACAGGTTCGGGAGACTCTTCCAGACAGGTTGCAAGGTGAGGGCCACTGCTTGCGCCCTGGTGACTTTGTGGTTGTAAAGTCCTTCCAGAGAGCCAGCTCCCTCGCACCGAGGTGGCGAGGACCGGAGCAGGTACTACTGGCTACCAGGACTGCAGTTCGAGTGATGAACCGGAAGAACTGGGTCCACGTGACATACTGTCAAAAAGTGTTGCAAGACCTAGTGAGCCCAGCTGCGTTGGCAGATCACCGCGATATCCTGGTCACCGAGAAAGGACAAGCTATTTCACCTGAAGGATCTGAGGAGGTCTTCCCGGACCACACGATTCCTGGTACATCTCGATATCAGCTGCGACCTAGGAAGAAAGACACTTTGTTGCTGAAAAAGACTGTTTGAGCCACTGTCCTGGGTGGTTAAAGACTGACTTCAAAGGGGGGTAGTCTTTTAGTGACTATTCGTCTCAATGTTAGTGAAGAAATCAACGCCTGCCCAGGACCTTAGGGCACCATGTGTTTTGTTGTTTGTCGACGAAATGAATATGCCTAAGGAAAAAAAAAACTACTGCAAGAGTTTGTAGCAAAAGAACAAAAATTGCTACTGGACTTACTTTAACTATTTTTATTGTTGCCATAATAACATGGATTGTGGAGGAAGTAGCTCCTGTCCGAAATATATTGACTGCTACTACTCCTGTCCCCATTGTCCATCATTACTTTACTCTTCCTTATAATGAACAGAATGTTAAGAATGTAAATGCCCGACTAGCAAGTGATCAAGGAATTAGTGAATTAATACAAATTGACGTTAGTGATATTTTTTGTATTCCTTCGAAAACATAGGAAGATGTCTTCAGCTGATGCTAAAAGGGTCATCTGTGGAAATCTGAAATAATTTCCGTTAGCAAAAGCAGAAGCCATCTTGTTTGTGGCATCCATTTTGTTAGCTATGTAATTCTTCCGTCTTCACTGTTGCTTACCTTTCTATTCTGCTTGTGTCATCAGCTTTAGTTAACTCCTTCTGTACTGAGCCAAAGCAATGTACGTGCTGAGAAAAGGCATGTAGCTGCTAGAATGCACCTGGCTAAAGATATAACTGTCAACTATGTTTTGCAACTGTAAGCAGTTCTGTTCTCCCTCACACTTTGCTGACTAAGTGTTTATCCATCTGCCCATGTCTGGCTGTAACTATTCCTGTGTAGGCCTGTACCTTCTATTTATAACTGCATGCTTACTCTGCAACAAACTCTGTATATAAGTCCCATGGTCTGTATATTCCATGTACTACTTCAGGCAGCACTTGAGAGTGCTGTGTGGACGTAGTCCCACTCATGAGTGATTAATAAACTTGTTATTTGAATTCCAGCTTCAGTGCCAATCTCTATTTTGTTGGTCTACGGACCCGTGGACAGAGAAGGGTGACCCCTGCACAGGTGTGCTCATTAAAAAGAACATTTCAACAGTTTTACAAAGAGGTCACTGGGGCGCTGCCTTACAGCACCCCAGCACAGACATGGATTGGGAGAACATTCTGCAGGGGACCAGTCCACGTACCCAGAAATGCAAGGTTTCACCTCATACAGCTGCCAGAGTGGTTTGTCCACAGGATCTGTTTGTTGCTCAGAATGGTCCACCTCTTGATATACCCAAGCCTTAATAGCCGTAATGGCACGGGTCAGTGGGTGGATCAAGTGAGGGAAGGAAAGGATGGGAACAGCAGGGAGGGAGACCTGAAACGACAATAATAAACACCTCCTTAGTCATCTCTACATAATGCATACATAAACAAACAATGAGTTGGGTGTGTGACCTCTTATACCTGTAAAAAAAAAAGAATGACACCTGTAGATTGAGAGACTTCGATAAAGAGTGTGACGTCGATGTAGGATTACCAATCGCTTTGTTCTGGCTGCAATGTGGGATACTTAGAAGAAACCATTAATAGAGCATACGACACACCCTACTTAATAAACATGCTTTTAGGGAATACACAATCTCAAGAATACACTTGAGTAGCTATTGATATTAACCTACCCTTTCTAGGCTCCACTATGCTTCACAGGGATAGAGCGTAGTCTTATACCACTCCTTATTACCCCTGTTAAATAGAGCCAGAAGAACAAATAGTACATAAATCTATACTCCAGAACCATCTGCAAGTATATAAGACAATCTTTAGAGTCCCAATCCACTTGAATGGTTAAACCTCCAATATATCCAAAACACGATGTAGAACCAATAAAGAGAAGGGAGGTGAGACACCCCGACATACAAATAGAACTGGGCCGTGAACTGAGAACCCCTGTCTGACACAATGGTTCTTGGTAAACCATGCAAGCGAACTACATGCCTCATCAGTAAGTGAGCTAACTGGCCCACAGAAGGAACCTTCATGTATGCAACAAAGTGTCCCATCTTTGTTAAATAGTCGACGACTACCAGAATCACGGTACATCCTTTATCCGTCAGTAGACCAACAACGAAGTCTAATGAGACTTTCTCCCAAGGCCTATTTGGAGTAGGGAGAGGTTGCAATAAACTCTGTGCGCGTAGGTGATTGGACTTAATTTTCACACATATTTCACATGATTGTATCCAGTTTTCAATGTCTACCTTGAGAGATAGCCACCAGAATTGTCTGTTTATGCGATCCACAGTGTTTCCTACCCCATGATGTCCTGCACTGGGTGATTCATGACACCAACAGAATACTTGTTTCCTCAGTTTCTCGGTAGGTACTAAAAGACGGTTTTTGTTCAGTGGGAAATCGTTCTTTTTTTGTCATTCTGCATGGCTCTTTAGCCAGGTTCTCCATGAGAAAGTGTTAACTCCCCTGAGTACTTCCTTGAGGAATGTATCCGGTTGTATAACACACAAGACCTTTGTGGGGTTAATGATGGATCGCTCCAGTTTAATGTCCAGGTCTGTGGAAGACGACTGCCTAGTAAATGTAAATGTATGTGTCTTGTAAAGCGCACTGCTGCCCTGAGGCGTCCTGGCGCTGTAGACCACTGGGGAACCCATCCTGGCTATCCCTGTGAGATGGTCCCTCCAGGGTATCTCCAAGGTGAAACCAGGCATCCCCGGCGAATGTGGGGGGCCGTTGTGGAGATGAGGCAAGCTAATGCCCAGAGTCACCGAGTGTGATCCCTGGTTAGAGTAGGCACCGAAGCGAGAATTATCGAGTCCGCTGGCCCTGGTCCACAACCCTGCCGCGTCGGGGATTGAACCCTGGTCCCAGGCCATCCTCTGCTTCTGGGTCTGCTTCCTCTAACCAGTGAGCCACACCTCTCCACAGCAGACGACCTCTAGTGAGGGCGTCTGCTTTTCTATTCTCAGAGCCAGGCCGGTATGTGATAATGAAATAATATTCTGAGAAGAACAACATCCATCGGAGTTGATGAGGGGTTAAGTGTCTAGCGGCTGTCATGAATTGTACGTTTCGGTGGTCGGTATATACCGTAACCACCTGCTTGGCTCCCATTAGAAAGTGTCTCCACTCCATGAAGGCATCCTTGATGGCCAATAGTTCCTTTTCCGCTATGTTGTAATGCCTTTCTGCTTCATTCAGTTTTTTCGACATGTATGCCACCGGATGGAGTTGGAAGAGTGTCTTTGAGATAACACGGCTCCCAACACCACGTCAGAGGCATCTGCCTCCACAATGTATGGTTTCTCTAGATCAGGGTGCGTCAGGATGGGGACGGTTACAAAGGCTGTTTTCAATGCAAGAAATGCATCGTGGGCCTCTTTACTCCACTCGAACTTCTTGTCATGCCCCACGGTCCGCGACTCCTGATGCGGTAGTATTTAAGGCACCTCGAGACAAGGAAACGCGCTTAGCGTTCTTGTCTCGAGATTCATTTCCGTCACGACGCTCAGCTGCCTGACTTCCGGTTTTGTCATTTCCTGTTTCCGGCTTCACTCGAGTGAACGAAGCCGGGTTGTTGTAAACGCTGCGTGCTGCTACTCCTTGTGGCGTTTTATCCCTGCTCGCTACTTGACCAACTCTAGCAGGGTGGACTTTCCCGTTTTCCTTTGTGCCCACGTGAGAAGTCTCGTTCATGTAGGTGACGGATTTGTCCTCTTTGTTCTTGCACAGATAGTTGACTGTGCTGGTTTGAAAGGAATTTGTCATCCCTTTCTGCCGGGTGAATCCCGGTGCCTTCCCTTCAGTCAGAGTTGCCCATCCCCGCTTGCACGAGCATTTCTTTCCTTATTCTGTCCCCTTTATATTTTTTCCCTCGTTTTGATAAGCACTCCATTGGCGGATTCCGTTACTTCTACCTGCCAAAGACGTGGTTCAGAATCATAGTACCCTGATTGTAGTCCTTCGCGTGCCCATTCCAGGGAGGTGTTTTCAGTCCTCTCCTATTCCAGCAGTATCTTGTTTCTCCCTGGGGAATTGCGTGAAACACTGTGGTGTGGATCTTCTCGTCAGAAACACGGTAAAAGCGCACTGCGCTACACTGTCCATCAATTATTGTTTACAATCCCAGTGGGTATTTCAGTTTGTTTTGACATTTCATGTTATCTATTTCCATAGAATACCTTCCACAGTGATCATCAGACAATTAGAGTCCAGGGAGTTGGTAGTTCCTACACACCATTATAGAGGGTAAGAAGACAGCGGATATAGAGTAGACTTGGGGCTGACTCTTACTTCATTCTAACAGTGTGCTCTCCTTCGTATAGGATCTTATAGTGAAACCTGGAAGCCTTCTCATTGCAAGAGTAGAAAGCACGATACAGGGGTAGGTGAAGTCAAGGGCAAAGTTATACAAAGGGAGTTGGTTGTATGTGGCTTTGTTTACACCATATTTGTTTTACAGGGTGTATGCCAGGCGTCGATTGTCTTATCTACGGATCCAGAAGCCAGTGACCCATTGAAGTGCGAACCCTCCTTCCCTTGTTTTGTTTCCCTGTTTTCCCTGGCTAGTCTTCTGAGTCTCTAGAGTCTGATAGAGTCGGAAGACAGTTGGGGAAGGCTGCGGAATTCGCTTCAGGTTCCTGACGCTCCTGCGGAACAGCAGACAACCATTACAGAACGCTAAGCCCTTGTGGTGTGTTCTGCCCGAGCGTCATGGAACTAGGAGCCGTTTCCCTAGCCGATGTAGCCGGCATGATAGGGAACTTACAGTTAGAAACACAGGCCTTGGCGGCGAGAGTAGATGCTCTTCAACGTCATCACGTTGGAGCAGCACAAGGAGGAAGTGCTGATGTTACGCCACCGATAATCCAAGTCACCACACCTCCTTCCATTCCATTAGCCCCACCAGAGAGGTTCTCGGGGGATGCCGCTCGTTGTGCCGCATTCCTTAGCCAGTGCCAATTACACTTTTCTTGTAAAAGTACTTGTTTTCCTTCTGATCAATCACGAGTAGCTTTTATGATTTCGTATTTGAGTGGCCCTGCAGCAGATTGGGCCATCTCCTTGGTCGACAGAAATGACCCATTGTTGCATGATCATTCAGCCTTTAAAAGGGAGTTCCGCAAATTGTTTGATCGACACACATACACTCATTCGGCAGATACCGAGTTGCTAGCACTCAAACAAGGCACTCATGACTTAGTGCAATACATTACTTCCTTTCATAGATTAGTGGTGGAAGCTAACTGGCCAGAAGAAAAGCGTGGCACTCTTTTCTATAGGGGACTACGTGACGATTTGAAGGATGCTCTTTCACAAATCGTAGATCTACCTGAGGCGTGTGGGGAACTCATAGACTTAGTAGTCAAAATAGAACATCGACTACTAGAAAGAAAGCAGGAAAAGGGACGAGTGGAACACCGGTATGTGCCTACTAGGGAAAAGAAGAGCGAACCTCCCAAAGTGGTAGATGAGAGTGAACCCATGCAAATAGGGGTGTTGAAGGGTCCCTTGACACCGGAAGAAAGACAAAGAAGGCGCACTAATAGACTCTGCTTATATTGTGGGAAAGCCGGCCATTTCTTGAGATCCTGTCCGGTTAAACCAACTCAGTCGGAGAAGGCGGGAAACTAAGGAGCCCGGGGCCCTGTGAGGCAAGGATCCCGGGTGGTTCAGACGGTTTTGTCTCTTCTGTTCACCCTACTAAGTTCATCACACATCTCTATGTATCTGCCCTACTCTCCTTCGCACACATTGGGTTGCAGGTGGCCATTATGATAGATTCCGGTGCTTCAGGAAATTATATGGACGCAGAGTGGGCTAGAGAAAATCTGATACCCTGTAGAAGGAAAGGGGCAGTAAACAGAGTCACCACCATTGACGGGCGTCCCCTTGTCTCAGGGCCAGTCACCCATCAAACAATCATGCTACACATGGTTATAGATCCCGACCATCAAGAAGATATAGAATTTGATTTGATTTGTTCTCCACAGATTCCCGTGTTATTGGGCATACCATGGTTAAAACTTCACAATCCTGTAATAGACTGGGAGAAATCCACCCTTATGTTTCGTCCTCTTAAGGAACAAGAAGTAGTGATTGCAAGCACTCATGTCACCATTGAGGCGAATGGATCAGAAGTCATTCCCGAGTTGCCCTCCTCTTACCAGGACTTAACTACAGTGTTTGACCCCAAAGAGGCGGAAGTCCTTCCACCACATAAGGTATATGACTGTCGTATTGATTTGGAGACAGGAGCAAGAATACCATGCAGCAGGGTGTATTCACTTACTGAAAAAGAGAACACCTATCTAAGAGAATACCTAGACACCATGTTGCAAAAGGGCTTTATCCGCCCCTCACGTTCTTCGGCCTCTTCTTCATTATTTTTCATACCCAAACGAGAGGGAGGTCTCCGCTGCTGTATAGATTATAGGAAACTGAATCTGGTCACCATCAAGAATCGGTACCCACTGCCCCTGATTGCCTCCCTCCTTGACAGAGTACGTGGTGCCCAGTTCTTTACAAAACTGGATCTACGTGGCGCCTACCATCTGGTGCGTGTCAGGGAGGGAGACGAGTGGAAAACTGCATTTTGTACAAAGTATGGATTATTTGAATATCTTGTGATGCCTTTTGGGCTTTGTAATGCTCCTGCAGCGTTTCAATTTTTCATAAACGAAGTACTCTGAGATATGCTTGATGAATACGTGATCGCTTACATTGACGATCTGTTGATCTTTTCCTCCTCTATGTCAGACCATGTTCTCCACGTGCGAAAGGTGTTGGAACGCCTTCGTGATAATCAGTTGTACTGTAGGTTGGAAAAATGCACCTTTCACACACAAGAGGTGCTCTTTTTAGGTTTTGTTGTCTCTCCATGGGGTCTAGCTATGGACCCCGGTAAGGTTAAGGCCGTACTCCCTTGGCCTGCACCCAGTTCGGTTAAAGAACTGCAAAGCTTTCTGGGCTTTGCCAATTTCTATAGACGTTTTATACGCGACTTTTCGGAATTGGCAAGCCCCCTCACCGCTCTGTTGACAAAAGGTGTTGTGTTTGACTGGTCTAGGAACGCAGAGGAGGCTTTTCAACGGCTGCGATTGGCTTTCACGAGAGCTCCCATCCTACGTCATCCGGATCCTGCTTTGCCCTTTGTGGTGGAAGTGGACGCCTCACAGGTGGCAGTGGGAGGTGTCCTTAGTCAAAGAGATCCAGTGTTAGGGCACTGTCACCCGGTAGCCTATTTCTCGCACAAGTACACGCCTGCAGAATACAATTACGCAGTGGGGGATAAGGAGCTCCTTGCGATAAAGAAGGCTTTTGAGGAATGGAGACAGTATCTTTTGGGTGCACGCTTTCCAGCTACTGTGTACATAGACCACCGTAATCTCCAGTACCTAAAATCTGCTAAGGCATTGTCAATGAGACAACTACGTTGGTCTCAGTTCTTCGGGGAATATGACTTTACCATCCAATATAGGCCGGGGAGAAGGAATGGCAAGGCTGACGCCTTATCTCGCTTAGGTTTCAAGCAACCAGACGAGCCTTTGGAAATACCACACATCATACCCACAGACGCTATCCTAGGTGGGGTGTTTACAGAAGACGAGTTCTGTAAAAGGATTCGACTGGCTCAATCCTCAGAAACGATGCGGGAGGTGGTAGGTACCCACGATACGGTGGAAAACGATGGGTATGTCTGCATTCAAGGCGGGGTGGTGTTACCTACACAAGAGTTACAAGAACAAGTTATGAAATGGTATCACACCCATCCTTTAGCAGGTCATCCAGGCATAAAGAAAACCATCAAGACAATATGTGAACGGTTTTGGTGGCCTAACATGTCAAAGGACATAGAATCTTATGTCAAGGTTTGTTCTACATGTGCCCAAACCAAGGTGTCCCACCAAGGTCCGGTAGGTCTCCTCCTGCCGTTGGCCTCTCCACCAGGTCCCTGGCATACGGTATCGCTCGATTTCATAGTGGAGTTGCCGGTTACCAAGAGAAAGAACAATACTGTCTTAGTGGTGGTAGATCTATTCACAAAAACCGCTCACTTTGTCCCTTTAGAGGGATTGCCCACCGCCATGGAATTGGCCTCGATTTTTTTGCATCAGGTGGTGCGTCTACATGGGTTCCCTTCTGTGCTGGTTTCTGATAGGGAGGCCCAGTTTGTGTCTAGGTTCTGGAAGGGCTTATGTTCATTGCTTCACATAGATGTCAGGTTATCTTCTAGCCATCATCCTCAGTCAGATGGGCAGACTGAGAGAGTTAACCAGTGTTTTGAGCAGTATATCAGAAACCAGGTCTTGCAGTCCCCGTCGGATTGGGATGAGTGGGTATGGGTGGCTGAGATAGCGTACAACAATAGCCCACATTCTTCCATCAAACACTCACCTTTCTTTTGTTCTGCGGGGTTTCATCCTAAGTTTTTACCATCAGGGTGTTCCCCAGACAGTCCTATTCCAGCAGCGGAACATCTGGTGCACAAACTTATAAACCTGCACAAAGTAACCTTACAGTCTCTTGACATGGCGAAAGTGCGTTATAAGGAGGGGGCGGATTTACATAGGAGATTAGAACCCATTTATACCCCGGGGGATAAGGTGTGGCTTTCCACCAAACATTTGATGCTCAGTGGTTCACGCAAGTTCAATCCCAAATTCATAGGCCCCTACAGTGTCTTAAAGGTGATCAACCCCGTGGCTCTGAAGTTAGATTTGCCTGCTTCCTTTAGGATTCACCCTGTTTTTCACGTCTCGTTGCTTAAACCTGTTGAACCGGGCACTTCAGTACCGAAACGGCCCGCGCCTGTTATTATTCAGGACAGCGAGGAATATGAAGTGGAAACCATTGTGGATTCTCGTATGGTGGGGAAAACCCTCCAATACCTGTTGCACTGGAAGGGGTATGGGGTGGAAGAACGTACATGGGAACCGGCTAGTGCAGTGCATGCTCCTCGGTTGATTCGTCTTTTCCACCAGAGATATCCTGATAAACCCAAACAGTCGGGGGGCGTTGTGGGGGGAGTGTGCTGCCATGCCCCACGGTCCGCGACTCCTGACGCGGTAGTATTTAAGGCACCTCAAGACAAGGAAACGCGCTTAGCGTTCTTGTCTCGAGATTCATTTCCGTCACGACGCTCAGCTGCCTGACTTCCGGTTTTGTCATTTCCTGTTTCCGGCTTCACTCGAGTGAACGAAGCCGGGTTGTTGTAAACGCTGCGTGCTGCTACTCCTCGTGGCGTTTTATCCCTGCTCGCTACTTGACCAACTCTAGCAGGGTGGACTTTCCCGTTTTCCTTTGTGCCCACGTGAGAAGTCTCGTTCATGTAGGTGACGGATTTGTCCTCTTTGTTCTTGCACAGATAGTTGACTGTGCTGGTTTGAAAGGAATTTGTCATCCCTTTCTGCCGGGTGAATCCCGGTGCCTTCCCTTCAGTCAGAGTTGCCCATCCCCGCTTGCACGAGCATTTCTTTCCTTATTCTGTCCCCTTTATATTTTTTCCCTCGTTTTGATAAGCACTCCATTGGCGGATTCCGTTACTTCTACCTGCCAAAGACGTGGTTCAGAATCATAGTACCCTGATTGTAGTCCTTCGCGTGCCCATTCCAGGGAGGTGTTTTCAGTCCTCTCCTATTCCAGCAGTATCTCGTTTCTCCCTGGGGAATTGCGTGAAACACTGTGGTGTGGATCTTCTCGTCAGAAACACGGTAAAAGCGCACTACGCTACACTGTCCATCAATTACTGTTTACAATCCCAGTGGGTATTTCTGTTTGTTTTGACATTTCATGTTATCTATCTCCATAGAATACCTTCCACAGTGATCATCAGACAATTAGAGTCCAGGGAGTTGGTAGTTCCTACACACCATTATAGAGGGTAAGAAGACAGCGGATATAGAGTAGACTTGGGGCTGACTCTTACTTCATTCTAACAGTGTGCTCTCCTTCGTATAGGATCTTATAGTGAAACCTGGAAGCCTTCTCATTGCAAGAGTAGAAAGCACGATACAGGGGTAGGTGAAGTCAAGGGCAAAGTTATACAAAGGGAGTTGGTTGTATGTGGCTTTGTTTACACCATATTTGTTTTACAGGGTGTATGCCAGGCGTCGATTGTCTTATCTACGGATCCAGAAGCCAGTGACCCATTGAAGTGCGAACCCTCCTTCCCTTGTTTTGTTTCCCTGTTTTCCCTGGCTAGTCTTCTGAGTCTCTAGAGTCTGATAGAGTCGGAAGACAGTTGGGGAAGGCTGCGGAATTCGCTTCAGGTTCCTGACGCTCCTGCGGAACAGCAGACAACCATTACACTTCTGTGCTTTTCTCAGCAGTTGTGTAATGGGTGCGACCAGTTTGGAGAACTGGTTTATGAATCGACAATAGAATTTCGCGAAACCGATGAAGCACTGAACATCCCGAACGTTCTGGAGAGGAGGCCAGTCCTTTACAGCTGTGATATTTCTTTCGGGCAATTCTTGTCCAGAGGGAGTGAACATGACACCCAGGAATTCCACTGTACGAACGTGGAATTTGCATTTACTTAGTTTGCAGAACAGGTGGTGTTTCTGCAGGATCTGTAACATGGATTCAACATTTAGAATGTGTGCGTTCTCATTTTCTGAATATATGAGAATATCATCGATATACACCACAACGTATTGGTCCAAGATCTCACGTAGGACATCGTTCAAGAAGTATTGGAACGCCACGGGTGCATTGCATAACCCGAACGGCATCACTAGATATTCAAATAATCCATAACGGGTTTTAAATTTCGTTTTCCACTCGTCGCCACTTATGCTAACCAGATGATAGGCTCCCTTGAGGTCTAATATCTTAGCCTTTTTCACTTGTTCTAGTAATACAGGGATTAGCGGTAAGGGGTAGCGGTTCTTCACTGTGATAGCGTTCAACGCTCTAAAGTCAATACAGGCGCGGAGCTCGCGTTTGCCTTTGGTATAAAAAAAGCGGAGAAGCCGCATGAGATTTAGGAGGACGGATAAATCCTAGCTTCAAGTATTTGTCCAAATAGGCTCTGAGGTGGATATTCTCGGGCTCAGTCAAGGCGTAAATTCTCCCACTAGGTACTACTGCCCCATGAACGAGGTCGATTTGACAGTCGTACTGTCTATGGGGTGGTAGTTCTTCCACCTGGACAACGTTAAATACTTCTACATATTCCTGGTAGGCTGCCAGTAGTTGGATGTCCTTTTCAGCTGCAGTGGCTATACACATCCCGAGGGCCAAAGCTGTAGCAGGTCCTTCTGGTACACTTTGACAATGCTCCAAACAGTAAGGAGAATTCATGTGCACTGTTTTGGTCATCAAATTGATTTTAGGACTGTGTTTACGCAACCACGGTAAACCTAGGATGATCCCATATTGCAGAGCTTGTATGATGTTACACGTTATATGCTCTCTGTGGGAAGCCCCGTATTGAACCACTATTTCTTCTGAGTTATAATCTATAGGTCCTGTGTCTAGTTTCCTTCAGTCTACAGCATAGCATCTTCTGGCTTATCCTTTGGCACTAGACATATTCCTATACGTTTTGCTTCTCCTAAATCCATGAACATGCCCGTGGCTCCAGAATCTATCATGGCTGAGGCTTGTGTTCACTCTGATTGTATGAGCAGCAGCAAGTCAATAAACAAATGTTCCTGTGTAGATGGGTCGTTGTTACGTAAGGAAGGGAGATGTGCCTGACTCCAAGAAACCCCTTCGTTTTGTGATCTCCTTTTCACTCACTGAGTCTGTGATCTAGACACAGTACAAGGCTAATCAAATCTTCACAGGTAGTTGGTTGCGGGTCGATCTGAGCTATAACATCCTTAAGCTCTTCCCGCAACCCTTGATGGAAGAGGGCTGCTTGTTTAGCCTCTGGCCACTTTGTTTTTGCCACTAATCTCCTAAATGTGTTCAGATATACCAACAGGTCTTTATTACCCTGCCTCAACTCCAATAATTCTCTATCGGCTGTAAAGGACTCAGCACGTCTATCAAATACCATCAAGAATTCAGTTCTAAACGCCTCCCAGTCATGTAGGAGGGGGATCATCTCTATTCCCCCATTGTGAAGCATCTCCGGCTAAATACAAGATAAGAAATGCTAATCTGGCCTGGTTAGTGGGGAAGAACTTTTTCTTGCAGGAAAAGTGTAGCATGATCTGCGTTAAGAGCATTTGTACTTTACCCGATTCCCCATGAAACCGCTCTGGGGTGGCTAATGGAATGGAAACCGGCATTTCCACTACTACATTTGAAGGCAACGCCGCCTGGACACTTACGTTAAAAGGGTTTCTTTGCATACCTTCCAACCTGGCTTTTAAATCTGCAGCTTCCTGACATGATGTAGCTAACTCAGCCTGTACATTGGCAAGGACAGTTAGAACATCTTCAAGGATGGCCATTCCTGCACAACCCGACCGGGAGGACAATAATTAGTGGGTCGGAAATTCTGTCAGGATCGGTTTGTTGCTCAGAATGGTCCACCTCTTGATATACCCAAGCCTTAATAGCCGTAATGGCTCACCTGTGAGTGGGTGGATCAAGTGAGGGAAGGAAAGGATGGGAACAGCAGGGAGGGAGACCTGAAACGACATCAATCAATAATAAACACCTCCTTAGTCCTCTCTACATAATGCATACATAAACAAACACTGGGTTGGGTGTGTGACCTCTTATGCCTGTAACAAAAAAGAATGACACCTGTAGATTGAGAGACTTCGATAAAGAGTGTGACATCGATGTAGGAATACCAATCGCTTCGTTATGGCTGCAATGTGTGAAACAGAAGAAACCATTCATAGAGCATACAACACACCCTACTTAAGAAACATGCTTTTAGGGAATACACAATCTCAAGCATACACGTGAGTAGCTATTGATATTAACCACTGCGAGGACGAAAAATTTCCGACGCCGAGGCGAGTACCACTTCCTCCCTTATGGGCGCATGATTACGCTAAATTGCACCCTTGTCTTCTTCCTAGAAGTTAGCTCCGATGGTCTTTTATTTACCTACTAAAAGTGGTGGAGGGGAAAAAACATTTCATAATAATACCGCAATATATCATACCTGAAAGAAACACAGACTCCGTATTTGGGGTTTTCAATTTATTATAAGGCCAAGAATAATAAGATGTATACACATCTCAAAATTAACACATATAGATATAGAAAAATCAATATGGAGCCGATTCTACGAATATATGTGATTCGGCATAAAAGGAAGATAATAGTAAATTTCAGAATCAGAATACAACTCAAAATGGATACAGAATCTAAATCTCTTTACATTAAAACAAATCTGACCCTACGCTGTACTACAAGGAGATGCTATCTAATACCCTTCCAGCAATTACCAAAAATGTCAGCACGTGTTGACTTCCTAAGAAGTACTCACGTCAAATGGGTCAAAGTACTTAAGGCTAGGAGATAGTTCTAAGATGCTCCCTTCTCTCTGAAAGCTAGCAGAAGTCTGGGGTCTCTGTCCCTGCGCATCATACAACATAGAATTCGATTGCTACTGAGTCATCCTGGTAAAACTTTCCATTGCAACTTTTTCTATGTGGCGAGTTTCGTGATCTGTTAATTAATTTTCTTTGTTTATCGAGTTGACCTTCGCTCCCAGGCAAGCCAGACACGAAAGGCGTCCTCCCTTCTCGCTTCCAACCCTCTTCAAAGCATCCCTAGTATCTTTTCCAATCTGAAAATAACGAGTTGGCATTCCAACACCTGCAGTAGGATGAGAACATTGCTATTTCTTGAAAACAACATACATTTCATTATTTATTTCTTGAGAAGCCAAGGAGGTGCAAAAACAACTATAGTCCTGGGCCTAAGAACTCGTGCAACTTAAATCAAACACAGTTACATTATGTGGCTATAAGACTGTCCTGCGCTTTATATACATACATAATCATACTATACCATTTCACTATAATAAATGTGTAAATGTTTCTATTGAATACATGTTAAGGATCATAAAACACGGCAAACAAAAAGAATACATACGAGTGCATTTTAACCATGAGTATAGTGCACCCATACAATATAGAGTGCTGAAAGCACTCTATCAGTTCCCCCCTCTTATGACTAGTGTCATAACATCAATATTCACTCTCTCAGAATTTTCTCCTTGTAGAAAAGACCGACCTAAACAGAAGATGTAGCTTGCTGTCCATGTCTAAATCTTTCTAACCCCTTAAGGTGCTGGTAATGACTGTCCTGCAGTCGTTCCATTTGCTGTTCACGCTTTTTCAGGATATTTTTCTGATGTCTGGCCTTTTGCCATTTGTATGCTTTGACTCCCAGTAAGACAATTATACAAATGACAGCTATTACGAAGGGCTTCAAGATGTAACCCACAATTCCCTGTCCCAAACTGCCAAACCAAGTCCCAATCTGTCCAAAACCCTTGCCAATGTGGTCCCAGAGTCCTTCAGCAGCCAAATTATGCAATTCATGATTGATATCTGAAATATTGGTGATATACTTCCTTATATCCCGACTATTGTCAGGAATATAAGTGCAGCACTGTTGGACTCTCAAAAGTTTACAGACTCCTCAAGCATTTGCTAGTTGGACATCTAAAGCAAGACGATTTTGAAGAACCATAGCCCTTATTGAGACCATCTCACCATCCACTAATAACAGGATTTGTGCTGTGTTCACGGAGAGTTTATCTACTATCGTTTCCAACTCGCGAACTCTTACATCATTCGAAACCACACCTAGACTAGGTATCATAGCTCTAAACACATCACCAATGATTTCTCCAGCACTTACAGCACGTTTCCCTCTGTGAGTTATTTGTCCTTCCAAAGGCCATAAATCATCCACATGGAATATCTTGGGAAATACTATGACTAAATAACATGTCCCATACCAATTTTTTGGCAGTTTCACATAGGCATTCTTTCCACACAAAATAAACATTAGGCACTATGTTCAATTTATCCAATAGTGCTTTTCTTATGGACTCTTCAATCAAAAAAATGTGGTCGCAATCACTCTCACCCACGGATATCTTGTCGTAATACTTGGACGGATGTCTAATGCACAACTTTCCTTTCCTTGATTTACAATGTCTTTATTTCATTGTCTCACTCCATTATTACCGGATTCAGTTCATCAATACGAAACCTATTGTAGAGAAGTAGTTAGCCCTAATCCGCAATTCTTCTCTCTACTGAAATGACCCTAATTTTAAATCTTCTTCCACTTGGGGCTAGATTATCTTCTTTCTAAAGCCTAATGTGTTCTTCGGTCACAGTTCAAGCTTCATCTCTAATGAGGTTAGAACCAAGTATGTTGGGAACCAATTGCAGGATTTCAGCTCGAATTTCTCCCGATTCTAATGCAGTGAGCTGTCGACCAAATGAAGGAAAAACAACTTGATTAAGAATCAAAAATCGCAACCCACTCAACCTGGGTGGATTTGGAACTTGCGATGTCAGGGTTCCAAAGGCTTCAATTCCCTGAACTAACAACTGGATATCAATTGAGAGGGTGTCCCCTCCGTAGCTCACTGTTCCAGTTCCCAATCTCCCGGAATTCTTCGGGCTCTGCATCTTTAACCAGATATGTCCACTCTGGAGATGCGTACTTTTGTGATGGTGTTCTTTTTCTTCTTGATTGTCTCAGATCATCTGGACCGTCTTCTTGTTCGCTCTGTTCAGATTCAGACATTTCAGGAATTGGAGCAAGATTTTTCTCAGATGCAAGTCTTATGTTCAGCCTTTCTTTTGTTGCTGGCCACTTTTCTGCTTTGGCATCTGCTCTCTGCTCTTCCGCTTTGTCTGATCCCGTTGCGCCAGACCATTCACTCAGGTCTAGGTCAGAGGGCACCTCCACAATATCGTTAATTTTAAGCTCTGTAGTTCGCTCCTCAGCAGACGGTTCTCTTTCTCCTTGCTCTGTTAGCTGTTCATTTACATCAGAGTCGTTCACGCCTCGTTCTGATTCTTCCTGTAGGGTTTCAGGTTCAGTTGCTCTTCGTGAAACTTCGGGAATAGATGATTCCTCCACGGGCTCTGGCACCTTGTTGGTATGATAAGTGTAGATTCAATTTGGTAGTACTCCACACTTCACAGCTGTACTCGTGACCAATATTATTTGATATGGTCCGTTACAACGAGCATCAAGACAGCTCTTTCGCATATTCTTTTGAACAAGCACCCAATTTCTAGGGTTTAGATCATGCAGCAGGTCTCTCGAGGTAGATGCAGGTACCATAGTGTCAGGAATCGCCGTCCGAAGTCCTCGGGATTGTGCCGATGCTCATAGGGGTCCCCCTCTCAACTGCCCCAAGTCCGAAGAGCAACGTACTCGTACTGGTGAGATAGTTAAGTGGGGGAAGGAAAGGATGGGAACAGCAGGGAGGGAGATCTGAGGAGACACAAGAAGAACCTGATTAGTCCTTGCTGTTCTTTTCCCCGTACCCCACTTCCACTCACTCCCCCGTTTGCCAAGAGATCTCAGGTCGAACCATTTTCCCCTACCTGAAACAAAAAGGGTGAAGGCTGAGACTTGAAGAGAGAGGAGGGGGAGCGCACACGGACGACCCACCGCCAAAGGCGAGGACGGCTAGGTGGATGTGTGCACCAGAGGCAACCGCCTTGCCCTCTGTTCTGCTCGATTTTCCCGGCCTTCTTGTGAGGAAAGGTGATTGAATGTGACTTCAGTCTCTTACCATTCAAGTCTAAGGGTTAGAGTAGTGAATGGAGCCTATTTACTAGGCACTTCGACATGATCCTGTGCTCTTCCCCATAGATCAGGGCTTGCACACATAGCCTAGGGGATAGATTCGTTAGTATTAGGGATAACCTGTCCTGTAGTGAGGGTATTTCATGGAGCCGTGCTGAATTCAGGCCTGGTAGGCCTCAAACGGGAGAGACTCCATCTTTCTTTCTGCTCCGGCAGCTTGGGATGCTTCTAGGTCAAATGTAATGTTTTAGTTATGAGGTGTTATTCGCTTGGAGAGAACCGGTTCAGGCCGGCCCTTATCGAAGGATTGTATTTTTCTTCATGCCGAAGACACTACATCAGGCCGGCCGGCTGGGAACGTGTCCTTGGTACGGGGAGGTACAAGAATTTGGTGGGCGGCAGGTTACGGGCCGGAATTTTCCATGAGGAAACGCACCTCTATATTAGTGAAAGTCTGAGGCAGTTACATGTTCAGTCCGTAGGCGGCATCTAGCCGTTAGCAGTAAAGCTCCTACTTATTCCAGGGAAGACAGACGCCATCTTGGAGGCGGAGAAAAACCGAGAGACAGATACTCTCCTAGCAGAATAGCCAGAGAGGAGAGAGTAGCCGATAAGGAAGAGGTCCCAGTGACTCGGAGAAGGGTGAAGGGAACAGCGCATAGTGGTGCAGACGTGTATCCGTGACTGCGGAGGTGTGACTTCCAGGCGAGCCGAGGCACAGACGAGAAGGGAACCTAGATGACCACTGAGTGCAGGCTACACACTACTAAGGTGATGTCGACCCTTTCTTATTAGAGTGCACAACTTAATCTTTCACTTTTCTTTGCAGGTTATGTGTTATATTGTAATGTTATGTGATTGCGTATGTAATGAGTAATAAAGTACCCAGTTTGTAGTGAACCAACATGTGCTGCGTGTTCTTGTATGAGAGGGTAGCCTATTCTTCTAGTCAGCTGCGGCTACATGAACAGATGTTAACCCTGATCAGGTAAGTGGTAACTGAATAAGGGAGAGAGGAGCCCCTCGAACCGGAGAACAGGCTATGCTCGAACTGGCAGTCCTTGTGTGATCTGATGAATAGTGAGACTGATTCCCTTTTTGTATGTTATGGTGATCATAGGATGAACTGTCGTATGAACTGTCGTCTGGGTAGAGAGGTCTGGATTCGTATGGGATCGCGAGGCCGCCACTTGTGCTGAGACTGCCGTCTGGGTAGAGAGGTCTGGATTCGTATGGGATCGCGAGGCCGCCGATTGTGCTGAGACTACCGTCTGGGTAGAGAGGTCTGGATTCGTATGGGATCGCGAGGCCGCCACTTGTGCTGAGACTGTCGTATGGGCAGAGAGGTCTGGATCCGTATGGGATCGCGAGGCCGCCACTTGTGATACTGTCGTATGGGCAGAGGGGTCTGGATCCGTATGGGATCGCGAGGCCGCCGATTATAAGAGGTCTTGGTATGTATAGTAGGAATTCCCTGTCCTTAGGTGGTAGATATATGTGGTTACCTATTGTAAATAGGCCCTAGGGACGGGGAGGGGGTAACGTTCTGGCTGGGTTAGTGAGGCTCTGATGAGCGGGTTCTATCTGATCCGAAAACCCAAGCAGAACACCCTCCCAAGTTTCTCTCTCCTAGTAAAAGTAAAATATAAAAGACAGCTCAGTACAGTGTATATCCCTCTCGACGGCGACTTTTTCTCTGACAATAGAAAGACACCCAGGACGAAATAATGCAAAAAAGATTTTGATAACCAACGGTGCAGTTCAACCCTTTGGACGTCCGCTTTTTGACACTGGTATCCTGGTATATCAGGGAGTTTCGAGAGGAGAAGTGCACCGAGGGATCCTCAATGGGGAACCAACACAATCATACAAGGTAGAGAGTATATAACCACTCAATGGTCGCCCCCGTATTGGGTTGGTGTGAGTACTGGTGAGGAACTGTTTTGCTGTGCTCAGAAGTTCAAAGGTGTATGTAACAGGATATGTAGGGATAGCACTATTCCGTCAGTCTTTTCCCTCTGCAAGAGCCCCTGAAAGGGTTAGGCTCGCCAACGGAAGAAATAACGAGTACAGCGCTCGTCAGCGCTTCCACGCCCCTCCGCACGAGACGCCTGCTGGCTGTCTCTCCAACGGAGGAATGAATGAAACGCACTTGCAAGCGAGGGAGGTTAAATACGAACAAACTAATTCAGAGATGCAAATAGGGTTCCTCCGCATGAGACGCCACTGGCAGTCTCCCCAACAGAGGAACGTTCTTTAGGATGATAACCCAAAGAGGTGCGGCAGAATCACAATGCACCACAGGGAGTATACTAGCGTCTCTCTCAGAGACTCCGGGAGATAGGCACCCCTAAGGAACCAGTGCACAACCCAGGTCTCGAATTCGCTCGGCAACCAGGGTTGCGTGTACTCACGGTACCGCTACACCGAGGGTGTGGTCTTCAACCACGGGGTTCGTCACAGGAGCAAGCAGCGGTCGGGACGCTGCTCTGGTCCAAAATCATCGGCAACGCTGACTCTGCCGGGGAAGCCTATATCCGGCTTCTGTGCGTAGCGGCGGTCACGTGTTACGTGGCGCCGCTAGGCTTCCTGGGAAATGTAGTGTTCTGCTAGTCCGTTCGGTCCCCAGCGGCTCTCCTGTAGCGGCGCCATCAGTGTTTACCGAGGCGTGGTCCTGACACATAGGCAATCTCATAGCTCTCCCAGTTAGAATTTCGTGGGGGGAAAGCCCTGTTCTCCTATCAGGAGTGCTACGCAAGCTCATAAGAACGAGAGGCAAGGCATCTGGCAATTTCAATGCAGTCGATGAACAAACCTTAGCCACTCTCATTTTGATTGTGCCATTCACCTGTTCCACCAGACCAGACGCCTCGGGCCTGTAACTGCAATGCAATCTCTGATCTATATTTTAAGCAGCACACAACAGTTTCATGAGTTCACTATGGAAGTGAGTTCCTCTATCTGTCTCCACTGAGGTCGGAAATCCATATCTTGGTATCAATTCTCGCAACAGTAGCTTTGCCACAGTGAGACTATCACATCGTCTAGTTGGATATGCCTCAATCCAACGTGAAAAGATACACACCACCACCAAACCATATCTCAGCCTATTGCATCTTGGCATCTCAATGAATTCCGATAGTATCCTGTTAATAGGACCTACTGACCTTCCAATGTGGCTCATTGTTTCCAACATTCATTTGTTGACACGTAACACACCTGTGACACACTTCTTCAGCATTCACACGAAAGCGTGGATTAAACCACATCTGCCTGAACACTCGCACCATGGCATCTCGTCCCAGATGAACTGCTCCATGAATCTGCCTTGCGATTGGGCTCAATAAACAGTTAGGGAGTACTGCTCTGTTATCGGTTGACACCCAAATGCCATAATCTCTCTTTTCACAGCCTGATCTAACCCATGAAGCAGCTTCTTCCTCTGGGACCTCATCCTGTAACCGGTTCACCTCATCCCATCTATCAGCTACAGCTAACATCATGCTGAGCTCGGTCTCTTCTGTGCTTTCTCCTGTATATTGTCCATTAAAAACACATGCATGTATGGCACACAAACGAGCTACTTCATCAGCATAATTGTTCCCTTTTGTGACAAAATCCTCTCTCTTTCCGTGGGCAGCGCATTTTACAACTGCTATGGCTTTGGGTCTTTGCAGAGCGTCCAATAATTGGCGCACATATTCACCATTACGAATCGGAGACCCCGAGGATGTTAAAAATCGCCTTTGGGACCACAACTGACCAAAATCATGGACTACACCAAACCCGTATTGACTGTCCGTATAGATCGTTACTAAGATTCCATTTGAAATAGTACAGGTACGTATCAATGCAATGATTTCTGCTACCTGTGCAGAGAATACTTTATTTAAGCAGGCAGCTTCTACTACTCCGGTGATGGTGCATACAGCCAATGCTGCTCTTAGGTACCCTTCATTGTCTCTCAGACATGAACGATCAACAAAAAGGATCAAATCAGATTCAGGTAAAGGTTCGACAATGTCAGGTCTGGGTTTGGTGGATAGTTCAGTGACATCTAAACAGTCACGCTCTTCACAATTTTCATTTGCATCCTCTTGGGAAAGAGGTAACAATATAGCGGGGTTGAAAGTGGTACAACGTTTCAACGTGACATTTTCAGATGCTAAAATAACTTGCTCATACTTGGTCAACCTGTTGTTCGTAAGATACTGAGTCTTAGTTCTTGTTATCAACAATTCTACTGACTGAATGTGGCACATAAACAATTAATGGATGACCCATCACTATGGTTTCACACCTTTCAATGCTGACACTTGTTGCAGCAACGGATTTAAGACATCCGGACAACGCAGAACCTACTGGATCTAATGTAGCTGAAAAGTAAGCCACTGGTCTCTGGGCACCCGCATGTGTCTGTACAAGGACTGCTAACACACACCCTTCCTTCTCACAACAGAAGAGCGAAAACGCTTTGTTATAGTCTGGCATTCCAAGAGCTGAGGCACGACATATGCTTTCTCGTAGCTCATGAAAGGCTCAAGCATTCTTCATCCCATGGTACCGGATCACTTATATCTTTCTGTCTCAACAGAGGCTTTGCTTGCAAGGAAAAGTTTGGGATCCACTGTCGACAATAGCCGACCATACCCAAAAACATGCAGTCTTCTTTCTGTGTTTTCGGAGTTCCCATTTGGTGGATCCCCTCTAAGCGATCTGGTGACACCCTTTGTTTTCCTTTCTCAATCCGATGTCCCAGATACTGAACTTCAGGTAAACAATACTGCAATTTATTTGGGGACACTTTGTGTCCATTCTCTGCCAAATGGTTCAACAAAGCCACTGTGTCTATCCTGCACACATCCTTGGTTTCCGAGGCGACCAAAAGGTCATCAATATACTGAACCAGGACTGATTTCTGAGGCATCACCAGCCCTTCAAGATTATTTTTCAGACACTGGCTAAAGATGGAAGGGCTTTCTGTATACCCTTGAGGGATTCTACACCATGTTAAGACACGGTCGCCCATCCAGAATGCAAACAAATATTGGCTCTCTTCATGCAAAGGTATGGAGAAAAATGCTTGACACAAATCTATAACAGTAAACCATTCTGCTTCACATGGTATCTGGAATAGAATAACAGCCGGATTCGGTACCACAGGACAACATGGAATCACGATTTCATTAATCCTGCGCAGGTCTTGTACTATTCTATACTTGCCACTAGGCTTCTGCAATCCCATGATTGGTGAATTGCAGGGACTTCCTCGTATCTCTTTTAGAATGCCTTGTGTAATCATAGATTCAATGACAGGAGTTATTCCAGCCACTGTCTCTGAAGACAGTTTATATTGTGGAGTACGTGGAAACTCAGCATTCGGTCTCACCTGTATCTTAACAGGTTCCACCCCTCGGATTAACCCTATCCCCTCACCTGTGAAATCCCACACCTTCGGATCAACTGAGTCTCTCAAATAATGTGGTAATTCTGCTATTGTGAGAACCACAAACATTTCCGCACACATGCTCATATTAGCCATTTTGAAATCGGCATCTTCATCATAGGTCTGCAGCTCCGCACCTCTCGGAATGCATGAGATGGTACAATTTAATTTACATAAAAGATCACGTCCCAAAAGACAGACCGGACTTGCATTGCAAATCACGAACTGATGTTTATCTTGGAAATGCCATATTGGAACAGGTAATGTATTTGTTAATGGATTAGTCATTTTCTGATTGCTGACTCCCAATACTTGAATCGATTGTCCAGAAAGAGATAAGTTGGGGACCACGTCTGTTCTTACTGTGGATCGAGCAGCTCCAGTATCTAATAAAAAGGTGACGGGATATCCATTCACATCTGCATCCACAAATGGTCCATTCTGATCTACCTCCAATACTGCGTCTAGAGGGCATTCTTCCTGCACCCCCCTTTGGGACCGCCGAGGACCCTGAAATTGATCAAATCTGTCTTGTATTTCAAAATACGGCATCTGATGGTATGTCTTATTATGCATGGGTATTGTGTGAGGTTGTGGCACCTGTACTTGCGGCTCGCAACCTCCATACATGGACCTAGGTCTAGTCACGGTCTGTATACTCTCGGACATGTGTCCCTCTCCCTCATGTTGAAATTGATTAGCAGGATTCAATCGACACTCGTGCTTCCAATGCCCCATCTTGTGACCATAATGGCAGACAGTAACCTTCTTTTGTTGTGCCACCCACTCACTAGTGCTCATCTCCAATCCTCTTCCTCGTCCCTGACCTGGTTGGGTTATCATCTGTTGACCCATACCTCTGCCACTTCCTCTGCCTCGACCCATACCTCCTCCAATCCCCTGCATATGGTCTGCATTCCTCAACTGAGCCAACATCAACTTGTCTTGCAATTTCTTTTGTGCTGATTCCACTGGATTACTACAATATTTGTCATACCGCAATATTTCATCCACCGACTTATTCTGCCAACATATCAGATGGTGTTGTATCATCAAACTAATCTCAGATTTCAAGCCTAACACAAACTTTGAGATGAACTGTCCCATATCCTTTGGATCAATAGTGTCCAACCCACTATGCTGTTTAAAAGCTAATAACAATCGTTCGTAATAATCATGCACTGATTCCTTAGGATCTTGAGTCGTACGATTGATTTGAAGCCAATCAACAATCTGTGGAGCTACCTTAGACTGCAACCAGGTAATCACTTGCTCATATTTCCTCATCACATCAGGTAAAGGACCATGTGTTACTGAATCTCTAGGTGGCTCTGCAGTTGGCCACTCAATGGCAATCTTGCATGCAGCCCACAAATCTGCCGGGACCACTATATCAAACAAAGTATTCAAATCAATCTACAATACCTTCGAGATCTTAACAAACCGGTCTATTTGCTTGTACCACTCAGCAGGTTTCTCCCTCAGCCGAGGAAAATCATTTGTAAACACAGCCAAATCACCCCTGCTCCATGGCACATGTACATACCCTCCATTCTGTACTTCTCTCAAGGGAAAATTACCTGCGGCTCCCATCCCTTCCCCCTGAGGTGGAGTGGTACCTATTCCGGTCTTGGCACATTTCTTTTTGGCCCATCTCTCTTCCCATCTGTCTAGTGCTTTCCAAGCTCGCATCCCTATTACCAGTTCCCTAATCTGGGCTTTCAACCCAACGGTTCGCTTTTCCTCCAACTCCTTGTCTGTATAATTTAGTCTGCAAGCACCCTACATCATCTTGGTCTTTGTCAAATCCACCTCGTACCTTTGTGCTAACTGCCATAGTGCATCATAAGCACGCTTTGCCTTTCTTGCAATGTCTTTGGCTACAAATAACAGTGTCAGGTCTGCCAGGTTGTTACAAACAGTTCATTTGGGTCATATGTCTCAATTCTGTCCAAAGGCAGATTCCCTTCAACCACTTCATCTAGTTCCACTTTTAATCTAACAACATCTAACATTGGTGTTTTTATTGCACTTTGTAACACTTTCTGATTTCTTTCCCTTTCTGAGTCCTCTGTGTCACAACTGTGTGTTCTCTTTGGTATTGTCCCTTCTTCCCTCCTCAAGGCTGACCAATCTTCTCTCTCCCAGCTCCTACTCCTCCAGTGATTACCTGCACACACAACCTGCGGCCCAAACAGTACTGTAGGTGGTTCTGTCCTTGTCATTTCTTCTCTTGGCAGCATTGTCTCTCTCACAGGTTGAACCCACATTCGGATGTCTGACCTGGAATTCGCTAAAACTCCTGTCGGTCTTCGTTCTGACCCACTGTCCATTCTCGACGGATCTGCAGTAGCTGGCAGTGGAGTACTGTAAGCCACGGGTACCTGGCCTAGACCTGTTCCCATTGTTGTAAGACTCCCTCCAGACAGTGTGTCGGAGGGACGGTTGGAAACAGAAGCGAGGAGGCCGTAGGGGTTGAATATTGCAGGGTTTTATTGATGATAGTCACTAACCCGTGAATAAGAGGAAACAAATTAAGCAGGATATGATTTGTAGGTAGACAAAGAATAGTAGTAAATAATCCAGTCCTTGAGTATAACGTAGACTTGTCCCACAACGTGGTCTCTCCTGGGCTCTCCTTCAGTAAGATTGTTGGATGGTCCTGTAGCTCCTGGCGCTCTCTCTGGTATGGTTTCCCCCTGGGTAGCAAAAGCACTCAAAGAAAAAAAAACAACAAAAGAAACAGCGGTCACTGCTGTGTCCTGCGTCTCTGTTAAAATCGTCACCACACCATGTGCGAGCTTGGCAAGGAAAGGACGTGAGGAAAGGGGGGGGGGGGTTTATGCTCATATATGGTAATACAGGGTGGGCGTTTTATGCTTTAGAGACTTGTGAGATCTTGAAACCCCTCTCATTGTAATTATTGGCCACAGGCAGGGAAAAACGGTCTCCCAAGAATCCTCCCACCCCACTCCCATACTATCCCTGTGGCACCCGTTACATACCGCTGTCTGCCACAACTCTCCTGAATTGTGGCAGCTCGTGCGCGTCCCCCGGGCTCCACCACTCTTCGGTCCAAATATCTGGGCCCTCCGGTTCTTCTGGTGTAGTCTCTTCGGCGTCCTCTCGAAGGGGAGCGGCGTCCTTGATCCTTTCGGCATCCTCTTGAAGGGGAGCGGCATCCTCGATACTTTCGGCGTTCTCTCGAAGGGGAGCGGCGTCCTCGATTCCTTCGGCGTCTGCTTCCGTTGCCTCCAGCTTCCTTCCAATGGGCACGCCGATCCCCCTGCTTCCGGCTTTTTCTGCCTCTCTTGACCTCCGGGGCCGCTACCGGATTGGTCAAGCCCTTGTGTTCTGTCATTTCCGGGAGGAGTACCTTCCGGGTCAAGTGCGCGTACTGTGGGGCGGGAAAAAGACTTGTTGTTATGTTGGCTTCGTTGCTAACATCATTTGGACGGTAAGGAACCTGGTTAACATCCGGATGTTTACCCCTGTGGACCCGCTTCTCTTCACATCCCCTACCCTATCTTTCTTGTTAACAAGAAAAGGATCCTGAGGATACCTAGAAAGGAAGTTTGCATTGGCTTGATCTTTACCTTTCCTATGGTGGACGGTAAATTGGAAGGGTTGAAGAGCCAGCAACCACCGTAAGATTCTGGGGTTGTGACCTTTGTTCTGGGACAGCCATTCAAAAGGTGCATGATCTGTGTAAAGGAGGAAGTTCCTACCGTCTAGATCATAACGGAGCGCTTCTACTGCCCATTCAATGGCTAGTGCCTCTTTTTTGATCACCGCATATCGGGTTTCTCTGGGGTATAGTTTGCGGCTGATAAAAAGAATGGGTCTCTCTTGTTGTTGGTCATCGGTTTGTGATAAAACCGCCCCAATGCCATTATCGGACGCATCCGTCTGTAGGATAAAAGGCTTCTCGTAATTAGGATTCACAAGAAGGGGCTGGAAGGTGATGAGACGTTTTAGTTCCTGGAATGAAGCCTGCTCTGCGGGAGAAGGATTTTTTAGATGTTTCTCTGTTGGTATGGCTTTCTTCAATAGGTCAGTTAAAGGGCTAGCGATCTGGGAAAAGTGGGGGATGAACCGTCTGTAATACCCTAGGAGACCTAGGAAAGCTCTGAGGTCTTTTTTGGTTTTGGGGAAGGGAACCTGTGAGATGGCTGCTACCTTTTCTTCCTGAGGTTTTATAAATCCTTCCCCCAGGAGAAAGCCTAGATACCTCACAGATCTGGCAGTTAACCTGCTTTTGGTAGGATTGATGGTCAAGCCTCAGTTTAGTTTCCTAAGGTTTGGACTACCGCGTTTAGGTGTTGGAGGTGCTCTTCCCAAGAATCACTATGGATGATTATGTCATCTAAGTACGCTGCTGCGTATTGCCTGTGACTCTGCAGCATTGCATTCATAAGCCTCTGAAAAGTTGCTGGGGCTCCGTGTAGTCCGAATGGTAATACCTTAAAGTGGTATAGGCTTGTAGGGGTACAAATGGCTGTCTTTTCCCTGTCCTGAGGTTTCAGGAGAACCTGCCAATACCCCTTACAGAGGTCTAGGGTACCGATGTATTGGGCCTTCCCAAGCCTCTCTATAATTTCATCGACTCTTGGGAGGGGATATGCATCAAACTGTGATACTTTGTTTACCTCCCCAAATCGATACAGAAGCGGATGGACCCATCGGGCTTAGGCACAAGTACTATAGGGGAACTCCACTCGCTTTTGGAGGGTTCAATGATGTCTAACTTTAACATTTGTAGCACCTCTTGTTCTATGGCTTCTCTTCTGGCCTCCGGGATTCGGTAAGGACGTAGACGAACAGTTTTCCCGGGTGTAGTGTGGATCTCATGCTCTACTAGGTTAGTTCTACCTGGGACCAGGGAAAATATGCCTTGTACTGTTCGTAGTGCTTCTTTTAGCTTGTCTCTAAGGTTGTCAGCCAGGTCTGTGTCAATGCTTTGTTCCACTAGTGAGGTGGATGGGTCGGCGACTAGCACCGGTCTAGGTCCTTCCCATTTTTTTAATAGATTGATATGGTAGATTTGTGTGGGGCTCCCCGACGGACCCATTTCTATTTTAAAAGTGACAGGCGTTACCTTATCAACCACTTAAAAGGGTCCCTGCCATTGACTTAAGAGTTTGTGTTCTGATGTGGGGCATAGTATTAGGACTGGGTCTCCTATTTGGAAGTACCGCTCCTTGGTAGCTTTATCGTACTGGGTCTTTTGGGCCTCTTGGGCTTGTTCTAGGTTGGTTCTTACAATTTCCCGGACTTGGTTCAAATGTGTTTTAAGGTTTGTTACATACTCTAATAAAGGTTTAGACGTATCAGCCTCTTCTTCCCATTCTTCTCAGGCCATATCCAGAAGGGTACGTGGTGGCCTTCCATACAATAGTTAAAATGGGGAATAACCTAGACTCTTTTGCTGTACACACCGTATGGCAAACAGGGCCAACGGAAGCATATCCTCCCACTTGCGTGCTTCTAGATTTAGCAGTTTCCTAAGGGTGGTTTTTAGGGTAGCATTGTAACGTTCTACCAACCCGTCTGTTTGAGGGTGATAGGCGGCCGTTCGGATCTGCTTAATGTTCAGTTGTTGACACACTTGCTTCATCAACTTGGAGGTGAAAGGGGTGCCCTGATCAGTGATGGTTTCCTTAGGAAATCCTACACGTGAAAAAATGTTGATCATGGCTTTAGCTATTTGTGTTGTATTGGGTTGCCTGAGGGGAATGGCTTCCGGGAACCTGGTGGCATAATCAACTAGAACCAAGACATAGGGATAACCGTTACGTGAAGGTAAAAGGGGCCCTACGATGCCCATTCCTACCCTGGAAAAGGGTACATCAATACCAGGTAAAGGTTTCAGGGGTACGCGGGTGGAATATGATGGCTGTTTTTTTGGCACACTGTACATTCACGACAATATTTCCTGACCTGTTGGTATATACCCGGCCAATAAAACCTTTCCAAAATAGCCTTCTCTGTTTTGTCCCCCCCCCCCCCCAAAATGACCATCAAGTAAATGACTATGAGCTAAAAAGAGGTCTTTTTCCCTATAGGGAAGAGGTACTAACTATTGGACGGGCATAGATCTTCCCCTCTTTCTGTACAGCAGCCCCCGGTTTTTAAAGAACTGGGGACCTACTTACAGTGGGTCTTCTTGTTCGGCTGCTTGTCGCCAGGCTTCTTGTAGGGTGTTATCTTCTCTTTGTGCTGTGTGGAAGTTTTGATCGTGACCCCATATAGGGTTATCTGACTGAATGAGTAGAACGGGTTTCCCTTTCTTTTTTTCCTTTCTTCTTTGCTGCTTGCTTTTCCTGTCCTTCCCTTGTTTCCACCCGGGATCTATCTCACGGAAGAACGGGGCGTCTTCTGTCCAATCTATCTGTTCTGTAATTTGAGTAGGTAGAAGACTATGAAGGTGGGGATAGTCTGTACCTAGGAGCACGGGTTCTGGAAGGTGGGGAAGAAGACCTACTTTCATATATACCGGTTGTTTGATGGGTGTATGTTGTAATCCACATTAGTCATGGGATAGGTTTTACAATCTCCATGAATACACTGGATATTAACAGCCCCGGTGGTAGGTGGGGGTCCTCCAGGTACCGCTTGGGGTCTCATCAAGGTTTGTCAACTCCCTGTATCTATAAAGGCCTGTCTGGGTTCACCATTGACCGCGATTTGCCTCTGAAATGGAGATGGGTCTCTTCCTGTCTGACTATACAGGGTTCTCACATACTCAATCTCCATAGGTTCCTCTTTTTGGGGGCATATTCGTGCTATGTGTCCAAAGGCGCCACAATGGAAACATTGAGGTCCCAGAGGAGGGGGGGTCGAGGTACCGGTACTACGGGAGTGGGGACTACTGTCACAGTCTCGGGCTTTCGGGATATATGAGGTCGAGGATGCCTTACTGAATGACTAACGGATGGCTTCCAGGCACTATCCTCCTTTTGTAATTCTTGGGCTCGGAAATAGGCGGCTGCTACTTCTACCGCTTTTTCTAGGGTCAAATCCGTATGTTGACGCATCCATCTTTGAATAGGGGGATGTAAAGAACTAAGGAATTGTTCCAGGCAGATCTTCTCAAGTATAGCCTCCTTAGTTGACGTTAAGGGTTTTAACCATCTGTCAGCAGTGTCTTTTATGCGATAGCATAGGGCTCTGGGGTTTTCCTGTGGTCCTTCTCTTATTTGGCGAAGCCACATCCTATAAGTCTCATCGTCAATGCCCAAACATTCTAGTATACACCTTTTTATGTCAGGATAAGGAGTGGTCCCAAGGGGGTTGGCTGCCTGATAGGCAGCTTGGAGATCACCAGAAAGAAGGGGTCCTAGATATTGGCCCCACCTGTCTTCAGGCCAAAGAGCTGCACGGGCAAGTCTCTCAAAGTTGGCTAGAAAAAAGTTGGGGTCCTCTCCTGGAACATACTTCTGTACGACTACCGGGGGGGGGGGGGGGCGGTAAGACCTCTGGGTTGTCCCAGGGCCTCGGCAAGTTTGCCTAAGGTGGTTTCCTGGGTTTGGCTCTGTACCGCAAGGGTTTTGTGTAGCGCTTCTTGTTCACTTTCCGCGGTTTCTAAGAACCTGGCCATAATTTTTTCGAGATGGTCCAGGCCTTCAGCCATTTTTTTAACTACGGCCTCCAGTTCCTCCGATCCCACTTCTGACACCAAATGTCGGAGGGACGGTTGGAAACAGAAGCGAGGAGGCCGTAGGGGTTGAATATTGCAGGGTTTTATTGATGATAGTCACTAACCCGTGAATAAGAGGAAACAAATTAAGCAGGATATGATTTGTAGGTAGACAAAGAATAGTAGTAAACAATCCAGTCCTTGAGTATAACGTAGACTTGTCCCACAACGTGGTCTCCCCTGGGCTCTCCTTCAGTAAGGTTGTCGGATGGTCCTGTAGCTCCTGGCGCTCTCTCTGGTATGGTTTTCCCTGGGGTAGCAAAAGCACTCAAAGAAAAGGAAACAGTGGTCACTGCTGTGTCCTGTGTATCGGTTAAAACCGTCACCACACCATGTGCGAGCTTGGCAAAGAAAGGACGTGAGGAAAGGGGGGGGTTTATGCTCATATATGGTAAAACAGGGTGGGCGTTTTATGCTTTAGAGACTTGTGGGCTTCTTGAAACCCCTCTCATTGTAATTATTGGCCACAGGCAGGGAAAAACGGTCTCCCAAGAATCCTCCCACCCCACTCCCATACTATCCCTGTGGCACCCGTTACATACCGCTGTCTGCCACAACTCTCCTGAGTTGTGGCGGCTTGTGCGCGTCCCCCGGGCTCCACCACTCTTCGGTCCAAATATCGGGGCCCGCCGGTTCTTCTGGTGTAGTCTCTTCGGCGTCCACTCGAAGGGGAGCGGCATCCTTGATCCTTTCGGCGTCCTCTTGAAGGGGAGCGGCGTCCTGGATACTTTCGGCGTTCTCTCTAATGGGAGCGGCGTCCTCGATCCTTTCGGCGTCTGCTTCCGTTGCCTCCAGCTTCCTTCCAATGGGCGCGACAATTCCCCCTGCTTCCGGCTTTTTCTGCCTCTCTTGACCTCCGGGGCCACAAACCTTGTGTTCTGACATTTCCGGGAGGATTGCCTTCCGGGTCAAGTGCGGCGTACTGTGGGGCGGGGAAGACTTGTTGTTATGTCGACTTCGTTGCTAACATCATATGGACGGTAAGGAACCTGGTTAACATCCGGATGTTTACCCCTGTGGACCCGCTCCTCCTCACACAGTGTCTCTTCCTTTTCACCTGTATACTGTTGACTGTCATTCTGTCTCTCTCCAGGAGTATATATGGGGACCACTAGTCCAATTGTGACTGGCACTGACAGAGCATCTGGTAACTGCATATTCCCAGTAGGTTGTGCTGGCTCATAATTGGGGTATCTCATTGCCCCTGACCCTCCTGGAATTCGTACCATTGCAATCTTTCCTCTAACTCCTGTTGACTGTTCCTCTGAACCCAACTGTCCTACTCCTACAGTCTTCTCTGGTGGGTGCGACCTCTCTGACGTACAGTCACAAGGTGGAGGACGTTCTGCTGTAAAGCCTGTCAAGAAAACGATCATCTGTATCACTGTAATCCTCTGTCTTACTCTTTCCCTCTGCCCCGCCTGCTAACTACCGAAAGGGGTACAATCGCTCTCCTTCTATAGTGTCTACTCTCCATCGTTTCAGCTGTGCATCCCATCTGGGGTGCTGATATGCATTCATCACCTTCCTCATTCGTCCCTGTGAAGCCTCTCTTCTCTTCGCTAATGCGGCTCTCATCCACGCGTTTAATGCCTCAAATTGTGTGGGTCGAGGTGGAGGTTTAAGGGAAGCCATCACCCCCTCAGCTGATACAGGACCTCCATACGAAATGACCCATAACGAGGGAAAGCCAATTCCCCTTCATTCTCTGTGATTTTATGCCAATTCTGAAGCCAAACGATCATATGCAAGCCCACATTCGTTGCCATATAATGTGCCGGGGTGTCCTCCGGTGGAGCTACCTCGCCAACCCGAGTCACCACCCCTCTATCGCCTCTGCACAAATCTCTCAACACCCGGAAACAACGCATCATAAAAATCGATTGATTTGCAACCCACAATCCAATATTCGTCTACAGACACAGAGCAACCAATTCCAGCGCGGCGTTACACTAACCGACCAATCCCAGCGCAGCACCCACCGACGTCGCTGCTCACTCCTTGCAGCGGCTCACCCGCCTTTACAAGTTCGCTTCGTACACTCGGTCACACATTCGCACTACAAGTAACTGTATAACCCAAAGTTCTTAACCAAGTAACTGGTCCTACCACAGTCACAATAACTTATAGTTACAAAAACAAATAGTTGTCTGTCCGCTAAAAGATCGATAGAACACTCACACAAGAACATGCATCTGCTGTGACCCCCGACCTGCGTTGATCACTCAATCACTGCGATCCAACCCGATACCTGGGGTTTCTCACAGCGATACATTCCCGCACTCACACAAAGTTCCCTGACACAAGTGAATAGTCGATAGCGCTTCACGACTCCCACAGTTTACTCAGACAATTACAATACAACACTATCCCAGAATCTTGGACTTCTCTTGAGCCCATTCACCAAATGACCTGATCCGCATGTGTTCGGACCAGTACTAATAACCGCAATCACTCAACATACGTCCCAACTCTGCAAAACATCACACAAATAAAACACACCGCAATCTAACACATTCACAGAATCTTTCATACTCACGCCGCCCTTATTTCCGCCACACCGTCAACGTCCGCCAGTTTCCGCCACTCTTCGCGGATGTCCCGTCCGCTGCATCCGAACCTCTATTCTTCCTACTCTACACCTTATTTTGCTTTTCCCCCTCACCTTTAGAAGGAAACCATCCTCTGCTACCATTTGGTTACGCTAAATTGCACCCTTGTCTTCTTCCTAGAAGTTAGCGCCGATGGTCTTTTATTTACCTACTAAAAGTGGTGGAGGGGAAAAAACACTTAATAACAATACAGCAATATATCATACCTGAAAGGACCACAGACTCCGTCTTTGGGGTTGTCAATTTATTATAAGGCCAAGAATAATAAGATGTATACACATCTCAAAATTAACATATATAGATATAGAAAAATCAATACGGAGCCGATTCTGCGAATATATGTGATTCGGCATAAAAGGAAGATAATAATAAATTCCTGAATCAGAATACAACTCAAAATGGATACAGAATCTAAATCTCATTTCATTAAAACAAATCTGTCCCTTCACTGTACTACAAGGAGATGCTATCTAATACCCTTCCAGCAATTCCCAAAGGTGTCAGCAAGTGTTGACTTCCTAAGAAGTACTAACGTCAAATGGGTCAAAGTGCTTAAGTCTAGGAGCTAGTTCTAAGATGCTCCCTTCTCTCCGAAAGCTATTAGAAGTCTGGGGTCTCTGTCCCTGCGCATCATACAACATAGAGTTCGATTGCTACGGAGTCATCCTCGTAAAACTTTCCATTGCAACTTTTTCTAGGTGGCGAGTTTCGTGATCTGTTAATTAATTTTCTTTGTTCCTCATGTTGACCTTGCCTCCCAGGCAAGCCAGATACGAAAGCCGTCCTCCCTTCTCGCTTCCAACCCTCTTCAAAGCATCCCTTGTATCTTTTCCATTCTGAAAATAACGAGTTGGCATTCCAACACCTGCAGTAGGATGAGAACATTGCTATTTCTTGAAAACAACATGCATTTAATTGTTTCTTGAGAAGCCAAGGAGGTGCAAAAACAACTATAGTCTTGGGCCTAAGAACTCGTGCAACTTAAATCAAACACAGTTACATTATGTGGCTATAAGACTGTCCTGCGCTTTATATATGCAGGCATTATAATACATACATAATCATACTATACCATTTCACTATAATAAATGTGTAAATGTTTCTATTGAATAAATGTTAAGGATCATAAAACACTGCAAACAATAAGAATACATACAAGTGCGTTTTAACCATGAGTATAGTACACCCATACAATATAGAGTGCTGAAAGCGCTCTATCACATGTAACGCAAAATCTCATAGGAACGGTAATTTTCCAGTTGCTTCCGGCATCATGAGCGCTGTGTTACGAACAATAGAACATAATATATTACATGAGTTTGTTGCAATGCTACACCAGCGCGCTCGAAGCAATGCGCACATAACAGTTCTACATATTACACAGGGCATATCTCACACCGAAAAACATAAATAGATATTTTTGCTGCACGGATGCTCAATACCCCCGCTTCCAGTTGGTGAATGCCGACCCAATCCATATGCTATGCGCCTGCACTGCTCTGGCTGCCTACTGGTGCGCGATCACCACTCATCTTACAGACAGCACAGAGCATACAGTGGTAAACACTTGGGAGGTTTGCATCCTAGGCCTATTCTGCAGGTCCAAAATGTGCAAGGCGTTATCGCACTTCATTGACTCGGGCCTGATTGCCGCCAAAAGGCTGGTCACCAGGTGGTGGAAAAACCCTGAAACCCCATCATGGGAAGCATGGCTCTGCTTCTTCATAAACTGGGCACAGGCAGAAAGTGTGGCGCTGAGGCAAGAGGACGCTCTAGGACTGCGCAAAATTCCCCTGGTGTTCGCCTGGGATGCTATGGTTATGGACCTCCGGAATCCCTGGCAGGGATGCCATTCCCCTTGCTCAGAGACACACAATACACCTGAGACAGCCAGGGCTGGACTACTATAGACATCAACAACTAACACCAACACCTTAGACACGAGTCTGCGCCGCTGTCACTTATTCCTCAACCGCTCAACACTATGTGCATCTCACATTCGGGTGGGATGCTGGCCAACAGGGTCTTGGACATGTGCAAAAACTGGGATCAAATCGCTAGGGCATGCACCATAACCTATCCCCCCTTTAACCTTCTCCCTCCTACCCACATGCACAATTACACTGCACTGTGAACGCCACTGGGCACAGTTCTGCTTGATCACCGTACACATGGAAGCTAGGCTCTCTAATCACCTCCATCTTCCAACTTGAAGCTACCATTTCAGTTTTAAGCTCCAAGATATCGACTTTTCCATACACCTCAATTCCTTTGGAAAACACTCACCCTCCCACGAGAGGCACCTCACCCCCACACCCCATAATAGCCAAGCATAACCTGTCTTCTGTAAACTCACACAAGCCCTCGAACGCCACCCTTCTTCCACTTTCACTTCCAAGTAACCCTACTATCTACACCATTCCGACCATCTCCTCTGTCAGAACCACTCATCCACCTAAACCCTCCTGAGCACCCTCATATAAGTACAATATCCCCATCACCTCTCATAGCCCAAGTGCCCCGTCACCAAAACAGTTGCGCAGAGCTGCGCTGTATGCTCCACAACTGCAGATCTGCAATAAAACACAAACTTGAAATCTCCGATACCATCATCCTGCACAATATTGACATGCTCTTCCTCACAGAGACCTGGTTCAACGATACCTCTCACTCTATGTTTGATCTCCTAGTACCCACAGGCTATTCTATATTTAGAAATGACAGAATTGACAAAGTTGGGGGAGGTGTTGCAGTCATCTTTAGAAACTCCCTTCAACTTAAGGCTTTTCCTAACAGCTCCTTCCGCACTTTTGAATGCCTATCTCTTGAGCTTCAATTGCGCCACTGCTCACCTCTCAGATTCCATGCTATTTACCACCCGCCTAGTAGCAGCCCTTCGTTTATGGAGGAACTCACAGACTGCATCAGCGACCAATACTCGCAAAGTGACAATCAGATCTTTGTGGGGGACTTCAATGTCCACTGGGGCTCACCTCAAGACTACTCTGCAAATTTGCTGGCCACCTTCCTGTCTGCAAACGATCTTATACAACACTGCACAGAAACAACACACTCTAAGGGCTCAATCCTGGATCTTGTTATTTCTAAAGCAGGCCTGCTGACTATCGCTACCCCTATTCATGTAGAGTGGTCTGACCACCTCCTCATCCCATTCTCTCTTCACCTATCACACTCTATAACTCTCTGCCAACCTACGAGGGATACTTCCTGGTTCCGTGACACTAAAAATATTGACCTCGGTACCCTCTGTGATTCTGCTTTGCTATCACTCCCAAGGCTAGACTCGGACCTAGATGTTAACGAACTCACCTCCCAATGCCTCACAGTCCTTGCAGCCGAAATCAATAATGTCGCTCCTCTCCAAAGCAAAAAGAAAAGGCCCACTCACTCCACACCTTGGTTCAACAAATCCCTCTAAGAAGAAAGGAAGTACCTAAGAGTTCTTGAGAAACAATGGAGACAAGTGCCCTCCACCGATAATTTGGCCACGCTTCGTTCAGCAAGATCCAAGTACCACAAGCACATCTTCCTTGGAAAAGCGTCACACTTCAAATCCCTCCTCGACTCAGCCAAAAATAGACCCAAAAAACTATTCGACCTCATCAAGAACCCAAACTGCTCTCCCCCAACCTCCAAGTTGGAGAATTCTACTAAGAAAGCAGCGGAATTCGCTATATTCTTCGACAAAAAAGTGAAATCACTTGTAGATCAGGTCATTCATCCTACCCCTACAGAGGAGCGCAAATCCTCAACCATTTGGCAGAACTTTGACCCCATCTCTGAAGATGCCCTCCTTAAATGCATCCTCGATACAAAGCCCTCTAACCATTCTCTTGACCCCATCCCTAGTGCAATTGCCATTGACTTCTATACCCATTCTCTTTCCTATTGGACCACTCTGGTCAACCTCTCCCTCTGTAAAGGCCCCCTTCCTGTTTCCTTCAAAACTGGGCAGGTCACCCCTCTGCTTAAAAAATCCACCGCTGATGCGAATGACCTCAACAACTACCGCCCCATTACTAACCTACCTTTTCTTGTGAAACTCACAGAAAAATGTGTAGCGAAACAACTCTCTCGTCATATCAAGGACAATGATCTTCTTGACAATTTCCAGTCCGGCTTCATTCAAAACTGCAGCACTGAAACAGCCCTGCTGCTAGTGATTGATGACGCGCTATGGATACTCGATTTGGGAGAGCCTTGTCTTATAATCCTCCTTGACCTTTCTGCAGCCTTTGACACTGTCAATCACAACACTCTCCTTAACACTCTTCAACAGAGAATGGGCATGAAGGGCACTATGCTTAAATGGTTTGCCTCCTTCCTCTCGGATAGATCCCAAATGATCAAAATAGTGAACAGTCTTTCTTCTCCTTTGGCGGTCGGTCAAGGTGTTCCTCAAGGCTCTATACTTGCACCCACATTGTTCAATCTCTATTTAGAACCTTTTGGAAATCTCCTTAGTAAATCCGGGATCCACTATCATCTCTATGCGGACGACACTCAAATCTACCTTAAGGTGGCCTCCACTCACGATCTCTCCTTCCTAAGCTCTACTCTCGATTCCATTCAAAACTTGATGTTAACTCATCAACTGATTCTGAATCCCTCCAAAACTGAATTCCTCCTCCTCTCCTCCTCACTTTCTCCCCCCCCCAGTTCAATCATGGATGGATCAGATGAATCTACTTAACAATAAACCCATCATTGTCGACAGCGCAAAATCCCTTGGTGTCATACTCGACAAAAAACTCAATCTACTCTCCCACATCGATTCCATTGCAAAGTCTGCTCGATACCAACTGCACCTTCTGTGGGGGATTCGTCGCTTCTTCCCGGAGCACGATCTTAAAACCCTGGTCCAATCGCTGGTTCTCTCCAGATTGGACTATTGCAATTCTCTTCTTACTGGCCTCCCCAAATCCCACCTGTCCCCCCTGAAGTCTGTTCTCCATTCAGCAGCTCGTTTCATATATGGGGCCAAAAGAAGCGACCACATCACACCCATTTTATCCACCCTCCGTTGGCTTTCCATCGAGGCAAGATCTATCTACAAGACTGCCTGATCACCCACAAAGCCTTGCACTCCTCCTACCCTCTCTACCTGGCGAATAAACTGAAACTCTCTGGAGGTTCCAGACCATCACGTAATGCAGAAAATGTATTGCTTGAACCTCCCACTTTCAAGAAGGAAAGATCGATGGCCCAATCCTTTTCAGGCAACGCGGTGAGAATCTGGAACTCACTTCCGCCTCAGCTCCGGACCACCACCTATACCCAGACCTTCAAAACTGACCTCAAAGCTCTCCTCCTTCAAAGACACTTCCAAATGTAATTCGCGCCCTCTATTTTCTGAAGGAAGTCCTTCCATTATTGGAAATTCTTTTCTCCATGCCTATAGTAGTGCCTTCCTAGTGTGTTCTTATGTTTTGAGTGTCTGCCATTTAGTGCAGTATTATACCTTCTACTTGTACTTTGTACTCTTTTGTAACATGCACACGTCACCTTTCCTTTTGTAACTTATCATTTGCTACCTCTTGTATTGTTTGCTTTTGATACATGCACAATTGCCACCATTGCCTCATGTAACGTAACGTAACGTTTGTTTTAGTGTTTTGAGTGTCTGCCATTTATTGCAGTTTTTTACCTCTACGTGTACTTTGTATGCTTTTGTAACCTGCACACATGTCACTTTTTCCTTTTGTAACGTATCGTCAGCTACCTCTTGTATTCTGTTTGCTCTTGACACTTGGCACAATTGTCACTATTGCCTCATGTAACGTAACATTTGCTTTTGTAACATGCTCACTTGTAATTTTTCTCCTCATGTATCATCACTGTTCCTATTGTGAAGCGCTCTGACACCTTCAGCTAAAGTCCGCACTATATAAAAACGCATTAAATAAATAAATATTTCAATTGAGCTTGCAACACCATTTCACAGTGCAGCATGGTTGCAATTGTGGGCTTTCCGTCTGCTGTTTAAGTGTTGAATTGTCAATGTATTTCAGATTACAAATGCAGACTATATTTGCATGTGTTTTATCCCTTGTTCATTAAAAAAAATCTGAATAAAGATATTTAAACACAAAATATGAATACATTAATGTTAGAGCCCAGCGAGCTTTAAATTGAGCTGTGATGTATAGGCAAACAAATGGCCCCTCTGCATTATACCACTACAATGACAGGATGACCCACAAGCAATTTTTAGTCTGACACTGAATTAGACTCCGCCTCCAGCAGTTGAAGTTTTAGCTCACCCTGAAATTTGGTTCTAGTTGCGCTCCTGCCCCTCAACCCCTCTCCTTGGAGGGATGGGAGTTCTGGACAGCAGGATTGCTTACTGGTGGCTCTCCCGAGGCTGCAATACTTCAGTCAGAGGCTGCAGCCACCCTACACATGCCCTGCTGCTGCAGCCTTCAGGGTGTGGGTGTTGGGGATTGCATTGGGATTTGAGTCCGGTCCCCTTCATTGACGCCCAAGCCTTCACCAGGGAGGTGTGAGTGTCCTGGTGAGGAGGATCGCTCTGGTGGCTCTCCCGAGGCTGCGCTGCTTCAGTCAGAGGCTACAGCCTCCACACGCATGCTGCGTAACGTTTCTTTTATAACGTTTGTTACTTATTTTGAGCGTAAAGCTCGCTTTGCAGAGCCCACCAAATAAAGTAAACGTAATACACGCAGCGTAGCCTTAAAATTACTGGGAAGGCTCACGTTTGTATTTCTTTTCGCGCCCCAATAAGTACTTGACAGGTAAGCTTCGGGCGTCACGTGGCATTCAATGGCCATTTGGGATGCTGCTGCACGAGAGACACCGCCCCCTCACGGAAGCATCGGCTGTAGTATTAGAAAGGGGTGCTAGAGGCCTACATTCAGTATATTTTTGTGACCAGGGCGTCATTTGTGTATTTCTCTCGCGCCACAACACTGAAAGTCCGCTTCTCACTCCATCTATCCCGATACCCGTGGCCTGTTCTGTTGCAGTAAGTACTTGTGTCAAGCGGTCTACTGACCTATTTAGGGGCTAGCGAAACGAAGTATGATGCTGCGGTTCCCCGTCCCAAGATGGCGCTGACGCAGTTTTAAAGTCCTATGAAGTCTGTGTCTGTTTTTAGACGCCATACTGGAACGGGAAGCATTTCATTTATCGCCAACGTGTTGGATGATGCCTTTACTAAACCGTGCCGCATTACCAGCTTGTAGTTATTATGCATTGTATTTATGGATTGCTAACCCACAGCACTGACTCGCTTTATTATTGTTTTATATTTACTCATCGTTAGTTTTCCCCTTTCTGTGCTTTTATCTATATGTACGCGTGTAGGTCAGAATACAGTTGCATATCTTTGCTTAACAGGAGCATTCGTCGCAACCTGTCTAAGTTGTGACGATGACCAATGCTTAGCTGATAGCCATTCGCTGTAATTTCTAAAGCTGAACTCGTCCTAGGTTTTGTGCTTAAACAATAAAGTATCGTGGGATTTTTGTTTACCCATAGTAAACTCGTAGCATCTCCCACTTCGCAGCGGTGCATTTGTGACTGAAATGCTGCCCAGCTGAACTCTGCGTTGAAATGAATTGCAGTATATGGACTTTTAGAATAGAAATTCCAGTCCGGTTGTGGGTCTCCAAATCGATGTCAAACGAGAGCTATGCTTTCTTGATAATTTTAAGTCTCAGACGCTCACATCTATCCTGCCCAAGTCAAAGTAGTGAAGGTTTCAGTTGAGATGTGGGAAAGGGGTGACAAATTGAATCTCCATATACAGCCTTTCTGAGCAAAGCAGCACATCCATAATTAGCAGGAGAATATAGTTAAGTTACACAACACCATTATCCTAAGCCATTAGCACGCAGGCAGGTACATTTGTTTTTCTTCAGCCAGAAAATATAGAAATAGAATGCCTTATCATAGGGCCCTCGACCAATAGCCATATTTTTGGCTTTGAGGGGGCCCATCCATGGCAGGCCCCTTTTCATTTAGAACACCACCTTTATTATAGCTTTTGTATGTAAATGAGCTACAATCTGTTGAAATCTCCGCCACACAATAGTTTTACTGAACCCTTCCAGCACATTTTTGATACCCTCCCTGACAGAATATCAGGACAGACAGGCCTCGAAAAATCATAAGTTTTGCTAGACCTGCAGGTATAGTGACTTAAATAATCTACTCAACCTAATTATAATGCTTTTGACCTGTACACTGGTTTCAAATTATGTGATCTTGGGCACATTTTTTAATTCACTGAGCTGCCATTTTCTTATTTATCACATATACATCAGGGGTAAAAAGCGCTATAAAAATGCCAACCTTTTTCCCTCTTCTAACCCTCCGCTATCCTTCTGAATCCAAATAACTGACCAACCTATCCACCACTCCAATTACTTTCATATTTCAGTCTACTAATTCAACACTAATCCTTAATGGGTTCTGGAGTAGTGTGCTTTCCCCAAAAAAGTGCCTTGACGCCTCGTCTGGGGTAGTAAGCGCTATATAAATAATACAATACAATATGAGAGCACCTTTAAAATACACAAGCTCAGCATGTCTGCTGTATAAAAACAGCGTTGTTAATTTAAGAGACTAAACTTTTGCTCCCTATATAATACAAATCTAGCCACATATAGGATACACATGACTGCTAACTTGCCTCTTAATTCATTAACCACATTGTCATCAGTGTAGGGGCAGGCATGTTTCTCAAATCATGTTTAAAAACTATCACTTTTAATAAATACATGGACGAAGTAGTAGCACACTTATTATCAATTAGCAGATTTTCCATTTAAATGGCCACAACATTTCCCACTAACATGGGTTTACTGATCAAACTATATAGTGTTCGATGTCTGGAAATCAAGTTTCTGCAAATATTAGTCATTTGCACATCACCAAGTAAAGTGTTCTGATTTGTTTTGCAGAACTTATTCAGAGGAAGGTTAACCCAATTCTCATAAATCATTCTTGTATACGGTTGTATGCGTGACTGCCCAAATATCTCAAGTGAGTGAGCGAATGGCACCCAGGTAAATTAGTGCCCTCGCCACATTTCTTGGATGTTTTTGTTGGGTCCTCACACATGGCTTGCTTCATTATTGGACCCATACTCAACCCACCTAGTGTGAGTAGGTGAACTCTACGCGTTTGTAAGCAGAGCTTTTTAAACGGTGAACAGCAAAGGACTGTGTGAGGGATTGTTTGAGTGTGTTAAAATTGCCTCTTAGATCCTAAAGCAATGTTTTAATGAATAAGGTCTCTTTGCACATATTTGTCATTTGTGCACCACCAAGTACAGTGGTCTGATTTGTTATGCTCTTGTTTAAATCTTTGTTTGCATTACAATTCTGAATTGCAAAATGTTCTTTTGCAATTCCTGATCCATTTTAAAATAATTGTACTATTCATTAACACGCTGTTTAATGTTGTGTGATAGAACAAAAAAACGGACATCTTGCAGCCTTTTGTATCACAATGATTGTCAGACAGCTCACTTGTCAAAAATCTCTAACTGTATTAAGAGAAAGAAAAGTAAACCCCATTTCCAGGATAAGATGAGCACCAATTAGTAAAAAGAAAAACTGACATTTGACCTCTGTCCTTGAACAGCAATGTGTCAAGATAAAAACAAGATTTAGCGGCGTCTTTATTGCTCAATCACTTTCTCAGTGAACAGAACACCTATTCCTTCTAGCTTAAGTTCCCTCGCCAAAATGGACGAGTAATAGCTTGACGTGATAAAATCTGCTTTACCATAGTGAGTGGCTAGTTGATTTTTCGAGGCCTGAGTATCCCTACTATTGGACAGCTTTACTGAAAGCCTTCTCCTCACCTTACTTACAGCCTACTTTCACAGCCTATCCCTTCTTTGCTATTGCAGTAGCTTTAAGCAAGATTTAATGACAGTGTTCTACCACTGCTTAGTAGCAGTTTACCGCAAACCAAGATCATAGCCTAATAGCAGTTTCTCCTGCAGCCATTATATTTAAATTAGATGTCTTAAAACAAGCATTTCCAATGCAATCGGCCTTGCGTTTGCGAGAGTTAGAGCTATTGGCGTTTTAAATGACAATGCTTTTTACCTATGTGTTTTGGTTTGAAGTGGATGTATGTGGTGTGGAGTGGAATTATGTGGTCTGGATTGGAATTGTTAGTTATGGAATTGTGCGGGTAGAATTGTGTGGTGTGGGGTTGATTTGTGTTTTTCTTTGGTTATTAAAATTGATGTGAATGGATCACAACAATCCTGTAGGGAAGGCTGACACTATTCATCTAATGTAACTACGAAAAGGCAGTTGGGGACAAAGGAATTAAGTACAACAGAAAAAAGTTAATTTTGAGCAGCAATAAGATCAATTGCCTACTGCAGAAACATTTTTCCATAAACATGACTAAATTGTGCTGAAAAGACAGCGCTGTGATCACTTTTTCCCCAGGAATCTATCATGTTGTGCAAATCACTTAGCTAAAGTGGATTATTAAAATATATAGTATTTCTGCTTTGGGGACGAGTTATATTTTACAGTTAAACCATCATGATATTACAGAAATAATTCTTCATCGACGAAAAATTATGAAGTGAAATGCAACTTGTATTGCTCCTTAAAAAATGAAAAGGACATTGGCAGCATTAAATGAAGACACCCGACTGACAACCCATTTATGAACAAAGCAAAATGATTTCCACTGTTTATAGATTAAATAAACTCGGTTTTCCTTTTATGTCATCGCATGTTTCATGGCTGAAAGTGGAGAAAGGGTATTTTTATTAATTTACTATGCAAAAGCGGCAACGGTAGTCCAGCTACATTACGGATTGCATAATTCTGCACTGCGCTGCAGGCCTTTCTAGCAGCCAATAGTTGAAAGCAATGCCTTGCAGTGCTTTTACCCCACGCAAGACCCTGGACAACATGTTAACAAATAACCCCATTAGGGTCAAATCAGTTCATGCTATATGGACTCTCATGCAAATACCATTTGCGTAGTTCCCTATTATACAATTAGCTATTCAGCGCAAAATGATTTTGCACGGATGTTTGCACTCGCGCAAAGTTACTGTAATGTGGTCCCATCGCTCGCTTGTATAATTTGTAACAAGCCCCGGTATTTCCTGTGCCCTTGACGTTTTAGCACAAGGGTAGAAAAATAAATGTTGAATAATGAAAAATAAATGTAAACTTGCATACATTTCCTGACAGCCAAGGCAAAATGTTTCAGCGTTAAATAAATCGTTGAGGAAAGAATCTTTTCTCAAAGTTAAGTCAGTTTTATTGCTAAATATTTCACGCCTGAAATTTGTTTAAAGAAGTTCACAAATGGAAATTAAACAAATATCTTTGAAGCTTTGGGCATGCAGCCGCACTCAGAATAGCAGCACATCTCCCAGTCCTGTCAGGCCGGCCTCTCTGCAGATACTCCAGTGTGTTCCAAATACCTATTTTAATTATCGAAACATTTCCAAAGCCTCTCTTGCTGAAAGAGAAAGTAGCAAATATCTCAATTAGTGACGAGTAGACCTGTGACCCGGAGGGTGGTTTGTTTTCTTTCCATTGTGGGGTACACCGTTTATTGACCCTTTCTGTGTAACTTTGCCCTAAGGAGCAAGCAACCAGAGGCAGCGAACTACTTGAAGGCATGCAGTCGAGGTAGGGAACAGGCATCAAGCACCTCTCTTGGGCCTGAGAGAGCGGGAGCTGTAATGTTGCAGGGTCCTACTTCAATAATAAACACCAGGCACGGGGAGGTAACAACTAAATATATCTTTATTCCAATACAGCGGTAGAGCGCCGGGGAAAGACGCAACCTTGCGGTCTTATTCTCGTTCGCGCATGCGCAAATCACCGCATTGCCGCCGTCCTTGCGCGCTACGTCACCACGCAATGCGCGAGAACTAGAGCGCAACACTACATATCTCCCTCCTTTTATTTAAACAAAGAATTTGGGGTCCATAAAGTCCCTCGGGTTGCTTAGCTTCCCTCTAGTTCAAAGTCTCGGAAGCGGCTGGGTTTTACCACCACTCTGCCCGCTCTAGTGCGCCTTACCGGAGTGGAGAAATCTTCTTGGGTACCTTCTTCTGCAGGGCTCCCCCCATTGTCTCTTGGTGTGTCCAGTTCCTCTCTCCTCGGGGTCATACTCTCCTCTCCACACTGTTCCTCTGTCTCAGGTGTTACTTGCTCTCCATGCTCCTCGCTACTCTCTTCTGCTCTCCTGTCCCTTTCTACAGCTGCGTTACTTCCTTCCTTTTCTCTTGGGTTTATGTCTTGTGTCCTTTCACTCTCCTCTGGAGGCCATTGTAGGATCTTGTTACATTTGGACATGCGGTCTTGGGACCACACGTTCCCATCACTGAGCAATGCTGCCCTATCGTACACTTCTTTCACTTGTAGAGGTAGGCTGTATTTGCTGTCTCCTTTCATTTTCCGTATTGGCTAATCTGACTCTCACCCATTCCCCTCTCTCCCAGGGTTGTTGCCTTCACTTTTCTCCTCTGATTGTAGTATTCTGTATATATCCTCTGGGCCTTCTCTAGATTGTTCTGTACTACTGCCGGAGACCATTTACTAGTTATCGTTTTTTCTCTCCATGTTACATTGTCTTTGGTAAATGGATGTCTTCCTCTCAAAATTTGGAAAGGGCTATACCCCGTGCCTGTGGGGGTGATACGGTATGCCCATATCATGTTCTGTATCTCCTTCTCCCAATCTTTGCCCATCATGATGGCTGCTTGGATGCATCCCATGATGACTCTATTAAATCGTTCCACCTGTCCATTACTCGACGGATGATACACGGAGGTGTGTTGTAATTTGATTCCATTCCTCTCTGCATACTTGTACCACTTTTCCGATGTGAATTGCGGTCCATTATCGCTCAGGATGGTTCTCGGGGTACCTTCCCTGAGGAAAACTGAAGCTAAGAACTTAATCACTGCATCCGCATCCATTACTTCCTGGACATGTATCTCTGGTCATTTAGAGTACTTGTCGACAAGAACGCTCAGGTATTTGGGCGTTCCTTGGTTGTCCAGCACAGGTCCTAGAATGTTCACTGATACTTCTTCCAACGGGTCATTCAGTAGTGTGAATTTCCCCAGTGCCGGTCTTAAGGGATTCAGTGTCTTGTCTGCTCTTTGGCATTGGTCGCATTCTCTTACATGTCTCTCCACCTGGATATCCATTCCGGGTCACCAGTACATGTGCTTCGCTCTCATCTTGGTTTTCACTATTCCTAGATGTCCTTCGTGCAATAGCGCGACCAGTCTTGATACTAACGCTGCCGGGGGAATAACTTTCATCACCTCTGTACAGAAAAATCCCTTTGTCTCCCACTGACAGCTCCTCTCTGACGTCATAGAATTTCCTGAGTGCCTCTCGCAACAGTCTTTTCTCGGGCCATCCATGTATTATGTGCTCTTTGACCTACCTAATCTCTCTGTCGTCCTCGTACGCTTGGGTCCACTCTTGATTACTTGTCACTCTTTCTGGGTCTTCCATCACCGCTACCATCTCTTCCTCTTCTGTTGCTGGGTTGGGGGCTTCTTCCATCGCCGCCGCTCTACTGAGGTAATCTGCTACTTTGTTTCGTGTCCCGGGTATGTACTCCACATCATACCTGTATTCTAGTAACTTTAGTGTCATCTTGGCGATACGCGGTGTGGCACTTGCATGCCCACTCGAGGTGAGTACTTTGACTAACGGCTTGTGATCAGTTTTGAGTTTAAACCTCGTGCCCCATAGGAATTGGAGGAACCTTCCCATGGCCCACACCACCGCTAACATCTCCTTCTCGATTACACTATAATTCTGTTCTGTGGGTGATAATGATCTTGATGCGAAACTGAGGGTCTCCGTCGTTCCTTCTCTCCTCTCCTGCATGAGGACTGCACCCAATCCTTTCTCACTGGCATCCGTCGTCAATATCGATAGTCCAAGCGGGTCGTATCCCTGCAGTGGTACGGCTTGGCTAATGTAATTTTTCAATGCCTTAAATTCTTTTTGTGTTTCTTCTGTCCACTTGAACGCTGTTTTGTCCCTTATCAACTGTCTCAGGTGGTGGGTCTTGGTGGCAAAGTGTTGCACGAATTTGCTATAATATTCTGCCATCCCTAGGAAGGATCTCACCTCTTCTTTGTTGGATGGAGCCATAGCATTGCAGATCGCTTTCACATTTGCGCGTTTAGGCGTGATGCCCTGTCCTCCTATTTCATGTCCCAAATATGTGACAGACGTCATTCCTAGTCGGCACTTCTCCCATGCTGCGGTCAGCACACAAAGTACCTTATCTAGCTTCTTATCATGGTCTTTCCTGTCTGTCCCCATCACCAGTATGTCATCCTGGAAATACTGAATGCCCTCGATGTCCTTGAAGAGACGATGCATTAATTTCTGGAACACGGCCGCTGCTGAAGCGAGACCAAAAGGCATTCTGCGGAATTTATAGCATCCGAAGGGTGTTATAAAGGATGTCAGTTTCCGGCTTGATGGATGTAGATCTATCTGGTGATATGCAGAAGTGAGGTCAATAGTGGAAAACCACTTTACCCCCTTCGTCTTGGACAACATTTCTTCAATTCGCGGCAATGGGAATTTCTCCACTACTAGGCACTTGTTCAGTTCTCGAAGGTCCACACTCAGGCGGACTTTGCCATTGGGTTTTATGGCTACTACCAAGGGGGCCAACCATTCCGAGCTGTCTATGGGCTCTATTATTCCATTTTCTTCTAGTCTGCGTAGCTCCAGTTGTACAGCTCCTTTTATGGCTAGAGGAACGTTGCGGACTTTGTGTGATACCGGCCTGGAGTTCTCCTTGAGTACGATCTTGTGTGGGAATTTCTCTAATTTGCCAACTTTCCCTCCAAATACTTTCGGGAATTTGCTCTTCATTTCTTCCAGTTCCGGCCAGCTCCCAGGAGCTGTCATGAGCACTTGCAAGTCCCCTCCTGGGTCTAACTTGATCCATAGGTCCCCTTGATCCATCCATCCTAGGACGGATGGGCCTTTCTCTGCTACATATAGTTTGCACTCCGCACTTCTTCCCTTAAATTCGAAGTTCAACTTCCTGTATCCCACCATGGGAATGGGTTCGCCTGTGTACGACACTGGTCGTATATCCGGTGGTTCTAGCCTTGATCCCAAGCTGGGCTCGAATTCTTCCTTCCACACTGCTCTTTGGACGATGGTGTATGGGGATCCCGAGTCTACTACAATCTTGATTCTCACATCTCCTATTACCAGGTCGCATTGTGGTTTGCGGGAGCGCTTGCCCTCGATGCCTAGCACTTGCTCGTCCACGCATAATACACCATATTCCTCATCTTGTTCTTCTTCTTCCTCCTGTTGGTCTTGCATCACGTACTTCACCATTGGTCTCTTCGTTTTCCGGCGACAAACCTTTTCGTAGTGACCCATTATGCCGCAGAACATACATATAGCTCGGAACGCTGGGCAGCGTTTGTCCTGGGCTGCATGCGCTTGACTTCCGCACCTGTAGCACGTCGTAATGTTGTCTCTATTCTGCTTCCATGTTTGTCCTGGTTTCCCTTTCCACTTACTTTGTCCTCTTCCTTCGGGCGGCATGGTTTTACTCCTTCCCTGTGGTTCTGCGTCGTCCACCTTGTTCACCATGGTCTTCTGGGGGGGGGTCTCCCTTTTTCCTGCGTCAGCACACCTTTTCGACATTTCCGCCTTTTTTACCATGGCAATTACTTCTTTCAGTGATGCCTCACTGTTTGTCCACAACGTGTCTTGCACTGTTTTGTTGGTGGTGTGCATAACTATTTGATCTTTTATGAACTTGTCATTCAGGACTCCGTACTTGCACGTCACCGCCAACTTCCTCAACGCTGCCACATAATCATCTATGGATTCGCCGATTTCTTGTTTCCTTTGCTGGAAATTATACCGGTCAATGGAAACGCACACCACAGGACGGTAGTGGGTGTCGAGATCTTGTATGGCGTGCTTGAATACATCGTCATCTGCGTTCGGCCTGGGTGCGGGTACCAGATTCTGAAAGACCCTTATGCCTTCCGGGCCTAGATTGTGCAGGAGGATCCTTTTCTTCCTCGCGCTGGGGGAAGGCCTCCCCATTTTCATCTTCCAGGGCTGCAATATAGTTCTTGAAGTACTCTCTCCAATCCTCCCATTTCATTTGAGGTTCTCCTGGTCTCGGCAGGAACGGGATTGGCGTCGTCAGTGAAGACGCTTGCGTGCTCATCGTGGCGCGTCCTTCTGGTACCTCCCCTGAGCCTCTCACCTTGCATTTGATCTTGTCGGGGTTCTCCTGCTCCCCTGTCTCTGCGTGCTGCTGCTTCCGCCAGGGTCCCTTTGGATTGGAGATGTTCTTCGTCGTTTTTTATTGCTCTCTGCCCCACTCCTGGTACGTCACCTTGTGGTTGGCTTCTGTCCCTTCTTGCCGCCACTGCCACGCTCTCCCCCCGTGCTCCTTGGTGGTGGTTTTCCCTCCTGTGGTCCTCTGTGGTGCCTTCCCGGCTGGTCAGTGCTTCTTGGTGGGGTGACTAAGTTCTCATTTGTTTTTCCACCACCTTTTTTTTTCCCACCAAAATCCCTTCTCTCGTCGCCACTGTAATGTTGCAGGGTCTACTTCAATAATAAACACCAGGCACGGAGAGGTAACAACTATATATATCTTTATTCCAATACAGCGGGAGAGCGCCGGGGAAAGACGCGACCTCGCGGTCTTATTCTCGTTCGCTCATGCGCAAATCACCGCATTGCCGCCGTCCTCGCGCGCTACGTCACCACGCAACGCGCAAGAACTAGACCGCAACACTACAGGGGCAGCCCTCAGAAGATCCTGTAATCTAAGTTTACACCGAATCTGGGGGTGAGCAGGTTGTTTTCTTTTAAGTGGTCCGTGAGCTGGCGATTGAAGGCATTCTTCAGGATTTTTCGGGCTGTAGGGGAGGAGGGAGGTGAGTCTGTTATTCTTGAGTTTGTTGGGGTTGGCTGAGGGTTTCTTCAGGAGAGGTTTGACTTCAGTGTGCTTCCACGCGTCAGGGATGGTGACTGTGGTGATGGATGTGTTGAAGAGTACTGTGAGGGGGCCTCCAATTGTTTCTCTTCCTAGGTTGTAGATGTGGTGGGTGCAGGGGTTTGAGGGAGATCCGGAGTGAATGAAGTTCATGATGGAGGCAGTGTCTTCGGTTGAGAGCTGCTTCCAGTTGGTGATTCGGTGGTGGTGGGAGGCATTGCAGAGGTGGTTGAGGGCGGTGGGTTGTAGATGTCGGAGATCTTGCAGTGAAAGTAGTCTGCTAGAGTGCCACAGAGGGTAGAGTGCCACAGAGGGCTTTGGAATGGTGGATCATGTTCTCTGCAGCGGAAGGGCAGGAGAATTTCCGTAAGATGTTAAAAAGTTCCTTAATGTCATTGGCGCTTTCTTCGAGGCAGGTGTTGATGTCTTCTGTCTTGGTTCCTCTCAGTCGGTGGAAGTAGCTGTTTAGAGCGGATTTGAAGGAGTCCAGGTTGGCTCGGGTTTTGTTGGAACACCAGTGTCTCTCCAGTTTTTTACAGTGGCGCTTGAGGGCAAGAAGTTCTGGGGTGTAGCTTGCTTGATTGCCGGGTATTGTGCTGGTGGTGGTCTTCCAGGGGCCGATGGTGTCGGCTGCCGAAGAGATCCAGTTGAAGTTTTGTATGTCTGTTTCGAGGGAGTCTGCAGGGGCTGGTCTCAATTCCTTGAGGGTTGCCGTCCAGAGGGGTTCGGTGACTTTGTCCCAGTTGCGCCAAGGGAGGGAGGTGTGTTTCGTTGCGGCTTCCAGTGGGCTGTCGATGGAGGAATAGACGATGCTGTGGTCTGTCCAGGCAGTTTGGTGGGGTGGGGGAACTTGGCGTGGTCTTTGGTTGAGAATATGGGGTACAAGGTGTGTTCTGCGCTGTGTATGGGGCAGGTGACCAGTTGAAAGAGGCTGATGATACTCCTGTTTTTGAGAAGTGTGGTTGACTTGCTGTCATTGGGGTCTTCGAGGTGGAAGCTCAAGTCTCTCAGAAAGAAGTAGTTGGTGGAGTCTACAGCCAGGGGGGCGATAAAGTCCGGTATAGTGCTGCAGAACCAGGGGCGGACCAGGTGGTCAGCAGGCAAAAGTATCTCTGGTTGTTTTGGTGTTGAGCTTGATCTGGAAGTTTAGGTGTTCCATGAATGGAACTGTGTTGTTGTCCAGGGCGATGTAGTTGAGGGAGTCCTTGTGGATGATGGCAATGCATCCGGGGCGATGTAGTTGAGGGAGTCCTTGTGGATGATGGCAATGCATCCGCTGAGTTTGTTAGGGCGATCGCGGTGGATCATCTTGTTTCTATGGGGTATAGCGGTGGCTATGTCGGATGTGGACGCTGAGGTGAGCCAGGTTTTGGTGATTAACATCACGTCGGTGGGTCAGGTGGTTATGGTGTCCTAGATTTCCGTGCGTTCTTGCCAAGAGATCTGATGTTGAGTAGTGCGCAGTTTTGCTGTGGTCTCTGGTGGAGTGCGTATTGCTGATTGGATGTTCTGAGGGTTCTTATGTCGCAGGAGAAGTGGCAGTGGGGGCAGGTGAAGGGTCCATCCATGGAGCGTGGCGACTTGTTGCAGCAGTTGTTATCTCGAGTCTTGGGTTTGAGGTTTCGGATTTTGTCTGAGGAGTATTGGCGGCGGGCTAAAGGTGTCCTGGCTCTGGGCGTGTACGGACGCAGATGCGCCAGCTGTGTGGCCTCCATTAATTAGCCTTGGGAGGCGGGATGGGCAAGCAGGAGGAAGGGGGTTGGGCGGGAAGATGGCAAGGTAAAACCGGAGTGAGCCGTTTAGAGCATCAAGGAGGCAGCAAAAAGTATACAAGTGAAACAAAAGCCAGAAAATGCAATCCACTAGGTTAAAATTACATGGGGCAGAGAGCGAACAACCACTCTAGCTGCACAGGCAGTAACTAAAATTAAAAATTACCAATAAACAAAAAGCTCAAAGCTGCACAGGCACGGACTCCAATTTACCAATGCACTGGGGAGCTCGCCAAATAAGAAAGGCGGGAGAACTGTAGGGTGACCGGGGATTGAACTGGGGACACTGTGAGCTGGCGACAGGAGGACCGGATGGTGCCTCTCTGCTGGGAGGCTGCCCAGGAGGAGTGTCAACCTGTAGTGCTATACTCTTTGAAGCAAGTTTCCTATGGTGTGTAGGAGTGTGTTTTGCTGACCGTGGTTAACCCGGCCTCAATTAGGGCCTGGCAGCCAACTTTGTCATAATGAATGTCGCCTTGTCCTCCCCCCCCCCCCCCCTCCCTGCACGTTTCACTGTTTATTTTTGCAGCATGAATATTTGTGTTTATTTTCACGAGAACACTGTACCCTATTCATTAATAATAGTTTGCTTTTGTTCATGTGTGTAGTTTCTTTCACCGTCTCTGGATGGCATTAGAATAGAGAGGGCAGAATAATTCGATGTCCGGACCGGAGGCGAGGATTATGCTTATCTTCCTTCACTTTATTTGATAGCAGCCTGATTTTGAAAAACATATGCAACAAACTACCATTCCCATGAAGCTCTGGGAATGAGAACTTCAACTTCCAATGGGAGAACAGCTCCCTGCAACCACCAATCAGGTTCACATAGTCCATAATATAGTCCTTCAACTATGTTCCCTCTTCCTCTTTCTTCGCTGCTCGCAGACATAAGATAAGTGCCTTCTCTTTGACTGCTTTGTTTCCTGTGAATTTTTTCTATGGTTTTCATTGTTTATTCCTAGATTTTGTAATTGCTCATTACGTTTGCTTTGTATACCCAATTTAATTTCCGTTTTGTTTGAATTGATTGCGTGAGCGCACTGCGCTCCTTCACGATCGTGCTTCTTGGTGCAGCTCTGAAATGCCGTGGGGACCCCCCACCGATAGTGGGCACGCGTGTGTTGCGCCAGACCGGCGCAGTCACGCAGCTTGGTTTCCCCTCACAGCATGAACTGAGCAGCGGGCCGAAGCTGAGGAGTTTGCCGCCTGGAGAGTTACGTCGCCACAGTGGGTCAATACAGCCCGGTTGGGCTTTAATTACACCAATGTTTCCTGACGCCTGTACAGGGTCTTGTATGCACTCTTTCCCCAATGCCCCAGGGGGTCTGTATTGGTATCAGGTAGTGACACTGCACAGGAGGACACATTTCCAGGCAGCCCGCCCCCATAATTGTCAATCTCTTACACCAGGAGTTTTGTGTCTTCTGGCTTTTTCCCAATTAATCTGCAGCACCGCTCACCCATAAATTTGGCTGTAACCCCAGCCCCACATTGACAGAAGTTGCCTACTTGTCTTGGGTCCCCACAGGATGCTGTCAGCGCTTGTTGCACAATCGTATTTATCAGCGTAGTGTCCCTGTAGTTGCATTTTGCAGACCCCCTCCCCTGCCTTTTGCTCTGTGGTAAACTATGGTTCTGGTAGGGTCGCTGTCTCTTTTGGCATGGCGAATTTCAGGGGACGATGGTCGGTCCCGGACCTTCCGTGCCAAGCTGAAAGCTTCTTGGCATGGGCCAGCAGTACCAACAAGCATTACTCCTCAGCGTGGGGCAGGTGATCCCGTTGGTGTTTGCTATGGGATCATGATCCCGTGGACACTGAAGTAGTTCACGTTCTAAATTTCCTAGTCTGGTTGGCGACAGACGGTTTGTCCTAAAGGACCATTTATACTTTATGTTCAGCCATTTCAGCTGGTCGTATGCCAGTGGAGGGCTCCCCTTTGGGAGAACATCCTTTTGTATGTTGTCTTCTCAGGTGGACATGGCTCTCTTTGCCCCCGGAACCTTGTTACTTCACTCTTTGGGAGGTAAACCAGGTGCTGAATCTGTTTTCGTCCTGGCAACCGAAACCAATACTTGTCCAGGAAAGAGCAGTCTGCCAAATTTGCAGTGTTACTTTGCCTGATTTCATGTTGCAGGGTTTCGGATGTTCAAGCCCTAGATATTGTGGGCAGAACTCTTTCTCCGTCCGGAATCTTTTTCACAGTAAGTAGAAGGACAAAATGTAACAGCCGGGTCATATCGTTCCCAGCGTTTCCGGCGTTTCCAAGACTTTGTGTGATGCAATGTCTTAAGGCATATGAAGATATGTCAGAAGACTTTCGTCCCCCAAGGGAACATAGCTTTGAGGCTTCAAAAACCGTATAGGGTTGTTTCGTCTCCTACCATAGCCCGCTGGGTTTGGTGGGTTATGCAAGAGGCTGGTATTGATCTCTCTTCGTTTGGAGCTCATTCAGCATGTGGCGCGTTGGCTTCAAAGGCGTTTGCTCTGGGTGCCGGACTTGAGAATATAATGAATGCGGCCGACTGGTCTTCAGACGCTACCTTTTAAAACGTTTTTACTTCAAACCAATCTTGGATATGGCTCACTTGGTCGTGAGCAAGCTTTAAACTAGCATAATCCTCACCTCCGGTCCTGACATAGAATGACAAATTTCCTAGCTATCGTAATGGAAAATTTCAATACTATTAAGGACTCTGAGGCGAGGATTAACCATTGAGGCATATCTTGATGACCCTCTCCGTCACTAGTAAGTATTGATTTTTCTTCCAGAACTACAACTGTATAATGTTTTACATGAGCTTGTTTATACTATTACTTCTCATTGCTGTTCTTTAACCTTCAGTTGGTTTTAATGCTATATGTTCCTCTGCAGAGTTTAGTGCTGTTTTCTTTTCCCGACAGTTAAATTACTTTTTGTTTTATAGGTGAGGAAATATGAATTTTGTGATCAGTTATGTCCCCTATCGTAGACCCCAACGGCTCCATGTGCATGCTATAAGTACATGTATGTTCCCTCCAGTTCCAGTTTTGAAGACGCAAATATATGTGCGTCCACCGTCAACATGTCCTCTTTCAGATCCGCCATGAATGGGTCAGATATTCCATTCCTAAGTATGAAAGGCCACCGACTTTATGTGGTTCACTTTCCACATTTTACAGATTCAGGCGAGTAGGCCCAGAATTCTGTCATCAAGCCTTTTCCTGCCTTCTGCCTCTGAAAGCTCCAGTCTGAGCCTGCATCTGTATCCATGAACTTTGTCCTACTCCCTGCGCGGCTAACGGTGCCTGATCCAGCCTGTTGCCTGCCAAAAACTGTATTTCACCTTCAAGATTATCTGCTTCGCTCCTCATCCGATGCATTCCTGTCTAGTAGTTTAGGTAAACATTCCTCCAGCTACCGTGCAAAGGGCCAGGCCTCGCTGTCCTCATGCAAGTAATTCATAGCCCCCGTTACCATGGAATATTCCTACCCCCTCGCATCTCATGTAGACACTTAGACGCTTGTACACGCATTAACAGTCAGTATAGAATAGATTCTATCCTAGAGACCTTTCCTTTTGGATAACACAGTTCTTTAAACATAGGATATTAGATATGATTTGGGATTAGGTTGACATGACCCCCAGACTTCTGTCTCCACATGTAGAGCTAAATGTCAAGTCCCCTTCACCCTCTAGTTGCACGTCAATCACACGTCATGCGGCTGCGCACGCATCTCTGCCAAATATTTTTGCTGACATTGCAGGATTCTCTTATGGATCCACCCACTTGTGACATCATGTATAATGACGTTTATTAAATTACGCCCATATGTCCGCCTCTATTAGTTACGTATGCACATTTTATCTGTATTATCAGCTGTTACGCCTCTTGCATCTGTTTCACTGTAGTGCATTTTTCTATAAAACTGATTATCTGTCAATAATGTATGCCCTTCCTTCCTGAACTTTCGTGGTGATGGAATAGAAGCCTGCAATTCGAATTGTATTTCCTTTGTTAAGGAATAAAGCCTTTTAGAACCTCTAATACCACGGATTCTGCCTCTTATATTTACTGAGTTATTCTTACTAGACTTTACCGCATAAAAAATAGTACCGGTAATGAAATATTTACCACATAAATTGGCGCCCGAATAGGGACACTTTCTCATCTCACGCGCCGGCGGTGCGTTGCAGGCCCGGTCTCCTGCCACAGCTGAACGGACAAAAACGCGTACCTGCAGGATTTCCTGTATCTCCCTCCGGCCAAGCGGAGGCGACTGAGGCTGCGATCAACACCCAGACGAGGCGGTGAGAAGTGCGAAGTATCCCGACCAGAGCCTAGCTGAGAGAGCAAGATCCGAGGTATACAGAGGCCCGCCAGGTTCCGAAGTTCCGAGCCCAGTCGAGTCGAGTCCAGTCCGGTCCAGTTTCAGTTCCGTTCCGAGGCCTTCCGTTCCGAGCTACCCGGTGAGTACCATTACCGGGGAGGCATTTAACGTGCACATAGTCTGTGCCGGTCAAGACGGGTTTGGGTACACAAATCCGGTCTGCACTGTTTCAGCAGTGTATCTGTACTGTTTAGCAGTATATCTAGTATGTCTTGCATATAAATAAGTATTATCTAGTGTCAGTATTATGTCATTAACTAGTTTTCTATTAGTTATCATCGTTCGTTAAAACTGTTAAGTGTTGAATGTTTTAATACGTTCTATATATTGTGGTGTGAATGACTGTTCACAGAGAGTCCGCCTACCACCGTACAAGTCAGAGGCCTCCGAAGTCATCTGCGGCGTCCCCCAAGGATCATCCCTGAGCCCCACCCTCTTCAACGTCTACATGATCCCCCTCGCGGCCATCGTACGCAAACACCACCTCAGCATAATCTCCTACGCCGACGACACCCAGCTGATCCTCTCCCTGACCAACGACCCCGCCGCCGCCAGAGCCAACCTGCACGAAGGGATGAAAGAGGTAGCCGAGTGGATGACGACCAGCCGCCTGAAACTGAACTCGGACAAGACGGAGGTCCTCATCCTGGGCTCCTCACCCTCCGCCTGGGACGACTCCTGGTGGCCTCCCGCCCTGGGCACCGCACCCAAACCGACAGACCATGCACGAAACCTGGGCTTCATCCTGGACTCCTCCCTCTCCATGACCAGGCAAGTCAACAGCGTCTCCTCGGCGTGCTTCAACATCCTACGCATGCTACGGAAGATCTTCTGGTGGATCCCCACAGAGACCAGGAAGACCGTCACCCAGGCCCTCGTCACCAGCCGACTGGACTACGGCAACGCCCTCTACGCCGGGACCACCGCCAAGCTCCAGAAGAGACTCCAGCGGATCCAAAACGCCTCAGCCAGACTCATCCTCGACATCCCACGATCCAGCCACATCTCCGGACATCTGAGAGACCTTCACTGGCTCCCCGTCAACAAGAGAATCACCTTCCGCCTCCTCACCCACGCACACAAAGCCCTACACGACCAAGGCCCGAGCTACCTCAACAGCCGAGTCAACTTCTACGCTCCCAAACGCCACCTCCGATCAGCCAACCACGCCCTCGCCGCCGTCCCCCGCATCCGAAGAGCGACTACAGGAGGAAGGTCCTTCTCCTACCTGGCTGCCAAGACCTGGAACTCCCTCCCGTCCGACCTGCGCCTGACCCAAGACCACCTCTCCTTCAGGAAGAAGCTGAAGACCTGGCTGTTCGAGCAGTAGCGGCACCCCCCCCCCCCCCCCCCCCAGCGCCTTGAGACCCTACGGGTATGTAGCGCGCTTTATAAGTGTCATTGATTGATTGATTGATTGATTGATTCATTATTGTGTTCCTTGTATAAAGTGTGTTCTAGTAATAAGGTCTAAAAATGCCGCTCTTTTCGAAACTAAGACAGATCAAAACCAGAAAAGGGGTACTCGAAGAAGCTGTTCCCATCCCACCTAGGGACACTCCAGGATACTTTATGTATCATAAGCATGGCCTAGATGCCGTCTTATTTCTTGATTTATGGGTGGACTACACCAAGGATTTGCCAGAAAGTCAGAGATGGCCCGCAGCGGGGACCTGGGATGCAGATTGCATCATGAGAGTAGAAGAAGAATTATGGAAAAAGAAAGCCAGACAGTCACAGAAAGATGCCATTGAATTATGGCGTAAAGAATCATATAGACGTACAGAAAAAGCACTCAGACAGGAAGAGAAAGGTAGAGAGAATTCAAATAAAACTCGAGAAAATCTATTACTTGAGGAAGGTACCCGAGTAAAATCAGAACAAGTAGATAGACAAAGAAACACTCTTATGAATGGTATGTATCCTCTTCTGGCCGAAGGGTTACCTAAGGCTACCCCGGAAATACCAAAAGACTTGACTCCTCCACTGCTCCCGATAAAAACACATCCCAAAACACATCCCAAAACAGCAAAGGACGTTTTTCTTTCCTCCTATTTAGATGACGTAGCTCCCGAGTATGCTAATGCCATACCACCCACACCGCTTGCCGATGGTGTTCAACACCAAGAGCATCCGTCTGTATCCCCGCAACTACAAACTCCTACACAAGTTCCCACAGGTCCGTCCGTTTCTACAGTTTTTCCCGCATCTACAATCTCTATCCTACGTCCAACGAATCCTTTCGTGCCTAGCACCTCAGATGGTGCTACAGGAGGTACGACAGACATGTTTGCCACACCGCCGCGAAATAAACAGACCCTTAGAGATTTAGCACTCCAACGTACACCTCAACTTGCGACATCCGACATGTTTAAAGAACAGCTTGTGGATTGTAGATACGATCCAGTGCCAGGTAGACAGGACAAATTGCTCATATCATCACTACGTATACGACGAGCTACATTATATTTAATGACGATACCAGGAATGGTTGAACACCTAGACGATATATATCGCTTTGTCCAAACAGGGCGAGGTCCAGAAAGTATTAACGAAGCTATGGAATACCAGAAAGTGGATGTCCAAAGACAACTACTACGTTTTTTCATAAATTGCGTAATTAGGAATCAAGACAGGCCTGGGGCAGATCACGATACTATGCAAAGACTTGCCAAATGGGGTCAGAACATATCAGAAGAGAAACATGATAGACAGGCGTGTATAATCGCCATGTGTCGAAAGATCCGCAAGGAAGTAGAACGAATACATAAAGAAAGACGAGAAACAGACAGAGTAGAATCAGAAGAAGAGGAGGAGCAAGAATCAGAACAATTAGAAACGATAGCTTATGTAGGTAGAGGAAGACCCCATAATAATACTAGAGGTTTTAATGACCCGATACGTCCGATACGTCCAGAATATAATAGACATTTTCAAACCCCTATGTTAAATACAAGATCCCCTGAACACCTATTCCAAGCCGCTGATAAATTACTCCGAGATCGAAGGGGGTACCACATGCTCGATTCCATGGACGAACAAGAATTAGCCAGGTCAGCAGTACAATGGGCTGACAGTCCCAGCGAATACAATGATGATGTACTTGCACACACGTTTCTGAATCTTGATCCATACGAACAGCGTTTAGCTAGTATATACATGATTCAACACCTCCTTATATTATATAAAAGCCAACACTCCGATCCAGGACCCTTACCTGACATATTGACAGAACTACTCACGAATATATGGAGAGGGTCAGGTACTGATTTGATTAAAGAAATTCTAGAATTTCGAAACCAATATTTAACTTTCGTATGCTCAGAACACGTTCCAGTTCCCATCATGGGAAGAAAAATGTATCACATAGATAGACAGAACCCGTTACGCGAAGTACACCCAATCAGAGGTGACGGTAATAACTTTACACGCGTGTTTGTGTACACGCCTATAACTAAATTGGAATTATTAGAAATGAAGAAAGTAGTACCCAGCCATGACAAGGATCCAGCAGGTTTCCACCGTGAAATAAAAGACATGTTACTCATGGGAGAGTATACCTACCCCGACATTATGAAAATATTAAAAGTCCTATTACCCGCCGGTGTTTATGAGAAACTCAAAGAAAAGGAATGGGAGGTGGGAGACCAAAAGATAGATTGGACAGCATTAGAAAACGAAGAAAGGGCCCGAGCTGCAGGAGCAGGGCTTGGGGAAAAGACTACAGCACTACCAGGATTACTAGTGCAGGTACTGCCACGTTTATTAACTACGAAAAAGGAAGACTGGGGTGCAATATCAGCCTGTAAACAAAAGCCAGATGAAGACACTAGTGATTTCTATTCCCGATTTGAAAAATGTTTTGGTATAAATAGTGGCATAAAAGCCAGTAGTGAGTCATATCCACATCTGTTTGTGACAAAATTAGTTGAAAATTCTCTGCTGCAAGTCAAGAATAGAGTATTGAAATTCGAAAGTACCTGGCAAGGTAATACCCCATCACAGATGTTACAGATGTTACAATATCACCACAATAGAATTAGAGAAGAACAAGAACATGAACAAAGACGTATGAAAGATACAAAAATGAAAATGCTTGTTGCACAGTCAGTTCCAGCTGATGGTCATCAAAAGGGTGATTCCGCAGGTCCAACGAAAGGGACATGCAACTATTGTAAACAACAAGGTCATTATATACATGATTGTCCAGTCCTGAAACATAATATTGCCACAGGTAGAACCCAGGAAAGACCACGTCCACCTAGACAGGATCAGAATCAACAACAAATCCCTCAGCATGCACAACCTAGGTTCGCTCCGCAACAACTAGCTCCGCAACAGGCAGCTCCACAACAGACCGTAGCACCACCACAAGCGCAGCCTATTGCTGCAACACAAGCAACGACACAACAGATGTATCAGTATGCACAAGCAGATTATCCCGATTATCAACGATACACATGAAATAGCCTAGAGAGGGAAGTTGGCTTACCCCTTATAGAGGTTCCTGTAGACCAAGAGGGACCTTATGTACATAGTGAACTATTAGGGGAAGACAGAAAGTTTTTACTTGATACAGGGGCAAGCAGAACAACTATAAGACGCAGTGAAGTTCCAGGGGCACCCCTCTCAGGCTCACAAAATATTTCCCTTGGATTCTCAGGAAAACCTATAATCAATGACGTAACACAACCTCTTCCACTTACGGTCGGTCCATTGACACGTACTACAGATTTATTGCTTACTAAATCATGTCCAGAAAACTTGTTAGGTATAAAAACATTGAAAGCTCTAGGAGCCATAATATGTTGTTCTCCGGAAGGAGTACGACTATTTTTACGTGACTTTAAAGGTCACTACGTGTCCAGAGACATGGATCACCGACTGCAGAATTTACCTACACATTTATGGGCACAAGGCCCCACTGATGTTGGTTGCATGAATATTACACCATATCGTGTCACACTAAAAACAGGAGTAGTACTACCACGAATGCGACAATACAAGTTACCACCAGATGCTGTAGTGGCTTTGCTGCAAATCATTGACGAGCTTATTGCACAAGGAGTGGTTGTCGAAACCGACTCCAATGTATGTAATTCCCCGATAATTCCGATTCTTAAAAGAACGGATCCAAAAGCACCACCAGTATATCGATTAGTTATTGATCTGCGCGAACTAAATAAATGTATTGTACCACAATATCCTGTGGTCCCAGATATCTCTTCATTACTCACCGCTATTGACTCAGAAGCAACGTTTTTCACTGTAATTGATCTTAAGAATGCTTTCTTTAGCGTCCCAATCGATCCGGAAAGTCAATATCTGTTCGGATTCAGTTTAAATGGACGAAGTTTTAAATTCACACGCGCACCTCAAGGATTTACAGAAAGCCCCAGCATCTATAGCCAAGCACTGAAACGAGAACTTGACAGTATCCACATGCCAGTTAACACTGCCTTGCTTCAATATGTCGATGATCTACTGATCACCGCCCGAAGCGAACCTGAATGTGAGACAGCGTCACTGACGGTTTTAAAATTTCTGGCCGACACAGGGCACAAGGTGTCCCCTTCTAAGCTGCAATTCTGTGTCCAGCGAGTTGTTTACCTTGGGCACTCGCTGTCCAAGGAGGGAAGGCAGCTTACACCTGATCGCATCCAGTTAATTGCTAACATGCCACCACCCAAGACACAAAAGGAGGTGCGGGCTTTTATAGGCCTCACTTCATACTGTAGGCAGTGGATCCCTCAATATGCATTTCTAGCAAAACCACTCATCCAATTGACAACACAGGAGGCAGCCACATCGACTGTCCTTCCTTGGACTCCAGAACATACACATGCCTTTGAAAGCTTAAAGAAAGCTTTATGCCAAGCACCTGTTTTAGCAACACCATGTTACAGTAAACAGTTTACACTCTTTGTTACAGAACGCGACGGTACTGCCTTGTCAGTACTCACTCAGGAACAAGCAGGATCACACAAACCATGTGCTTATTTTTCTAGTACATTAGATCCCGTAGCTCAGGCTCTTCCTGCGTGCCTGAAATCAGTCGCAGCAACAGCTTTAGCAATCAGACAAAGCGATGCCATAGTGTTAGGACATCAATTGACAGTACAAGTACCACACGCAGTAGAGGTTCTCTTGAACCGCACACAAACACAACACTTGACTATAGCGAGACTCACGGGTTACGAATTAACATTGTTTCAGCCACACATAGAAATCAGACGTTGTAATACGTTAAATCCTGCCACACTGTTGCCAGTAGGCGGAACAGATCCATTGGCACATGATTGTGTCGAAGTCATTACTATCACGACGAAACCCAGACAAGACTTGACAGATATCCCTTTGTCAGATCCAGACTTGACATTGTATGTAGATGGGTCATGTATGAGAACAAATACAGGAGAGTTAGTGGCCGCTTACGCAGTTACAACAGACACTGACGTCATTGAAACAAATTGTATTAACACTTTGTCAGCTCAAGCAGCAGAGCTCATCGCTCTGACACAAGCCTGTATTCAAGCCAAAGATAAGAAAGTCAAGATATACACAGATTCACGTTATGCATTCGGAGTCGTCCATGACTTCGGCGTACTGTGGCGAGAGAGAGGTTATTTAACTTCTCACGGTGCCCACATCCAACACGGACCCCTCGTTCAAGCCCTATTAGACGCGATTCATCTGCCTACTACAATATCGATTATGAAATGCAAAGCCCATACAAAAGTTATCGATATCATTTCTCAGGGTAATGACCTAGCTGACAGAACAGCTAAACAGACTGCTCAGAATCAGACTCATACAACTGACGCGACAAAGACAATAGTTCCGACACCAACATTTTGCATGACAGTTAAGGATCCCGCCCTTGATGTAATTGACATACAGACACATGCTACACCAGAAGAAATAAAGAAATGGACTGAATTAGGAGGGATCCAAACAGATCAAGGATGGATGACGAAGGAAAAATCTATATGGTTTCTTCCCGACTCCATGGTTCAAGTCATCATTAACACGATACATAGTCCAGCACACCTAGGAGAAAAAGCTATGCTAGACAGCATTCAACACATTTGGTTCAACAAACACTTACGAGCCGCAGCTAAACAGAAAGTACGTACCTGTATGATATGTTGTCAGTGTAATCCAGGTAAAAGCATCCCCGTAGAGCAGGGTGGATTTCAACCTCCCGATCATGCTTTTGAAGTCCTCCAGATGGATTATATCCAGATGGAACGATGTCGAGGATTCAAATATGTTCTCGTAGTTGTCTGTGCTCTTTCCCGTTGGACAGAAGCCACCCGGTTTCAGATTACACTGCCCCGACTACTGCCAAACAGTTAGTTCGAGAATTCTTCCCACGGTACGGTTTACCACGTGTTGTCTACTCAGATAACGGTCAGCCGTTCTCATCCGAACTAATGAAACACGTTTCCCTTTTGTTAGGCTACCAATGGAAATTCCACTGTGTCCGACATCCCGAGGCAGCAGGTCTCGTGGAACGCCATAATCAAACTCTGAAAATTAGATTGTCCAAAATATGTAGAGAAAAAGGTGTCGATTGGATAGTAGCCTTACCAGTTGCGCTCTTTTACATGAGAATGGTAGCACATTCTCGAACAGGGCTATCCCCGTACGAGGTGATCTTCGGTAGACCACCAAATATGTGGGGGACGCCTATACCTCGCAAAATCACTGATGTTGACTGTAATATTCTGACAGATTACCTGGCTTCCTTGATGTCTGCACTACAATCTTGTCGTTCACAGGTAGCCGCAGCTTTTCCCGATAATACTGAGGTGAAGCCCCATGACGTGGTTCCTGGTGACCTGGTTCTGGTCCGGAATTTCGACCGGAAGACCCAACTGGAGCCTAGGTGGAAGTCGCCGAAGCTTGTTCTACTAACTACAAGGACAGCCGTGAAGATCGAGGGACGTAAAGGGTGGTTGCACTCGAGTCATATCAAGAAATTTTATGGACTACCATCTAGTGTGAACGCTCAGCCCTGCATTCCCTCACAGACAGACTCAAAGCTCCCCTTGGTTGAACTAAAAAACACTGAACTTTATAAACTGAAGTTAAGGTCTAGCAAGTCAGACAAATTGATTGTTTAAGTCCTCTCCAAGGTGAATCGGTTGAATTTGTCTCTGACATGTATCCTCTAGACCGGAATAGAGAAAGAAATCAACAGATGCAGCTTAAAAAGCATGCGTATTGTAAATCACTTCGTAGTCACTGCACAGTAACATTATTAATTTTGTTTTTTCTAAGTCTTCTGATCATCATTTTCAGCATACTATTGCACATGTATTACCCTATTCTTAAGCGTGCTTACAATGTAACTGCAGAACATTCTTTTAGCGAATTACCTCCGCATGAGTTGTCTTATAGATTTGCGCTGCGCAATAACACATTCATTAGTATGTTACATCATTCCCATCAGACCAGCAATGCCACAAATTGTTGGATATGTGGCCGACTCCCTCCCTATCAGAACTATAAGGGAGTTTTGCCCCTCTTTCCATATCCGTTCACACACAATGGCTCCTGTGGAGCATGGTTTAGTTTGATTAATTCCCTAGATTCAAATTCCGCAGTTTATCAAGACAACTGGGTATGGGGGAACCTGAACCTAGTTTTGCTTAAAGTCTGCTACCCTAACAAGGAGAGACTTCCCAAAAGAACAGGAACTGATCTAGAAAATGAAGTATATGGATTAGGTAACTTTACACTTAACCTCATGATCCTGAACGTTGAATCTGAAGCTACACCAATCTTGCCCGCTATGTCAGTATTCCCAGTAAAAGGGGAATTATGTGTAAGAAAGAATGGCTCCATACACATGGGCCATAGTAAATGCACCACTGTAATAAAATTTAGTGATCAAGGCAAGTCTACATTTAGAGCTTCCCGTCATTCCTACTTCATATGTGGCCAGACCGCATATATACGTCTACCTCTAGACTGGGATGGTACCTGTTACATAGCATTCCTTCTGCCACCTGTTTTCCTAGCTCCTCCTGATTATCATAGAAATACCCATTTAGTACACAATAGACAGCAGAGAGATCTCCCAATTGTCGATTACACTGAAACAACATGGGAGCAATACACAGATTTCAATAAAGGTTTCTTTCCCTATATAGGTACAGTTACTAATAGTAAGCTGATACGTAGATTAACCAGAACCCTTGAAGCAGTAGTGAACGAGACTACTTCCGCCTTAGGCAACTTAACAGAAGAGCAGTCTGCTATGCGGATTGTTGTGCTTCAAAATCGTCTTGTCCTTGACGTCATCCTGGCCGATAGGGGCGGAGCTTGTAGGGTCATCGGATCAAGTTGCTGCGTTTTCATACCAGAAAATTCGCCGTCAGTATATAAAGCCATAACTCGCCTTCATAAGATTGTAAGCCAGATACACCAGAGTCCAGGCACCTGGACTTGGTCCGGTTGGTTTTGGAGCGTGTTGTCAGCCTGGGGATGGAGAATCCTATCCTTCCTAGGTATTGGCTTCCTCATACTATTCAGTTGCTGCTTATGTCTACAATGTGGGCCAGCGATTTGTGGTCTGTGTGCCACATCGTGTATCCCACATCCAAGTTTTCGTTCGAGATCCCGGAAGAAGAAAGAAGAACAAATGATGCTATATGAACAGATCGATGGATTGATGAAGATCGATATCTCCTGAGGGTCCGTAGGGGACAAGGAGGGAATGAGGAAATATGAATTTTGTGATTAGTTATGTCCCCTATCGTAGACCCCAACGGCTCCATGTGCATGCTATAAGTACATGTATGTTCCCTCCAGTTCCAGTTTTGAAGACGCAAATATATGTGCGTCCACCGTCAACATGTCCTCTTTCAGATCCGCCATGAATGGGTCAGATATTCCATTCCTAAGTATGAAAGGCCACCGACTTTATGTGGTTCACTTTCCACATTTTACAGATTCAGGCGAGTAGGCCCAGAATTCTGTCATCAAGCCTTTTCCTGCCTTCTGCCTCTGAAAGCTCCAGTCTGAGCCTGCATCTGTATCCATGAACTTTGTCCTACTCCCTGCGCGGCTAACGGTGCCTGATCTAGCCTGTTGCCTGCCAAAAACTGTATTTCACCTTCAAGATTATCTGCTTCGCTCCTCATCCGATGCATTCCTGTCTAGTAGTTTAGGTAAACATTCCTCCAGCTACCGTGCAAAGGGCCAGGCCTCGCTGTCCTCATGCAAGTAATTCATAGCCCCCGTTACCATGGAATATTCCTACCCCCTCGCATCTCATGTAGACACTTAGACGCTTGTACACGCATTAACAGTCAGTATAGAATAGATTCTATCCTAGAGACCTTTCCTTTTGGATAACACAGTTCTTTAAACATAGGATATTAGATATGATTTGGGATTAGGTTGACATGACCCCCAGACTTCTGTCTCCACATGTAGAGCTAAATGTCAAGTCCCCTTCACCCTCTAGTTGCACGTCAATCACACGTCATGCGGCTGCGCACGCATCTCTGCCAAATATTTTTGCTGACATTGCAGGATTCTCTTATGGATTCACCCACTTGTGACATCATGTATAATGACGTTTATTAAATTACGCCCATATGTCCGCCTCTATTAGTTACGTATGCACATTTTATCTGTATTATCAGCTGTTACGCCTCTTGCATCTGTTTCACTGTAGTGCATTTTTCTATAAAACTGATTATCTGTCAATAATGTATGCCCTTCCTTCCTGAACTTTCGTGGTGATGGAATAGAAGCCTGCAATTCGAATTGTATTTCCTTTGTTAAGGAATAAAGCCTTTTAGAACCTCTAATACCACGGATTCTGCCTCTTATATTTACTGAGTTATTCTTACTAGACTTTACCGCATAAAAAATAGTACCGGTAATGAAATATTTACCACATAGGGACAGACAACAGTAGAAAGGACTCATAAAGATGGAACTTAGGCGTGACTTGCGCGACGAAAGAGGAAGAGCGGCACAGTTAAAGCACTATATTATGGACTATGTGGACCTGATTGGTGCTTGCAGGGAGCTGTTCTCCCATTGGATGTTGATGTTTTCTCATTCCCAGAGCTTCATGGGAATGGTAGTTTGTTGCATATGTTTTTTAAAATCTGGCTGGTATCAAATAATGCGAAGGAAGATGAGCATAATCCTTGCCTCCGATTCCTTAACCCCTTCGCTGCTGCGGACATTCCGCTGCAGCGCTGGGGGGGGCAGGGGGGCAGCCCGGTGGGCCTGTGCTCATGACGGAGCCGCTCCGTCATGAGCCACAGTTGAGCTGTGCTCATGACGGAACGGTTCCGTCATGACTCCGCCCATTTGCGTTGTCGCCCCGCACAGGCGGGGAAACAGCGCCGCGCAGGCGGAGCGGCCGCCGACAGGATTGTCATGACGGAACCGTTCCGTCATGAGCACAGCGCAACCGTGGCTCATGACGGAACGGTTCCGTCATGAGCAGGGAAGGGGTTAATAGAATTGAAACTTTTCATTATGATAGCTAGGACACTTTTCATTATTCATGTAGTGGGATAGTGCTTAGGAGCCAAGGGAATATGATGCTGAATAGAATTGTGCTTTGATTTGCTATGAACATAACATATTTGATCATACCACAGTGATTCTGCAATTCTGTTAATTTCATATGTGAAAATAATGTATAAAAACCATCGATTTTAGGGTCTGAGCCATATATTAGGGCTCTTCTCTTCTCTTCTCTTCTCTTCTCTTCTCTTCTCTTCTCTTCCCCCTCCAAACCTCCCCGGTACTTAAAATATTTCTATTTTGCATTACTGCGTAATGTCCTGTTTGCCGAGAGCCCTTATGGCATTAACTTATTTTGTAATAAATCCCTTCAGCTCTTCTGTTGACCTAGAAAACTCAGTTAATGAATGGGCTCTTTTACTTAATTGACTGTTTTCTGATACTTTGATGTGTTGGGAGGTGCCTTACCTCTGGGACACATTGAGGTTTAACACCATCTCCGATTGGCACCTATTTGTAGTGACACAGAGCTCTAAAAAATGATGATCCGAAATACGGTTAATAGTAATTAAAGGTGGTTGAGAATAATTTAATCAGGCATTCCTCCCATCACCTTTTTTTTTTTCTAGTGCAATGACCGTAAATACAACAGGTTTGTTGAGGCATGGGTCGTTGCTTATAGTGCTGTAGGACTCCATCTGCACCTTACTGAAGACGCCTGACACAGCCGAAAATGGTATTTGGTTAATTTTGTTCCCATTCAGCATTCATCTTGCCTGGAAGCTCATTCCAGACTTTTTCAACAGGAGCAATATGATGGCTAGTTTGCATGTGTTGATCCTTGCTTGCAGTGGTTCTTTGGCCAAAAGAAAAAAGATGCACTTGAATTTGTAATAGAGAAATTACCAATAGTTGAGATGATTTAATTATTCTACCCATCATTTTTATATTTTGTCTCTGGGAAACTCTGAATGCAATATGCAGGCTCAGACATGAGTCCTGGGCTCGCCTTGTCATAGGACTGAGGCTGCACCTCACTTTCGCGGCACAAAAAGCTAAAACAGGAAGGGTGCCTTTTCACTTGCTGATTTTCATTTTCTTTATTTAGAGTTGGCCATGATCACAAAACATCATTACAAATATATATAAAAAGGGAGATATTAATAATCAAACACCTAGGCTATGCATTGTACAAAGCATAGAATAACAGGGCGGTACAATGACAAACCTCAAAAGCAGAAAATGCCAGCCCAAATACATGGAAAGAATTTCACCCCATTGGGACCCCTAGCCTTTGAGATAGGAGATTTAGGTTCTTATATCTGGCAGAGGAGTGCCCACCGCTCAAGTACCTTTGGGGGGGGGGGGGGGGGGGGGGGGGGGGGAGAGTGAAGAATTTGTCCAGGATCTCGCAGTACATAGTCGGGTAGTAACGATTGCAATCAGTGCAGTTAACCTAGGACTACTGTTAGTTTTATAAGCCAGCATGATCTCTATAACAGATGGCAGAAAACCATGTCCGAGATGAAAAGCGAGCAGATGGCCGATACCTTACTAGAAGTCCTATACCTCTGGGTAGCTAGCAGACATGTGCACAATGTCTGCCACAAGCAGTCCACACTTCGGGAAATGGATCTTATCGGAAGTATTGCTAGTGACCCATTTAGAATTCCTTATGGTAGTATAGTAGAGCATACAAATAGTCCTAAATTGCTGAGGCTTTAAGCTAATGGAATTAACCGAGCAGGTAATGAGTTCATAAGCCCCAGTAATGTCTTCAAGGAGGATTTCCAACTCCAGTACACCATTTGGAAGCCAGCAATGAGCGATCATCCGCTCTAGAAGCACAAAAAATCTGATAGAGTTCCCTGATCGACGACTTGCCTGGTGCGCTACTTAGATAAGACGGAATGTCGGAGTTATCCAGGGCTACACGCTCTGTACAACCATGCAGAAAGTCATATATCTGTAAGTACTTGAAGATAGACTGGTGGAGAAGGTCATATGAGATTTGAGGAAAGGAAAATCAACAAAACCCATTGAGATCCAACAGCTGCCCAACAGCCTGTAACCCAAGAGTAGCCCACTCCTTACCCACAGGATGGTGGAATATAGACATTTAGGGTTCACCAAGAGTGGGGTGTATGCATGTATAGAAGGTAAAGAATACTTAGAACAAATTCCCCCCAGATTCTAGTGATGTTTTTGTTCTTGAACCGGATTCGCTTAAAGTAGTTAGGATCTGAAAGTCTATATAAAAACAAACTGGCATCTGGCCCTAGTGCCAGTTCATTTCCCAATACAGACAGGTCCAAATTCTAATCAGTAAGCAAATTCCTAATACAGCGGCACAGGAAAAAGAAGCTTAACGTCGAGAAATGGAAACCCACCCCCTCGGTATTGTATTGTAATTTCATTTGTATAGTGCTTACTACCCCTGAGGAGGCGTTGAAGCACTTTTTCGACGAGTAGCACGCTATTCCGGGACCCATAGAGGATTAGTGTTGAATTAGTACAGTGAAACATGCAAGTACATTTTAAGTGGTGGATAGGTTAGTCAGTTATTTGGATTCGTAAGGTTAGCAGAAGGATAGAGGAGGAAAAAAGGTTTGTATTTATATAGCGCTTGTTACCCCTGATGGGGTGTTGAAGCACGCTACTCCAGAAACGCATAAAAGATTAATGGTGAATTAGTATGGTGAAATATGAAAGTAATTTGAGTGGTGGATATTAGTCAGTTATTTGGAGGGAGAAGGATAGCGGAGGGATAGAAGGGGAGGAAGGGTTTTGCATTCATATATCACCTGTTACCCCTGATGGGTGTTGAAGCGCTTTTCTGGCGAGTAGCACGCTACTCCGGAACGCATAAAGGATTAGTGTTGAAAATTAGTAAAATGAAATATGAAGTAATTTGAGTGGTGGATATGTTAATCAGTTATTTGGATAGAGAAGGGTAGGTGGCGGGATAGAAGAGGGAAAGAGGTTCGTATTTTATAACCAAAATCAAATTGCCCTCCTTGCCCACTCATAGCCCCAGATGAAGCTGCCGATAGGACCCTCAAGGTGTTTGAATAATTAGTCTGGGACCCGGAGCAGTATTGCATGAAAAAGGTAAAGAAACTTTGGTAAGATGCCCATTTTTGTAATATAGCAGTGCCTGAATATGATGATTGGGAGTTGATTCCAGGATCGCTTCTTTTGTATGACCGATTGTAATAAAGGTTTGTAATTAATTTGAAGGATGCGGTCAGCTCTAGGTCCAAGTCTGGTTTCTAAATAAGTAGCAGTTTAAATTGTACCCAGAATTGGGTTCTCTGATTGAAAATTAAGCGAGACGTACATTTGTCTAGAGTGGGCTCCCAATCTTGTAGCCGTGTTTGACACTAAATCAATGGTAGAGTGTGGATCCGAGGTATAAATTGTCACATCATCAGCATAAACAGTGATTTTAACACTAATACTGTTAAATATCACTGGCTGGATCAGTTTATTGAGGAACAGGGATCTTAAGTAGGGCTCAACATAGAGGCCAAATAAAAGTGGAGCAGTAGACACTTCTGGCGGGTACCCCTAGAGATCCTAAATAATGAAGAGCTATAGCCACCAAAGATTAATGTTGCTGTAGGATTTCTATAAAGAGACTGTACGCATGATACAGATCTGCTGCCGACTCCAAAAGCTCTCATCATTGCCCCATATGAGATCACATGTAACCCAATCAAAAGCCTTCCCTGAATCTAGCAATATCATACCGACCCTATTACCCAATCGCTCTGCAACATCAAATACAGCGATTGCAGAATTTGTATGGTTGGTAGTATCTCTCCCAGTTACAAAACATGATGTTGCAGTGAGACCAGATACTGAACCAGAGGAGCCAGCTGGGAGGCAAAAAATTCCCTAAAGGTCTTGGCATCAGAATTGATCAGACAGATAGGCCGGTATGAACCTCTGTCCACCAGTAACTTGTCTTGCTTTAATAAAGAAAAATCAATATTGGTAATGTTCCAGGAGGCAGAGATCTTTCCACCCCTTTCAATCTGACCCACCAGCCTCATAAATTCTGTAGCAAGAATCTCACTGAATGTCTTGTAAAACTCCAGAGGGATGGTATCCTCCCCCGTTGCCTACCCCATCAGCAGAGCTCTAATTGCCACCTCTATTTCTAAAAAAAGACATATATCTCCCTTTGGAGCCAAAACCTGAAATGAAAGGAAGCAGGGTAAATACAACCCCTGCAAATATTCAGAGATCTCCGACTGTCTAATATGCTGTAACTGGCTGTAAATATGCTTATAAAAATCCCCAAGTTGTTCAGCGATGGCTTGAGAGCCGTAGTGAAGAATACCATCATTGTCTTTGGTACATTGTATTATGTTTCTATGTTTCCTCTCTGAGATCTGGTGAGCCAACATTCGACAAACATTCTCCCCATATTCATATGGCATTGCATTTTATTTTTATGATAATTAGCAGCAACACTCTCCCTAAATCCTCGATCAAAAATACACTTACTCAAAATAAATAGCTAAGTCCGACCAGACTTCTGACTAACACTGCATGGGCATGCTGGTACTCTAGCTCCCGTGTTTGTTGACACAGCTTAATTACCACCTCTTGCTCTGACTTATTATAGTCCAGAATTAACTGTAAGGTAACCCCACATATAAATGCCTTCATTACATCACATACAATATTAGCGGGAGCTGATCCGAAATGTGTAATTATGTACTGCCTGAGCAGCCCAGATAAACAAGTTCTGTAACCAGAGTCAGAGAGGATAGAGCGGGAGAACGTAAACTGGCACCCCTCCCTACCAGTACTGAGTAACGTCAACATAAGCAAAACCGGGTTATGATCTGAAGTGATCTTAGGATGGACCTCCATTTCAGCAGATTGAATTAACCAAGGCCCAATAAAGATCATATTGGTTCATTGAATACTGCTTGTGGGTGAAGAATGGAAGGTATAGTCAGGCCTTTAGGGGTGGAAAGCCCTCCAAACATTATTTAAGCTATGCACAAGAGCAATTCCTACGATAAATGCCCTTATTTTGACCATATGGGGATGGGGGGACGATTAGTGGTATCAATCCCATAGTTCATTATACAGTTGAAGTCACCCACCAATATTAAATTTCACCAACCACTCTAAAAACTCTAGGTTCAGCCATTTAAATAACCAATGGTTCATCAGTATTTGGGCCATATGCAGTACAGACAACACATTTCTTATGGGAGATGATTCCTTGAGCAATTGCCCCCCTACCCTTAGGCTCAGGTGCACGTTTGAGAACCTTGGACTAAAAATGCGTAGCACAAAGTATAACAACCCCACTAATGGTTATAGATTGGTTAGTACCCATAACAACATTATATCTAATTTGCTTCAGCAAGGACCGATCTTTGTAAGCAAGGTGGGTCTCAGTTCAGTACAACATATGAGGCTTGTACAGTGCTATCTCCTCCCGCACCTGTCGTCCCATAAGAGGACTATTAAGCCCGGCCACATTCCAGCACATTAACTTAAGCTGAAACCTTGTAGACACCCATTAGTACAAGAAATGCCAAACCAGCTATCTTACTCAGCTGAGTGACATAACTGTCCACCCAATCAGATAGTTCTTTGTGATCATTTCAACTCCTTTTTCTCTGCTCTCCCCCACAACCCATAAAGCCCAACCAAAAAAAACCTCTAATCAACTATCAAAATAAAGGACAAAACCCAGTCCCCCCCACCCCTTCCTAATCTGGGGTGAAAAACATCATCCCACCCCTAGAGCTGTAAAGCTGAAAAGACCGCACTTGTAAGATCCCAGCCCCTGTACCCTGCCACAGGACCTCTGCCACCCACAAAGCAGAAATGAAAAAAAACATGAAAAAACAAAAGCCTAAAAAAACCCATTTAGAATACACGTTTTAATCAAAGACTTAGAATCAGAAAAGTCGAGCATTATAAGCTAAATCAAGTAGAGGCAATTGCCCCCTTGCCATTGGCTAAGAATCTGAGCCATGTCTGACTCAGTATAACTTATCTGCGTCCGGCCATCCCTGATAATCCTGAGTCTAGCTGGCTCGTGCAGGAAGACTTGTGCCCCCACTGCTCTCAACGGATCAATCCTTTGACGCAACTTCCAGTGCTGATGCATTAGTTTGCAGAATTCAGATTTAACAAATATAGACAACGAATCAATAGAAACTGGTGCTGAGGGTCGAGCTTTCAGGTAGGTCACATGTCTTAATGGAAAGTTACCCACATAGATCAATATACGGCAGAGGTGGAGTTTGCTAACTTTGGTCACGTCACGGGTCAATGGTGGATTTGGCAGTCCATGTCCGCTAAATCAGGGAAGGCTTTCACAAATAGTTTCACAATAAATTGCGAGGGGTCGTCCTCTTCCTCTCCTTCAGGGATACCGAATACCCTTAGGTTGTTGCGGTGTTGACGGTTTTCCAGAATGTCTATCTTGGATTGGACTAAGGCTAATCGTCCCTCGTGCTCTTTCAGTGCTCTCGCTGAAGCTGTTCGACTTCTTTGGTGCTTGCCGGTGACAGACAACGCAGTCACTTTTATAGTCACCTCAACCAGGGACTGCTGTAGCTGCCGGTTAGCTGCTCTAACTTGAGTGTAATGCTGCAGTGCTTATGGGTGTTGAACCTGCATAAGTTGAGTGATGGTAGATAATGGCGGCTCGGGAGTTGGGGATGTAAAATAGCAGTACAATGAGGATGAATGAAAAGAGCACCGCTGGTAGGAGTCGTCCGCTTGCCGGCAGGGCTGACATCAAAATGAGAGGGGAGATAATGATTTAACTCATTAAAGACCGTGGCAGTCGATATATTATCCTCCTCTGAAGCAGCTGCATTGTGCATACTACTGGATGGAGATGGAATGCCAGAGCAACGGCCTCATGATTCTGACCATCGCTTATAGCTCTCACAACTCAGGATCATGGTAGTCAACCACGAGGCTGTAGCCTTCTTTTTCTTACAGGTGACCCACTGCCAAAGATGATTGCCCTTCGGGTTACCCTTAGATCAGAGTGCGAGCTCAGCCCAGAGTTCCTTTGGGTATCTCGCCTCTTCTTGCCATTGCTAAAACCCGAATTGTGCTGTAATTCTTGCACCCCTCGGTACATGTAGAAACAGTATGAAACCTTTCCTGGGCCTCTATGGAGACATCAACCTGGCTAGGTACACTGACTGATTGATCATTACTGTCCAAGGTAGCTGTTGGGAATCCATTGACCTCACTGCAGGGGCAGGGCTAGAGATTGATAGACAGTACTTTTTGCAGATTACCCCAACGGTAAGCGGGGCAGGGCATAGAGAAGAGAGCACTCACGGCGGTGTGAGCCCACCATTGTGTTTTTTCTTTCCCCTCTTTGCTGATATTAACTCAAGTACTCCACCACTTACTTTTTTTGTTTTTATTGTGGTGATGCCTTGGGTGCAACGGGAATGGTCTAACATGGGTCCTACGGTCATCGAAGGACCAATTTGCACCTCTCTGATGAGGCCCAATGAGGCTGTAAGCGATCTTGCTCTCCTTTCTGAATAAAGGGGATGTGGCCTGGCAGTTTGGCTTGAACTGTTACCATGGGAGTAGGACCAAGCATGATATTCACAAGGTTGGTCATTCTAGCAGCAGAGGGAGCAGAACAATTATGGGCAAGAATGCAGCCCTGAGTGGCTATCAGTGGGTGTGAATGTTAAACCTGATATCCTTGGTTTGGAACCCCGAAGATACACTATTAGCAAGAGGTTCACAGTATAAAGAGTGTTAGTGATTATATCCTCGGCAATATGCTAAAATTAGATGACTGCTTTTAAGAGCACCATTAAGGTTTATGTTGAAATTGTTGACTGAATATGAAAGCACTATTAAGTTTTTGTCTTGGTTTATCATGCACAATTTACAGTTAATTATACTTTGTGTAATCACGGCTTAGCAGTAAAATAACCATGTTCTGTTCTGTTGGGCATGTTTGTGTTTATGGAAAATGTTTAAATGTGGCCCTTTTATGATATGTTTAATGTATACAATATGTGTTGAAATTATAATGAAAGAATTGTGAATAAATACACGAGCCAAGACAAGTAATCCGCTTGGCCTTCATTTAAAAAAAAAAAAAAAAAAAAAAAAAAAGTTGGTGGAATAAATGCAGCTAGACCCTTGTTGTTTATAACCTTTTAGGAAAGTTGGCATTTTCTTGTTCTAACAATTTGTACCTCCTACCATTGTCCTCAGTCACATGACTGTGAATGGCTGTGCTGTTGGGCTTTGTGTTCTCCTCCCAGACAATGACACAAAGGGGATTAAGTATGGAGAGGATGGGCCATCCTTTCAGGATAGCTGGAGGCGCAGCTAGTCCCTGCCCCACTTGCACTTCAAAGGGGATTGCCTTTAGCAAACATGAAGGACCCCCGACACCAACCTTTGGCACCCCAGACTTTATGGAGCTTAGATTGAGGAAGGGAAAACCCTTGTAAGAAACAGATGTGGGGAAAGTATAGGCAATACTCCTATTTCAAAGGCTGGCACCAGGTATGCTATGCTAAAGGATTTCTAGAGCTCATGGCATGCAGGCATCCCAGCGCTAAGAGAAGTATGTACAGCAAAACAGCAATTGGGTACGTTCAAGCATCTGAAAGGTCCAGGCTAGAAGAGCCAGATTTTAATTTATTTGCGAAAGCGCAGCTCGGTATCAAGACACCTAGTGACCAAGGGAAGAGAATTCCTGAGCTTTGCAACATTAAAGCTAAAGAAGCGGCCTCCTTTTCTGGCTCTTCTAATTGTGGGACAGTGACCAAGTGCAGTTCGAGGAGCAGAGTGCTCTGTTAGGAACATAACGGGTGACAAGCTGCTGAAGGAAGGGAGGGCCATTCCTATGAAGGACTGTGTGGGCAATGCACAGAGACTTAAATTCAATTATATTAGCAGAGGGGAGCCAATTCAGCTCCCACAGCCTTCTAGACTGATTCGGACCTGCGAGTGCAAAGGATCATGCGTGCAGCCACATTTTGTACCACTTGAAGTTTCTTAATGGTGGCCGTTGGGGATCCCATGAATAGAGTTGCCGTAGTCCAGGCGGGAAAGAATTAAAGCCTGAATTACCACTCGCCTAGAGGTCAGGGGAGGAGTTGCAGAATCTCGCGCAGCATCCGCAGCAGACCAAAACAGCTAGCTGACATTTTGGTGGCCTGAGCTACCATTGTCAGGGAGTTATCAATCCACATCCCCAAACTTTTTTAAATTGGCTTATTCACAGGGGAGACCCATGCGATAAGGCTAGCCCAGATCATATTGTGCACGGGACGTATTCCTGAGAATCATGAATTCGGTTTTAGCTACGTTGAATTTAAAACTGAATTAATCCATCCAGCTGGCTATCTGCTCCCAGCAGAGTTTATGATTAACTAAAGATGTATCAAAACCAGGCGTAAGCGAGAACACCAGCGGGGTTTCATACGCATTGGAAACTATAATGAAATAAAGATTTATAAAGCGCAGGTAATAACTTGAATTGTGCAGGCGTTGGCTTCTGAGGTGCAGCGTAATAAATCAAGGAAAGTGTACTAAGACTTACTGATTTGAATACCCAGGTTTTCAATCCTTTCCTAAAACCAAGCAAATTGGATTCTATCTTGATCGTTCGACTAAGAGTTCCACAGCCTACCTGTACTTGCGATAAAGCTCTTCCCGCCCCATCTGACTTTTTAAAATTTGGGAACAACATGATTACTGCTCGTGGCAGAACGGAGTGATCTTGGGGGGGATTGTATGTTTTGAAGCAGTAAGTCATTTGAAAAGGGACCTGGCCACGAAGGAACTTAAAGCTATGCAAAGAGCTTTAAACTTGATGCGTTTTGCAACGGGTAGATAATGTAGCTGAACCAGAGCATGGGATGCTGACTTATGTCTTGGGATGCCCAGAAGTAATCGGGCTGCTTAGTTTGGAAGGGTTTGCAGCTTTTTTTTTGTGAGCTCTGTGTTTAGACATTCCAAAAGGAGGTACAATGGTTGCAGATAGATGTTAAATAATGTGGGACTGAGTGAGGACCTCTGTGGGACTCCACAGGTGAGACACAAGGTATTTGATGTGCAGCCCTTGCCAAAAACCTGAAATGTAAGCCCCTTATAAAAAGATGCCACCCAGTATAGGTCTCTTCCTGTGACACCAGCCTTATCAACCCTATGTAGGAGTATAGAGTGGTCCACAGGGTCAAAGGCTGCACTGAGATCCAGGAGTACGATAGCCACAGTGATGGTGATTAGCAGGTTGGATTACGGGAACGCTCTGCTGGCCGAAGTAGGAGAGACCTTGCTTGTTAAGCTACAGGTGATTCAGAACACTGCGGCAAGAATGATTCTGAATCACCCGGCAGGCTCCCCCTCTGGCCCTTTGTTGAGAGAGTTGCACTGGCTACCAGTGAGTAAGCGATCATATTTTAAGATTTTCTGTCTTACTTACAATGCCTTGAAAGGCAAAGGTCCCTTCTATTTGCAAAAGAAACTTATAAAACACGTACCATGTCCAAATCTTAGATCCACTACACTAGCTCTCCTACAGGTGCCCCGAATACGTCTGAGTCGTACAGGGGGCAAAGCTTTTTCGTACCTTGCTCCAAGATACTGGAATAAATTACCTATTGCTCTGTGAAATTTCCACTTACAGTACATTTAGGAAACCACTAAGAGCTTACCTGTTTTAATTATGTATGGTTCTAACTTCCCAGTCTTAGGTTTGTCTCTAAGCAGTGCCGAGATGCCCCCGGGTGAGTCATGCGCTATAAAAGTAGAATCAACATAACATAACACAGTATAAATATTGAACCCTCAGAACACCTCTTCAGTACACCCCTGGACATGTTGAAGACTTCAGGACTGCCCTGCCACCATAGCACATCCTGCTGCTACCAGAGTAAGGCTCTACTGCTTAAAGGAGTGCCTTACTACTTTAGGGAGAACAGGACCATCTCCTTGACACTATAGCATCCAGAAGTGACTCCCAGGGTTAGTTGGCTGGCCTCACGTGTGAGCTAAAGGGATATGACAACCACCTGAGGCATTGAACGGTGCACCTGGTCTCTGCTAGAGTGAGTCCTAACCCCCACGCCCCATGTGATACTCCCCATATCCTGGACCCTTGAAAGCAGTGTGGGTGATACCGCTCCTTCCTGACCCTGAAACTTGGGACATACAACATTTTTCGCAAAAACCTCCTTCTTGGAGAACTGACAGAAGACCACGACCTACCTGCCAGCCGATCCACCCAAGGTGCATCGCTGGTCATCCTGTCTTTGTGGCTGCTCCCGCTATGTTTTGCTGTGCAGCAGCAAATCTTTTTCAGCAGGACCTCTCAGTGATGGTATCTGGCTTTGTGGGGCTCTAATTGACTGCAGCATGCAGCTTCATCCCACTGGAGATTTTCGACTTCCAAAAAGTTGTTTAAGTCCAAAGGTAAATATCTTCATTGGGCTGGATGCTAACTGGCTCCCCATCGACGACCGCCTCTACTTGAAATTACAGCTCTTCCTGCCATCGCTAATGGCTTCGCCAAGGCGTCATCCATAGGCTTCCTAGTGACGACGACCCCTCCTCAGACGCAGTCTGCTGCCTTATCCCACTGAACTGGACTTTGCCTTCAAAATGTTCCCAAGTTCGAAGGTAAGCTGAGAAAGGGCCCTAACTATCTTGTGCATCGGACCCGCACTCCATCGTTGTTGGTCTTAACTTTTGAATTTGAACCACTCTTTCATGAGCAGATATCTGTGGTTCTGCTTTTCTGTTTTTATAAATTCGGTTCTACTGATATTTAATTTGTTTTGTGTCATTTTATCTATTCAATTCCTTTCAATTTTTCTAAATTGGTATGGGAGGTTTCTTGTGTATTGTTCACTTTATTAATGTTTGGGCAATGCATGAATACTTTACACAGTGCCTCTAGGTTCAGCCTCACTGCTTTTGTGCGAAGCTACCAGAGGTTAAAGCACAGGATAATTTAGTGACTTTTGTGGTGCACCCGGAAGAGGATTGTGGTTGTTGCCTGTGAGGGCCTCCCACCACCCTCCATCAATAACCTAATTCTTTTACATTGGTGTTCAGTGATGTGATCTGTGCTTACTTTGAGCTGGTGGTCGCAGGTGGGGCCCACTGGCACTTACTTTTGGGCACTGGTACTTCTTTTTTATCATCAGCCTTTGACCCAGAGCAAAAGAGAAAAAGACAAAAGGGGGAAAGGAGGAAGAGAAGGATGAAAAAACAGCAACAAAGGGAGAAAATCGGGATGAAAAAACATGCAGGAGTGAGTTTGAGGGGCAAAGAGTGCTTGATGATGGATTAAAGATGCATGAGGGGAAATTAAGACAACACATCCTTGGTATTTGTCATCATGATCTTCTGCGACGCAGGTAGCAGCATCTGTACAAAGATTTGGGTCCGTACACTTTTTAGTTTACAAATTAGGCAGTGGGTGGTATCCAGTACTTGCTCTTGTGTAGTGCCACTCGGTAATTTTGTGCAAAACCAAAAAGCCTTGAAAATATTCAGACCTCAAATTTGTTTTTAGTTTTTTTAAATTACCCTTAGTTTGTGATTGTCCATTTCTTTTTCCTTTATCCAAATTTAAGTCTTGCCTTGCATCCTTTTTGCTACAATGGAGTTAAAGCTGAGCAGCACTGACAGCCTGAGAAAGGTAGACCTGATGAGTCTCTGTAAGGAGAGAGGGATTAATGTGAGAAAGAAGGCTACCAAAGTCGACCTCCAAACAGACCACAGAGCAATAGAGGAAGTCAGGAGGATGCAGGTCACACCAGAGGAGCAAGAGGAGGATGACCTTGAGGATGTGGAGGTGAACTTAGAGGATGAGGTGGAGGAAAAGAATGATCTGGGCACAAGCCCTTAGCAGCAGGATGAGGGCCACACACCCACAGGGTTAAGGTCCCCTGTCGAGGGGAGGAAGCAGTGTGTCCTCCTGCAGCCTGTCTCCTGAGGAGCTGGAGGACTGGAGAGCTGAGAGAACGTTTCAGCTTCAGCTCCCCGAACTGAAAATGGAGTAGCCAACTGCCTGAAGAGCCCTAGAGGAGAGAAAAGCTGAGGTAAGTAAGGCACTGAGTGGGGAATGAGAGACAGTAATGTGAATGATGGTAATGGGCTGTATGACCTGATTCTGAGGAAACTCATGCTCAATACTTGCTTTACAGAGTTGTGCCAACACCTAAGGGACCGCCAGCTCACTTCACATAGAGAGCTTGCCTAGGAGGCAGACCTCTGGCTCAGCACCAGTTTTAGCGTCAGCTGAAAAGGTATCTTGGGGGATCACCAAAAGGGTGGACCGGGTCCCCACCAGCAAAAAAGGGGGAAGACTAAACTAAAAACTAGGAGTTCTCTAAAGGCCCACAGAACAGTTCTCAGAGGAAGGATTCCCAGTACCCACCTGACCAAAAGAAAGAGTGGTTTCCCTGACACAAAATCCTCAGGGAAATGGCCCCCAAATGCCATGAGTGCCATAGGTATGGGCTCATCAAGGGAGACAGCAAATAGCCAGTTATGGCGCAGCACTTCACTGGTAGGCAGTCACTGTGGATGGCTAGTGTAGCGCTTGGGGATAAGGTTGTCATAGTTAGGATGGGGGGTAGTGCAGAGAGTACCCCAGTGTCCCTGGATGACAAGGAAATTGTGCCAAAAGCCGACATCCCTACCAATACTTCAAATTATGGTCAGTGGGTTACCATCAATGGGCAACGGGTGAAGGCCGTGAGAGACACAGGAGCCAGTATGCCTACTGTTAGCTGTCATCTGGTGTTCTCAGAGAGGTAATCCCTAATATATTCCACCAGGTTGTAGTAGCAGACAACCGTGAGAGTCACTATCCAGTGGCTTTCAATTCCTTTGAGTGAGGGTGGGGGGGCGAGCTTGGGAGGGGGGTCTCCTGTTCCTCTGTGGTTGCTCTGAGTCCAGCCATGCCTGTGGATTGTCTACTTGGAAATGACATGGAGTACAGTATCTGGAAGAAGGTGGAGGTCAGGTCCCACCTAGAGAAGATCGGTTGCCTGAGTGGATGCGCATGACACATGGTCCATGGCAGTTTGAGAGGGTAATCAAGAGGATCTGGATCCTGGAAAAATGGCCCATGTATCTGGCAAGTGGAGCAAAGGCAGGGAATGTGGGAAACCCACTCCTAAATCTCTCACAGTCTGGTAAATGGCTGACTCTGAGAGCGACACCACGGAAACTACAGGGCAGGACATAGATGCCCTGGGGGACCTACCTGAGGTGGCTGGCTGGTTGGCAAGCTGAGGGGGATTCTTCCTGGGTGGAGTTCTGAAAAGCCCAGAAAGTGTTGCTACTCTTGAGAGCCTATGGTGGCAGGCCTAGGCATCTGGCTACACCTCTGCTGATCACCTGATTTACTTGGAGAATTACCTTATGTACAGTAAACCTAAGGTTCCTGAGCGTGGTGCAACCCGTGTATTGGGGGTTCACCAGTGCTACAGCACATTCCTAGTGGGTCTGGCTCATGATTTACCACTGGCAAGACATCTGGGGCAAAAGAAAGACCTATGCCAGGCTGGTCACCCACTTTTTCTGGCCCTTGATGAGTGACCTCAGATGCATTCTGCAGGTCCTTTCCCACTTGCAAGGCCAGTAGGAAGTTAGGGGGAAAGGGATGGCTCCCCCGGTTCCCCTTACTGTCATTGGTACCCCTGTTGAAAGTGTAGTTATCAAAATTATTGGACCCTGGGCCCCAAGATCACCCTAGACAACAGGTTCATCCTGGTCTTGGTTGGCCTCCCCACTCTCTAGGGGCCATCCCTCTGAGAATGGTGACTGCACATGCAATGTCCAGAGCCCTGATGAGGATATTCCCTGGTGGGGTTCCCCAAAGAAGCAGTGTCTGACAGGTGCACCTACTTAATGTCAGCCTACATGAAGTTCATGCAAGATGGCAATCGAGTGAGTCGGCTGTAGGTGGCTCCCGAGGTGACGGCAAAATTCTTCTAGGATGTCTAAGATAAAAGGCTAAAATGTCAACTCCCAAGTGGGAAGCACAAGAGCAAGCGGTTGCGCCGAGACTGGCCAAGCCTTACCTGGTTTGAAGTGCTGGGTTGCGGTGCTGGTGGAGGTCGCAGAACAGCTGATTGCTGGTTGCAGAGGCTTAGAATGGGAACTGACCCATATTTTGACGTGGAGCAGGGGGGACGGATCCCCAACTTGCTCGACTACTATGGGTCCAAAGACAGGTGCAAAAGGTAGAGTTGCAGCACTCCATGCCGGCCCCCAGGAGTTCCCACAGAGAAGCGCAGCAGAACCCGAGACGGCTCCCGCTACCGCTCCGGGACGGAGGCAGAAGACCCGGGTGGAGAATCTCCCTGATGGGAAGGGGAGGGGCGCGCAGCCCCGGCCTCTTCGCACCGCCGTTTCAGTTATCGACATGCTCAGGAGAGCAGGGAGCAGCTCCACAGTACAAGGAGCGGATCAGTGGTGCGAGCAGACTGAGACCCCTGATGAAGCAAGCGGTCACGGCACGACACAGGTCGGTAAGCCACCCGTGGGTCAAGGGGAGTCGGGGGTGGTGGGGTGGTTTCTGGAGGCCGAGACATTGGATTTACCCACAAAAGGGCGGCTGGAAGTCGGACCCCAGGTGAACCTTAACGATGAGCAAATACAGCAGGAGGGGAAAAACCGAGCTCAGGAAAAAGCATTGGTAGTGCCGACTGAAGAGATTCTGAGGCAAGGTATATAGTGGGGGGGGAAAGGGCAAGACACGGGTTTCCTTGACAGGTCAGGAGGAAATAAGCCAACCGGTGGCCCAATTGAGAAAAGAGAACCCAATTAGGAAAAGCAAGAATGTGGGGAAAAAAGGGACTCCATAAGGGCCTGATTGATCCACCGGGGGCAGTTGAGTGGAACCTTCCCACACAAGAGCCTAGGGGGAAGTCAAAACCCGAGGGACTCTCATGGATCCAAAGAACCCCACAGGATCGTAGGGAAAGGGACATTGACTCCGAGGCAAACGATTATTTCTCACTATGAGATGGCACTTGGTCAGGTCTGGGGTCAGATTCTGGGTCCAACTCAGAATCAAGCGAGGAGGATAGTGCATCTTGCATTGGCACAGGAGTTAAGGACACTATTGTAACTACACGGAAGACGTACCCCAGAGTGGGCAGAAATGACAATCAAAGGCAAAAAGATTTGAGATGGGATTATTCCCTTGAAGATCAATTGATGGGGGACAGCAATAAAACCCCCAGCGAAGAACCCTCTGCAGCACCCCCAACTCTGGAATCCATTTTGCAGTGTGTAGTAGCGCACCAGGATGAATCTCGTATGGAGAGTAAACGATCACAGAATGCCTCTCATAAACTCCAAGGGGCGGTAAGGAAAGTCGCAAGAACTTTTAAGGCCATCAGCGGACGGATGTGGAATCAAGAACAGCTTCTCTGGAGTTGGACATAGCAGGTTCAAAGGGACAAGTAGAAGCCCACGAAGCAGAACTTACGGACATCCAGTGGAAGATGGAAGAGAGTGAAAAACGCCAGAGAAGAAATAATCTGCGATTCCTGGGCATTCCGGAGGGAAAGGAGGGGTCGGATGCACGATTATACATGGTCCCGCTATTGCAGAAATCCTTCCCAGAATTGGAAGACTGGAACTGGCCTCAGGAAATACAAAGGGCACATCGAGTTCCATTTACTATTCGACAGCCAGCTCGCCCAGATGCCAAACCAAGGGCATTTCTGGTATACTTCGGAAATTACCTACTGAGGCAAAATGTGTTCGAAAAGGCAAGACCAGAAGAGCAGCGTACTGTGGATGGGCTTTAGACCAGACTTTTGCTACATTACCGTGGAACGTCGCTGGCGTCTGCTCTAAATGATCAATTACTTTCAGGAGAAAGGTGCACAGGCTTTTCTTCTAAACCTGGCCCGGCTGAAAGTAATCTGGAATTATCAGACTAGATTCTTCACGTCGGAGATCAAGGCAAAGGAGTTTTTAAATGCAGGGGGAGATTACTTTTTTCCTTTTTTGTTTTTTTAAAAATTGTTTTCTCCCTTCGACTTTGTCTATGGCGTAGAAACTATCCGATTAGATTCAGGAGGAATCTCGATTAAATAGGGTTCCAAGTATATAGTGATAAGCAGCTTGTCTTTTTTGGGTGTTTTGATTGTTTTCTTTCTTTCTTTTCTCTTCACGGCTCTTAGCAAGGTGGGGTAGGTAACAATAGATAAAAAGTTTGAGGAGGCATAAAAGGCACGGGGGGTCCATAAAGACTCCTATACGTATCACACTAGTCACCATCATGAGGGCACCACCACTCATCAACCACAGACCTAGATAGGTTTGTCCCTTCACAAAGCAGGGGGGGTGAGGGTGAGGGGGGAGAGGGAAGGGGTGTGGTGTTGAGGGGGTGAAAAATTAAGAAAATCCGAGGAGTACAGTAACTTAAAAAGGCGGGCTGGATTCAATTTGAAGGAATGGTTTAAGGGGCAACCCAGGTAACAAGCAAATAATAGGGATGGGTAGGCTAACTATTTGTTATGTAAATATTGGGGGTTTGAATGATAGGGGTAAGAGAGGTAGGACAGCTGAGGTGCTACGAACATTGGGTGCTGATATCATATGCCAACAAGAAACTCGTATTCCTTGGCAAAAGACAGAGCTCAATGTTATCCCAGGGTACATTCAGGTAATTAGCTCATCACGGTCTACCACGACTAGAGGCGTTGCAATCCATGTCTCTAATCAGATGCCGCCCCTCAAGCGTACTCTGTCGGATAAATGGGGCAGGTGGGCGATCACCTCAATACCTAGTGGATTAACATTATGTACGATCTACAGGTCGAATTTCGATGATCCGGACTTGCTGTCAGAACTAGAACTCGAACCGGCCTCCTGGCCATCCCCCCCCTCATTATCTGTGGTGATTTCAATATCCATTTAGATACATATGGCCCCGTTAGGGGAGGGTATCAGGGGAGGAAGACACAAGTTTTTAAAGCAATAAAAGCTCTAGTGGACAGACATGGGCTAGTGGATATATGGTCTTATAAAAAATCAGGGGAGCCACGATACAACTATTTTTCGTGCCCACATAGGAATGTCAGGCTTGACTACTTTTTTGCCTCCGCCTCTCTTATAGAGGGGGCTAACATAAGGAAATTACCTAAGGTCCTGTCGGATCACAACCCTCTGATGCTGGAAATTGAGGCTCGGGGCATGAGGGATCTTTTACAAATTGGTCCTTTGATAGGAAACTCTTGGCCATTGAAGTATTTATAGAACATCTTGTGGGTTGGACCAGGCAGTTCTAGGATATGAATAGGTTCAGCACCTCGAGGGAAATTGTATGGGACGCGTTCAAAGCAAGGCTTAGGGGGGAGATAATCAGTTATGTGGGGTTTTATAGGAAAAAACAGAGAGAGGCAATACAACAACTCACGGAGGAGCTGTCCAAATATGAGGAAGAGCACATGGCAGCTATAGTTCAAAAGCTGGAGGAGCTACAAAATCAGCTAGAATTAAGTCATAAGTACTAAGGCTAAAATTAACGGATTTTGCAATAAAACAGTTGCTGAAATGTTTCAAACCCGTGTTAGGGATAACTATGAATATGGAGAGATGACAGGGAAACATTTGGCACGCCGCTTAAAACAAAGGGCAGCAGCAAACAATATCTTAAGGCTAAAAAGGAAGGATGGTAAAATGGCTACTGAGCCCCAAGATGTATTAAAAATATTCGCTGAATTCTATGAGGATTTGTATAGCTCCAGGGACAGCATACTAACGACAGTAGGTGCGGGAATCAACATAATGCCCCCAATTATTCAAGAATAGAAGAAGATATTTCAATGAATGAGGTTGAGGCACTTCAAGCAATGGCTTCGGGTAAGACGGCCTACCCAGATGGAACTCCGATGGAGGTCTACAAAGTTTTATAGATAGTGCTAGCCCCCTTTTGTTAGACCTGTTCTTGGCAGTTCAGCAGAAAGGGATTCCGCCTTAATCTTGGCAGGAGACTAACGTAGTTATCTTTCTGAAAAAGGTAAAGGCTGCAGAGGATCCAGCTTCGTATAGACCCATCTCTTTGATAAATGCTGACGAAAAACTATATTCCAAAATTATAACGCTTAGATTAGCAAAAATAATCGCCTCCCTGATGAGCCCATGAAAGCATGGCTTCATTCCAGGCAGAGGAACAACAGATCCTGTCCGTCGCGTAATATCATTATTTGATTTAGCGGAAGCTTCAGGAGAGCAGATGTCCCTGATACTACTGGACGCACAAAAAACCTTAGATCAGGTCGAGTGGGCATACTTATGGAATCATTTAAGACCCAATGGCTTTGGCCCACGTATGTTAACCGCCCTAAGAGCAATGTATGTACAATCTTACGCAAAGATACAGCTGATGGGGAGGAAATCTGAAAGGGTTAAGATCGGTCGTGGTTCCTCTATCTTTTTTGCGCTCTATATTGACCCCTTAATCAGATCAATGCTAAACGATCCGGCTATCAAACCAATAGTGGTCAGGGGATATAATACCAAAGTGTTAGTTTATGCTGACGATATTACAGTTGTTACCACTGACCCACTAGAAGCTATTGGAATGATCCTGGCATTGGAATTCGGTAGGCAGTCGGGCTACGGTTTAAATACTGATAAAACAAAGATTGTCTGCTCTAAATCCACTTTATGTCATGATCCACGGAGGACGGAGGTAGCTATATATTTAGGGATAAACATAGCTGCAGAGATTGGGAATATTTGGGATATCAACTCGGCGCCTCTTATAAAGAAGATAGATGATTTAAAAAGAATGGATAATTTACATCTTTCCATAATAGGAAGAAGCAATGTCCTACAGATGGCAATGTTTCCTAAAATCTTTTATCTACTTAGATGCATACCGCTGGAACCATCAAATATGTTTTTTTTTTAAATGGATGCGATTTTCTCATAGTTTATTTGGGGCTATAAGAAGATTAGAAGATCACTGAAATTAATGACTCTACCACAAGATCGAGGATTGGCCGTCCCTAACCTATTATATTACTATTGAGCCATAACGTTGCAGCAAATGACCAGTCTATTCAAACCTAAAATATGGTCGGAAACCACGCTGGGAGATCAGGATAGGGAGATCCACCCACCTCCCCTCCCCCCCTCCATTTATGAGTTCACCATAGGTGACGCAGCTCCTGGAATTGAACTGAGGCAGCTGGAGGGTAGTTATTATAAGAAAACTCGCTTCAAACCTCTAAGAGCAGCCCGTAATGTTTGGTGTAAGGCCAGTAAGATCTTGAAAATCCCAAAGGTCCAGAGATATTTATTGCAGTGGCGATCATCAATTTTCCCAGCTCCACTTCACGACAAAATAGGCAGAATCTGGGAACAGGCTGGAATTAATAATCTAGGACAAATTTTTAATCTGAACAGGGTTATGTCATTTGGAGAACTCCAGGAACAATATGGGGTAGACCCTAGGACACTCTTTAAGTATGTACAAATCAGGGAGACAATTAAACCAGTTGTTTTGCAGTTTACTAGTCAGGCTAGAATCCCGCTGTTAGAATGTCTAGTATATAGGCAGCCCCGTGTAAATGATCTGTATTCAATGCTGATGAGTGCTAACCCAGATGACATAGTCTGGTCAGAAAGTGCTTGGGTGGATAAGCTTGGGAATCAGGATGTTGATCTGTGTAGTTCTTTAAAGCTGTCTAAAATGATATTTCTATCTGCTAATCTCAAAGCCCAACACTTTAAAACCGTATTCAGATTATATTTTACCCTGGCAAAATTGTTCATTTGGGGTAAAAGGGAAAACAACAATTGCCCAAGATGCGGACAGGGTCCTGCAGATATGGTTCACATAAAATTTAATGTTTTGGAACAGGGCGGGCGGGCCATTAACTCCAACAATGATGTTACTTGGCTTTGATGAGAGCTTACAGATGGAACTGTCCCAAGTATATTTATGTTTCATGGTAACAGCAATTTCCCGCATAATGATTGCTTCAAAATGGAAAGATGTAGACCCTCCGACATATCAGGAGTGGTATGCTAGACTATTTCATGTGTACAACTTGGAGATGGCATTGTACAAATGTAAAGGGAGGAGAGCGAAGAAAAGGGGTCGCCAAGTATGAAGGCTTCTGATGGAGCAAGAGGGGATCTAGGAATACTGAACCAATATGTCTAGTTGAAAGATGCTTCCTTCTATGATTCAGTCTCGTTCATCTCTTTTTTTAAATAGTCACCTTCTCCTTAAATATCTCCTTTTTTCTATCTCTCTGTTTCTTCTTTTCTTTTTGCCTCCCTTTTCTATGTAGAAATAGGTTGGGTAAACTAACAGGAAGTAAATTATGGATGGAATAATATATATATGTATAATGTATAGTTGGGGAACTGATGAACTGTATTTGGTCATTATGCCTTGATTTCTGGATTAATTGAATTCCTGCTTTTCTGAAAAGTAATTTAAAAAAAATAAAATGAAATCCATGTAGGATGAATTTAGGGTAACTTACAAGTTCTTCACAACCCGGTCATCGCGAGAGTAATGGGCTTGTTGAGCAATGCAACAATGTTCCCAAAGGCATCAATTTGGGCCTCTTGTGATGCCTGTTGTTTGCATACAGGGAGATGCCACATGAAGTGTCATTAGACTGTGTGCTAGGATTCTTGCGGTTCTATGTGTACTCAGCAGAGGAATTGTATAACTGGTTGGGAGGTGTTAAGGTGTGGTTATTAATGGTTGACTTAATCAGAGAGCATCAGATTATGCTGAGGAATAAAGACGTACAATCCAAAGCTCCGTGTGTAGTGTATTCATTTGCATGCTCCCAGGATGGAGAGGACGTTACAACTGCGACAAGTGCTGGATCTGTGTCCTGAAGAAACAAGACTGCTCTCCTTGAGAGTTTGAAATGCTACAGCAAACTGCTTGTGTGTGCCACATGCGCTTATTTTGATGAGAAGCAGTTCGAAGTTGGGGTATTTGGGATCTGAGCCCTGCTCCAGCCCTTACACAGCCCTTGAAGTTGAGAGCCCTACCAAGGAGCACATTTGAAAGCCTGCAGTAGTAGAGCGTCTGTAACCGGGCGCGGAACACAGAGAGTTATTGTGGAAGACTCTCAGAACAACCTGGACACTATTTTACAAGCAGTCCCCCTGATTTTTGTTAAAAGAAGGGTCACTTCTTCGGCTGCTTCTGGTTTGGGTGCAGGCGGAACACCGGGGACATTAGCAGTAGGTGTTCCTGGTGATTCGACTGTCAATGTATCTCAGGGGCAGCAACTTCTAGAAGGACAAATTAATGGTCGGCTAGCTGTTACACAGGATAAGGGGGACGCATTGGAGGTGGAGACAGCAGCAAATTACGACTACGACCCAACAGTGGAGGACAGCAGTGTTCATGCACTACAGAAGCACCCAAATAGTAGTATGGGAGATGTGCAAAAGGGGGGGGGGGATGACGCTGTGGAGTCACTGGCAGTAGCAAACCATGCACAAAATTCGAAAAATATTAAAGAGAGAAGGGAGAAAGTAAATGCTGAAGGGAAAAGGGATGGCATGGGATCAGAGACTGAGGGTGCCCGAGATGCGGAGGAACATGGAAGTGCTGCCAATGAGACTGACTCTTGTGAGAATTGTTTTTCATTATCTGATCTCTCGGATACATCAGAGGAAGAAAATGCGTTAGACAGCAAATCAAGGTTTTATGAGGGTTCAGTACTGAGTACCAGTAGGGAGCAGAACAGTATCTATCTCAATGAGGAGTGCACAGATGTAATGACTGTCCGTAAAAAGACAAGAGTAATTATGGAAAAGAGTCAGTTATTCACTAAGAGGGAGAGCGAATCATGGGACATTTCTTTTTCATTAGAGAATTCACCTGAAGCGGAGTTGGCTGGGAGAGAGGCACTAAATATTCCAGATGAGGAAATCTCGCTGGGCTCAATATATCTGAGTATTGTGGACCACAGAAAGGAGACTCGCACAGAGAATTCAAAAACCCACACTGCCTACTGGAAACTACAGAATACAGTTTGCAGGATTGCTAAAGCTTGTAATGAGTTTAAAGAAAGAAATACAGAAGCAGAAACACGGATTTCGGTCCTCAAGGATGAGATGGCTATCCAAAAAGGGACGACTGCAGCTATGAGTTCACACGAGGAAAATGTAGATGCAAAGTTTGATTTAGAAAATCGATTACGTCGGAATAACTTGCGCATATTAGGGATTCCAGTGGGAGTTGAAGGGCAAGACATTCGGAAATTTTTGGTGTACTTATTCAAAGAAGCATTTCCGGAGCTCGCAGTGTGGAACTGGGCCAATGAAATACAGAGGGCACATAGGTTTCGGTTTAAACAAGCTATTGTTAAAGATGGTCAAGGGGCCGTAAGGCCCAGAGTGATTTTGATATGCCTAAATAATTTATTCGCACGTCAGATTGTATATGATCTGGCAAAGCCAGATCGGAAGGGGAAGGGCAGACAATTTTTTGTCCGGCCTGATTTTTGCCATCGTACTGTGGATACTCAGTCTATTAATTTCACAATTTCAGGGCAAGGGGGTGCAAGTCTTTCTTTTAAATCCGGCCACGTTGAAAACCATATGTATGGGGCAAATGCGCTTTTTTACGTCAGAAATACAGGCAAAGGAATACCTGACATATATCTAAAGTGGGAATTGGTAGAGACCCTGCTCTTGAAGGCTTTACCTCAATGTCTGTATTAGCCCTGTTAATGATTTGGTACTAATCTTATAAGGGGACTTTGTGAATAATGATGTAGATAAAATACCGATGAGTGGCTAGGCGTTCATGTGTAGGTGATTAATTAGGTCGGTCTGTTTGTTTGTGGTCGGGCTCTTTTTTTATTTCTTGGGTTGAGTCTCTGAGGAGTCGGAAAGAATGATGTCTGAGGGGGGGGGGTTATCCCGGGTAGGTAGCTACTACACTCCATCGCAGGGCCATGGGCCCTTATACCTGCGGTTTGGGGAGAGGGTGGGGTGGACACATGGGGGTGGGGGTTTGGTGGTTTAGTGGTGGGTGACGGTGGGGGGGCACTTTGGGGAAGGGGATGGGGTGGGAATGGGCAGGGGTTATTAAAAAATCAATTCATAGCAAGCTTAATATGATTAATGTGAATAGTATAGTGATGTTTGAGGCAATGATATGCATTTGGCTATTTTTTAGGATAGATGACGGTTAAGATGATAGATAGGGGGCTACGAGTAAAAGGCAACGAGTAGCGGCTGAATTACGTTTGATAAAACCAGATATTTTGTGCATACAAGAGACACACATACCCTGGAGCAAATGTAAGGTTTTAAAAAAGCTTGGGTTTACACTGATTGTACCAACTCGACAGTCCACTATAAATAGAGGGGTGGAGATTTTGGCTCGACAAGGAATCTCTGGGACGGGGAGGAAATTGGTTGACAATTTTGGGAGGTGGGCCATAGGGGAGGTGGGCCATAGGGGACACTAAGGTAGTGGTCTGTACAGTGCATGGATCTAACTTTGACAAGGCAGAAATATTGGAGCACTTAAATGGTGAATTGGCCCTGTGGGACACCCCATTGATATTATGTGGGGACTTTAACATCCATGTGGAAGGCAAGGTGTGGGACGCTGATGATGAAAAATATATGGGCCGGAAATCCAGAGTTTTTAGGGCGCTGCGGCATCATTTAAAGGGTCATGGATTGGTAGATGTGTGGACAGTTGTAAACCATTTGGATCCTGGTTATACGTTTTAGTCATATCCCCATCACAAATTAGTTAGGCTCGATTATATCTTTATGTCTAGGTTACTTATTGTGGGGGCAAAAATGCAGGTGTGGCCCAGGATCACGGTGGACCATGGCCCAGTATTACTCCATCTTCTTAGTATTAGTCAAGTGAAGGATCGTAGGTCATTTACCTTTAATAGGAAACTTCTATTGGAGAGCCAGTTCAATGACCACATGAAAATTTGGGCCACACAATTCCTGGAGATTAATAGAGGATCTACCTCCTATGCAATGGTATGGGACGCGCTGAAAGCGGGGCTGAGAGGAGAAACGCTCAGCTATGGGCTGGCTAAACAAAGGCAACAACAGACTTTCATGCAGGAACTTTTGGAGGATTTAAGGATAGCAGAGCAGGAATTTATACACGGGATCAGAAAGGGAGAAGAAATTAAGGAGATACAAACTAAGATTGCGTGTTGTAAAGCTAAAATCAACAGGGTGTGGAGTAAGGAAATTGCTAGCCAGTATAAAGCATATAAAGAGGAAAGGTATGAATATGGCGAAGCTACATGACGATGCCTGGCACAGAGGCTACGAGCCAAACAATCCTCACAAAAAATATCGTCTTTGGTTGATTTCATGGGTAACACAGTTGAAACTATGGAAGGAATCTTGGAAGTATTTCATGCTTTCTACAAAGAGTTGTATACACAAGACACATTTAATGAGGATAACATAGAGATATTTCTTCAACAGTTTGATCTAGTGAGCCTAGTACAGGAAGAGCAAGTATTATTGGATGACCCGATAACTATGGCAGAGCTTGAGGAAGCAATAAGTTCATTGGCAAGTGGGAAAGCAGCAGGGCCAGATAGCTGCCACTGGAGGTTTATCAAATGCTTTTTCAAGTAATTAAGGAAGATATGTTGGCCACATTTCAGGAAGCGCAGTCTGGGAATCCGCCACCATCATGTGAATAAGCCAGTATAGTGGTTTTTAAAAAGAAAGACAAGCCATCGGAATTGCCAGGGTCGTATAGAACGATTTCTTTGATAAATGCAGATGGCAAAGTTTATGCGAAAATTCTTGCAGCAAGGATAGCCCAAGTAATCACTCCATTGGTATCCAGACATCAGTATGGATTCATACCTGGCAGGGGCACGGTCAACCATTTAAAAAGTGTAATCACGATGATAGATTATGCTAATATACAACATAGCAGTTTAGGTCTGATCTTTTTAGATGCTGAAAAAGCATTTGACCGTGTCTCCTGACTTTTCCTATGGGCTGTCATGCGTAAGATAGGGTTTGGTGTATGTTACATCAGGGCTATACAAATTATGTATAAATCTCCTTGAGCTAAGATCTGTGTAATGGGTAGAGAATCAGCTCCTGTGTCTATTAGCAGGGTGACAAGACAGGGATTGTCCCTGTTCTCCATTACTGTTTGCTATATATATCAACCCGTTCCTGGTAATGTTGGAAACAACCAACAGGATTACTTCTATGACCTGTGGACACTACCAGGCGCGGGTGCTAGCTTATGCGGATTATATCACGGGGGCGACATCAGATCCAGAGCAAGCAGTTGCAGAGATAGAAAATTTGGTCCTGGCATTTGGGGAGGTGGCAGGATATAAATTTTATTCGTCCAAAACCCCGGTTGTGTGTTCTGAAGAAGCATGCCCAGGGTTACTTCTGAAGCCATGTATTTAGGTATCAAAATAAGGATGTCATTACAAGATTTAATAGAGATCAATTTTGGAGGTATAGTTTCTGGGGTTCAACGACAATTAGATAAGGTGGAATGCTTGCAACTCTCGTTGGTCGGGAGGTGCAATGTACTCAAGATGTGTATTCTCCCCAAAGCCATGTATTATTTCAGGGCAGTTCCACTGGAGTTAACTTTAGCCCAATTATTGAAATTACAATCTGTATGTGATAGGTTTTTATGGGGGCAAAGGAAAGCTCGCCGAGCCACGAAATATATGAAGTTACCATGAGATCGGGGGATGGGCAGTCCTGAATTTCACACTTTACTATTATGTGAGTCTATTGCAAAATATGCAGATCTTGTTGACGGGAGAGGAAGGGCTGCTGGCGGAAGCACCAACTATCTATCAAATGCTGATGGGGTCAGATGTTAGAAATTCCTTATTTAAGTTTTTGGAGCCAAGTTACTTTAAAAGAACGTGTCTTAAGGTCATTCTGACAGCATACAAGGTATGGAAATCAGTCCGCAGGTTGTTAGCCTTAACAGGAATATGTTATTATACTCCCATAAATTCTACGTCCATATTCCCTGCCATCTTTAGGGATTTAAGGATGGAGAGGTGGAGGGCTAATGGGATTAGGAAATTAGGAGACCTATTTGGGGGGGGGAGGGGGGAGTACTTGCTTCATTTTCAGATTTCATAGATTGTTATAAACTGCAAAAATATGATTTCTTTAAATATTTACAAATTAGTGATTTTTTTTATTTAAACATCATAAACATGCAGGGATAGCCCCTAAACCTTAAGTGGAGGCAATTAAAGGAAGGGCAAAGATGGGCATATTATATACTATGTTAATGGATACACAGCAGGATGATTTGGAGATTCAAGATAGTAAATGGCGGGCCCGACTAGGACATGAAGGTGTGTGTGTGCAACAATCAATTGATATTGCTGGCAAAATTTTGCTGACCGCTAATTTAAGAGCTCAAAACTACAAGACATTATTCAATTTATATCACACACCAGCAAGAATGATGAAATGGGGGGGCTCAAACGATGGTAGGGGTTTCAGATGTGCTATGAATGGGGCTGATATTGTGCATATTTTTTATGATTGTATATGTCTTGTACAATTTAGGAGGAAAATGTCGGTCGCTTTTGGACCATGCTGGGTAAATCACCTTGGAACAATAAGAACGTTATAGTTCCAGGAGAATAAAAATACTTTTTGAAAGCCTGGAGGAAGTCACTTGGTGTGAGGAAACACGTGTCGGCTGTTGTGCATTCGGATCAAGACTGTAAAGCTGCAAATACCCTTTACAAATCGTCTCCTTAATGTTCTGCTTGTCTAGGGACAATGGGTCTTTATGGACTTGTTGGAAAGCAGTGATGTTTTACACAATGTCTTCTTAAATGAAAAAGAAACCTTTTTTTGTATAAATCCATCTCTGTTTATTGCCAGTGACATATTAACACAAATTGAATGCAGTTTGCTTACAACGGTTGCACATAGAAAAACCAGGATATTACTTTTGAGTGCTGGGATACTTGTATTCCATACGCCAATTGGCGTCAGGGGGCACAAGACACTATCTACAATTAAAGTGACTTCGTGCTGGTCAAGCAGAAGCAAAAGCGCCGAACAGACACTCTGTTTGCTGTCGGTCTATAGAAGGTTGTGACAGGGAAAGGACACATGGTGACTGCACATCATCCCGTACAGTCCGTCACACTGGACTCGTCACATTCCTCGTCACCTACCTCTGCGATCCCCTGCCTTCCCGCTTGAGAGTTCAGATCAAGCATCAGAACTTGTATCATCGGTGCATGAGCAAAGATCGTCTCAACCCCTTCATGTCACTTGATCTGGTGGACTAGTATGAGCGCCTCAATGGCTTATCGAAGAAATGTAATGTAGTTGTTTGTATTTTTTTGTTTAACAAGGAGGGAGGTGTAGTGCCATGAGATTATATGTGCTAGGACCCTTGTGGTTCTGGGCAGACTCAAAAGAGGAAGTACGTAAGTTGTTGGGAGGTGTTAAGGTGTAGTTATAAGAGAGCAGAGAATGATTGTAAGCAGAGGAATAAAGATGTAGAATCCAGAGTGCCATGTGTTGCGTATTTATTTGCATGCTCCCGGGCTGGAGAGGACGCTACACCGCAGAAGGGAATCTGGTTCAGTCTGTTTGAGCTCCTGTATGGCCAACATGTCAGAGGGTTTCTCAGCCTTGTGAAGGAGGGGTGGGAACACACACTCACTCACTCACTCCCAGGATGTAGTCTGCTACATGCTGGCACTCTGGAGTGAGATGAAGTGTTTCTGCAAAAAGGCTACTGAGAACTTGGAAGCCAGAGATTATGAAATTCTGGCATGACCAGAAGGCCAATCTGGTTAAGTTTCAGCCTGGTCAGAAAGTGAGAGTGAAGGAGCCAGTGGAGCCCAGCCCTGCGATTCAGGCCATCTGAGATGAAGGAGCGCAAGGCTGAGGTCACCTACCTGATTGATCTCAAGACCCCCAGGAGCCTCTTAAGGGTACCACATGTCAATTGCCTCAAGCCCTACTTTGAGAGGTCTGAGGTCACCATGCTCCTGGTGACGGGTGTGGGGGAGGCGGGGAGAGGAGAGTGCACCTCTCCCTGATCTTCTGTCTTCCAAGGAGCAGGATGGGTCAGTGAAAGCATAGCCCTCTCCCCTAATCTGTCCCGAGAAACAACAGAGGGACTGTCTCCACTTGCTGGGTTAATTTCTCTCCTTGTTCTCACTAATCCCCGGGCTCAACTGGGTATACAGACAGAAGAGGGCCCCTTAGAAGTATATATACCAGGGTGCGGATCCAGGGCAATCTAACACCGAATTAAAACAACCGTCAAACCTATATCTTTACATCTGCATACGTCAAGTAATTAATCATTATTCTAAACATGTGTTGAGTCCAGCATGTAATGTACATAGACTTATATGTTTACTTTTTATTCATTATTTTTTTACATTTTTTAGACAGTGTTGTCTTCGGGTCCCCACTTTGTTAGCGTAGTCTTTAGGTCCCCACTTTGCTATCTAAGAAATGTACAGAAGAAGAACAAGAGGATTCTATAAAACAAAGTGTTGAATTATGATTATTTCTACTGAATGTTTCAATGAGTCAAGCCATGAAATCAGAAATCACTGATTGCCTATAAGGATATTGTACAATGTGTACAGAATAGTAGAACGTTTTATAATTTATTCTTGAAGTATCTGATAAAAACATATAAGAGTATTTGATGTGTGTATTCTTTTTGTGTCTCCCTATATGGTCTTTTAAGGCCACCCCACAGGGCCCCGCCCCGGATCTTGGGTTCAGTGTGGATTATAGGGAGTTTAAATCTGTCTCCAAGATAGATGCACACACCTCCCCTGACATGATGAGCTCATAAATTGGGAGCTTTGTAATTCCTCAGTCACTTGGGTTTGGCCTCCGGATGCAGCCTCTTTGCCCCAACCGAGGGGGATAAGGAGAAGTCTGCATTCTCCACCCCAGGGGGCCTCTTCCAGTTTAAGATGATGCCGTTTGGGTTAAGAAATGCTCTGCCACCTTCCAGAAGCTGGTCAATAGACACCTAGCTTGGATGGAGGCTTTCAATACTGCCTACCTGGATGACATGCAGTCTCTTCCTCCAGGAGGTCCTTCATGCCCTGCAGACAGCAAGCCTGACTTTCAAGGCCAGCATATGACAGATAACGTCAAGGATCCGTGGTCAACCAGAACAACAAGTGAGCGGGGCAAGATGCAGCCCCTCCAGGCTAAAATTTAGACTATTGAGGCTTGGGAGCCTCCCAAGACCCAGACTAGGGAGAGAGGTGTTCTAGGCCTCACTGGTTATTACAATGGATTTGTCAAGCGTTATGGCTCAACTGTTAGAACTGAACTCTAAAAAGCAGCCAAAGAGGGTGATCTGGACAGAGGCCTACCAAAAAGGCTTTGTCACCTTGACAGTGGCCATGTGTGCAGCACCAAGCTACCAAACTACTTCAGATTTTATTTTATGAAGCGTATTTGAGTTGCAAGGTACGTGGCAGTGGTGAATATAGTACTTATTTCAATTTACTAGTGAGGCTTAAACGGTTCTAATAGAGAGCAGAATGGGATTTTTCCTACCTCGGGGATGCTAACAAGGCCTTGTCGAGTATTCACATTATTGTAGCTAATTGTTATTTGCAAACAAAAAAAAAAGAATGAGTTCAATATACAAAGAGAAAAAGACCAATGTTGTGTCTATAAAGTATGGTGTGAATTAGATGATTATGTTCAAAGATTTTAATGGCAAGATATAAGATACTGGACTCCACCCTGAAAGGATTTTCTCTCATGCTTGTAATTGGTGTATTGATTATCCCAATAGAATTGTAAAATGCGGTGATGAGAGGAGGCAGTATGTACTTTGGTGCATTTGATGTTATGAAAACCTAACATCTTATGGATAGAATTAGGGCACACAATTCATATGCCAAAAGCACAGATCTCTCCTTAGGTATTCAGCCGTGTCCGAAGATAGACTGTGTCTGAAAATAGACTGGGAGCTTCAGTTAAATTACTCTCATGGAATCGAGCTTTTCTCCAGACAAAGCTCAACGAGTCTGAGGGAGGAATGTATTGATGTCCATCATATCATCCTCCTACAGGAGACTTGGGTAACTGAACCAGCGTATAAACCGGGCCTGCTTTCATTTTATGTTAACTCCACTCCTGCCAGCTCTGAGAGAGCCTCGGGGAGGGAGGGTGGGGGGGGGGGGAGTTTACTGATTTGGCTAAAAGCCACGTAGGATCTTTTGGGGGTGCATTTGACCTTACAGAGTTCCTCGCCATACAAACATATTGCCTTGGTGAATATATATGTGTCTGTGTATATAAGTATATATATCCTCCAAACTTGTGGTCTGCCAGCATGCACCTGATCACAGGGGGTGTACGGGAGGATGCGGCTGCAATGTGCCTTAAGGCTGCCACTACTATACAGACACTGACAGAATGGGACTAGGTGGGAGCAGTGGCCCAACTCTGAGAGTGGAATGGCTCTCATGGTGGGGGCAAAGCTGTTCCTGAGTGAAGCCTGTCTCTGCTAGTGAAAATTGAAAGATTCTGGAACAGGTAGCCGCAATGGGCTTTGGCCTGGCGGTCAGAACTTGAGACATGCATGACTTTGCGCATTAACCAGTGAAGTGGTAAGGAAAAATGGTTTGCCGCTGTCCACAAGGAATATCCATTTTAATTGTTGTGCATAAAATCAACATTTTAAATATTCACCGTGCAACTTTGAACATTTGATGACATTACGTTTATAATTACGGCAAGGTTGCTGATGGAAGAACAGTGAAGTATTTCTTCCACGTTGATGGACTGGGAAATTTGCATAAAAAGCGCAGTTAAGATTTTTAAAACTGAGAGAGGCAAGATTTTGCTGAAATGCGTCTCTTTAATCTCAAGAGCGGAATGTAATCAAGATTGGAGTGTCTCATACCCCTCGAGTGCTGGGCCTCTTTTCACGACGGGAGTAGTGGCGAAAATACATATATATATATATATATATATATATATACACATTTGAGAATAATACAGAATCCCCAATAGTATATTTATTATAAAAGTTTTCTATAGCGCGAACATGACTACTGGGGGTATCAGAGTGCTTTACAGTATATAAGTCAGGGAAGGATACAAGGGGTTAAAAAACGCGCAGAGCAGCCCCACACAGTAAAAGCAATCTTAACACGCTCTACAATATTTGCTTGAGTCCATGCACCAGTCTTGGCTTTTTAATATAGCCGGGGTGACAGTAACACAAACTTTGAACCATTTGACCCCCCTTCTCTTCCCTGCTGCTGGTAGAAAATGAGGAATGGGTTGCACCTGAACTCTTAAATAAGTGTTTAAAAGTGGCCAGCCAACCTTTTTATCTGTTTTTGGAACATGGTGGGAGAGCTGCAAATGGGCGTAATAAATCTGACCATTGCCCAAAACCAACTTTTAAAAGTGGCATGTACACAAGCCACATTGATTATATATTGCTTGATTTATGGGTATGGGATTATATGGAAGAAGTACGCACGGATTGCGATCATATTCCTCTTGTAGCTGAATTCTATTCTGACCTGTTTTGTAAGTCCCTTGAGCATTCTACTAATATTTGCTAAATGCCGCTACCTGTTACAAACCATTTGCTATCAACTGGACTAATATAATGACAATGAGCAAATTAAAGGCGTGATTTACCAAGCCTTCGTGACCTTTCTTGAACTATACGAACACATCAATTTAAGTGCATTTGATTTTGTTTCAATACGCTTCGACTTTTTTTAAACTCTAAAATCTAACTTTTTAAAATATACCAAAAAGCAGAAAGTTCAAAATGCTTTGTGTGTTTGGTATATGAGACAGTGCAGAGTGGCCAAATTAGGCTTGATTGAGGTGGTAAAAGAGTGTGACAATCAAGAAATAATTTGTGCAATGAAGCTTTGTTAGACCATTTTGAGCCAATATAAGGAAAATTGGGAAGAGGCTCAGTGGGCAAAAGTAACTGATGCGCCACAAATTAAGGAAACCAGAGTTTTCTGGAGAATTGTTGCCGCAGGAAGTTGGTAGAGGCAATTGCAGCCTGATTCCTGATGAAAAAATTGGTTGTTCATTTTTCTACCTTTGTAAGATGTTATAGATAATTCTAGTTCCTTAATTTCTTAGGTCACGAGCAAAGTTTATTCCCACTTTGTACACAGTCAACCGGGCTGTAATCTTCCTCAATCGTTTTTACCTTCAAGGTAACTGAGTTAGCTGTCCACCATGAGAGAAGGCACCGGCACAGTCAGTGTCCCTGGAGACATATTCCAATTGGAACCTGCAATATAGATCCCTCATTTAAACACACTAAGCAATACATAGCTGGCAGGGAGGAAATCCCAGAATCGTGGCATGAGGTTATCATTGTCCCACTCCATAAACAAGCATTTACAATGCAATGGTCTCGGCATTGTTAAAGTTTGAGCTATTGGCATTGCTCATGACATTATTTTCGTTTATGTTTTTGTTTTTAAAAACATTTATAGAAACGGCATTGTTATTTACAATGTCAATAGCTTAATCACTCTCAAATGCGAGACCTATTGCATTTGCACCCACACATAGAGCCACACACACAAAGCCACCCACACACACAGACCCACCCACAGAGCCACTCACATAAATAGAGCCACCCACAAAGCCACCTACACACACACACACAGTAGCGCACTGACCTATTTACATTATGTGCACTTTGTGATCTGCATGGTACATGTTTTTTACTGCAGGCACATTAACCCTATGTGCTACCTTTCCAGGAGTCAAAACTTCCACTAGTCAAAACTCCGATCTCTCTCTAGGAAGAACATTAAACACCAGGGTCATCATGACATTTTTATTGTTGCCGAAAATTGCTGGAGGCCAGGAAGGAGGCAGCAAGCGCTTTTAAAACATTAATTTACTTGCAAACATAATGTCTCCACCCAAAGTCAGCGCCCGGTCACACCGGTTGCACTGCCCTAGAGCTGGCCCTGCTCAAGGGTCCTGTGACCTCAGTGACAGAGTCACTGTTGTTCGTGGCTGTGCTGCTTCATAGGCCTGCTAGCAAGACTGGAGGTGAACTTCAGTATGGATTATGGTGGACAAACCTTGAAGGTTAACCCAGACGTGCCAGTGCTAGGGTCCACCTGCTGGTGCTAAGACACCTGCGCTTCTAAGGTCTTGCGCAGCCTTCTAAGGTCTAGCATGGGATTGTGCTCTCTCAGGTGAGTCGTCTGGTGGACTGGTTATTAAGGCTGAACCTGCTTCCCCAGTTCCAAATTCAGCAGCTCTGGCCATAGTGCCACATCGTCTCCCCCACTGAACACCATACTGTCCCACTGAGAAAAACTCACACTGCCTTCAACTACAACCCAATTGCTGCCGGCTATAAACACCTGGATGAGGCTCAATTTAAATGACGCAATAGACAAGAGCAATATGCGGCCTACAGAAAAAAGTAACATCATCCTGGAAAAAGCAAACACTCATAGGGGAATGCAAAATTTAGCAAACCAATGTGAAATGCAAGCAGGAACAACATTGTTACCTTAACGCTTTTACACTCACTATTCAGAAATCAGCGAGTGCTTTTGCCTGAAAGGGCCTTGAATGGTCCCATTTCAATGTCCATTGCTGATATCCTTACAAAACGTTAGCAGTATGGTAAAAAGACCACATCCCTGGACGCAGAGCCGCAGTACACATTTTGTTTTCCAATCCACACTTTGCAGTACCTCCAGGATTGGTGCACTAGTTGCAAGCCCAGCGAAAACAAAGCCAAGAAAACAAAAGCCCAGGTAGGTGAAGCCCCTCTGTGCGAGTCACTTACTTGGGAGGCCCAGCTAGGTGAAGTACGTCTCTGGGAGTCACTTGATAAGGAGGCCCAGCAGGGTTAAGTCCCTCTGTGAGAGTCACTTACTTGGGAGGGCTAGGCAGGTGTAGTTCATGGCCCATCTCTGAGAGTCACTTGATAAGAAAGGCCATCTGGGTGAAGTCCCTCTCTGGAGTCACTGAAAGGGCAGGGTCGTGGATAAGCAGCCGGCCTGTTGTCTTTGCTAGCCCCCTGGGATCAGTCTATTCCCGGGGTCAGTCCAAACAAATCCCAGCCTTGAGCCGGTGCCTCCCCCAGGTGATCAAGGCAGGGACCCTCAGCCCAGGTAAAGAAGTTCACTAGGCTGGGGGTGAGCCGAGAGGTATCCGGGGTTTCAGGCTACCTCTGCGGGACCCTCCGTGGGGAGCCCACAGAGGACACAAGTGCACCCTGGACACACCGGCACCCATCAGCCTCCTTCCTGACAGAAGCCCCGCACTCACCTGCCTGCTGGTGCAGTATCCACTGCTGCCCCAGCTGGTTCCTGACAATGAGCAGCCTCCGTCCCTCGGAGACCCGGGACTCTACTGTGGATTGGACTGGAGCAAGAGGTGAACTTGGACTGGCGCGAGCCACGCGGCATCACCCTACGTCATGACAGTATCTCCGCCCGTGCTGGGCGTCGAGAAGGACGTATTCGGAAAAACCTGGAGCCACAATCGCTGGCGCTCTGCTCATGCGTAAAACCTACCTATGTTTACTGATGGAACAATGCCCCTTACCAACGAACCGCGGATCACATTAGCAGGCTTCGTAGGGCGCCACCCAGCCTTACGCCACCCAATACGACATTTCCACCAAAAATGATTTTCTTTTTTGGATCCATTTCACAGGGTAGCAAATAAAAGAAAGTAGAGGAAAGAGAGTGAGAACCCCATCTTGAAGTCAAGGTTTTCAGTAAGAGAAGAACTGCTAGACCGAAAGAGAGGGAGGGGGGTAGCTGAAGAATTGTCGCACAGGGCGCCACAGGCACTAAAGCCGTCCCTGTGTGCGTCGAAGGCGCTGTACAAAACACTGCTGGAGAGGGGTGAGCAGGAGGGGAAAGAGTGGGGGGGCAGCTGAAGCGGAAGAGCAGAAGCGGACACTGTATTTTTCTTCTCCAAGTAAGAAGGAAAAGATAGAGTCTGGTTACTTATCTGCCGTGCGTCCTCGAGCGCCAGGAAACGCTGAGATTAGCCTTGGAGCAAGGAAGAGGTGACCCCACGTCCCGTTCCGTTCCGACCGTGCACAAAATGGCCGAACCTTCCGACGGTAAAAAAAAAAAACCAAACACGCGCACCACGCATAAAAGGGGCAGGGAGTAAAAAATGAGAAAGAAGCGAAAACACGCCCCCGAATCCGAAAAGACGGGGCTTGTTTGGAGAGACAAAGCTCTTCTCCAATGGCTGACCAGCATTTAAGAGGCCAGCCAATGGAGAAGAGGGGAGAAGAGGGGAGGGTTCAAGCCCCACTTCTGAAAAACGTTAAATCTCGCGAGCGAGACTGCGCAAGCGCAGCCTTCGCTAGCCGAGACCTAAAAAGGAGCAAAAGAGGCCCATCAGCCTTATTGATAATGCCCAGAAAATATTTAGCAGACAAGTTCTTGCCCAGTTACAGGAGTGGATGGGTGAGCATCAAGTCCTGTTGTATTTCCAAGCCAGCTTCCGGGAGAAAATAAGTACTATTGATGAGATGTTTCATTTCACAACCATATGCTGGAAGCATATTTCTGTCAGCTCCGATAGCTTCAAGTAGAGTCCGATGACCACCTCGGAGTTGGTTCGTTGCACAAAGGGTTCCACCTCTTGATCGTTTCCTCTCTGATTGCTATTATAGCACAAGAGATAGATCGGATCAAGTGAGGGAAGGAAAGGATGGGAACAGCGGGGAGGGAGACCTGTAAAACATAAACATAGACCATTAACTTTATCTATACTTCCTTTCTACATAACTACATAAAGCATGGGAATGTACCCTGTGAAAGCTTTCGTTACCTGTAAAGAAAAGAATTAAGAACTTAATTCAAAAGGCATATGCTATTCCAATCTCTGAGAATGTCTTGTATCAGGGTTTTGTATAGAGCTTATAGTTTTGTTACTCAGAGAACAAGGTAAGCGTTATAACAGCACCAGAAACAACAGGGATTGATATTCATAGCTCCATATGATATGAACTCCACCGTTTCTCAACACGGTTTCGGCAAAATAGATTCTGTGCACTACAGATGCCGGTTCTCAACCCGGCTTCGGCCCTCAGTGCTCCCCGTTACTTCACTGGGTTTCTCACGCTCTCTCTCTCTCATTCAACAGTAGAGCCGTTCACCTCACGGCGAGTTTTGTCACTCTCTCTTTTCTCTCCAAATGAACAGTGCCGTTACCTCACGGCGATGTTCTCGCTCTCACACGCACTTCTGCTTTCTCCAGGTTTGAGGGGCACCCCAATGTTGGACACCGTTCTCTTATCACCTGTCCCAACACAAATACCCTGGGAAGCGGTACGCCCACGATGCAGTTTGTAGCGTAGCGGCTTCCCCGAACCCAATGCCTCCACACTCTAAATATACCAGAGACTTGACTGGTGCAGCGGCACCCTTACCCGACCTCCGCCTCCTTCCGACTGACCCTCCGAATCACCGCAAGACTGGAACCAAAGTAGGAATATCCGACAGCGCCATGGTTCCTCCGTTCTTCTTTTCACGGCGCGTAAAGCCGGAACACGACGCAGAGCGTCGGAAGTGACGTCAGCGCGTGAGCACTGCGCCGCACAGGTTGCTGGGTAGGGTAGTTCCGGTGAACCTGACAACGTGTCGCTAATAACCCCGTAACAGTACATCCCTCCCAACGGGACGTTGTCAGGGTCTTGGTTTCAGTGGATTCCGAGCGTGAAACCTTTTTATCAGACGCGGAGCATGTACATCCTCCGCAGGCTCCCACGAATCTTCCTCAGGTCCGTATCCCTTCCAGGATATCAAATACCAGATCTTCCTTCCTCTTTTCTTGGAGTCCACCACCGCACGTACTTCGAATTCTGGTTCATTGTCAATGAGCATTGGCTTTGGGTGTTTGAGTGCAGGAGTGTGGGCTGGTTTTAACAAAGACACATGGAAGACCGGATGAATCCGCATGTGATTTGGTAACGCTAGTCTGACCGCTACCGGGTTGATGATCTTGAGTATTTTGTAAGGACCAATGTATCGAGGGTTGAAGATGCTATAGCGTCGGAAGCGGATATTCTTGGTGGATAACCATACTACATCTCCGCTCTTATACAAAGGTTCGGGCCTCCTATGTTTATCGGCTTGTGCCTTATACTTGATCTTTGCTGCCTGGATATTTCTTTGGGCGTTCCTCAAGATGCCTTGGATTCTGTGGATCCTAGTTTGCACTTCTGGTACCTTACTTGTGTTCTTGGGCAGAAGGAATGGGAGAAACCGGGGATGAAATCCATAAGTAACAAAAAACGGTGCTAATTTTGTGGTACTGTGTTGAGCGCTATTGTAGGCTATTTCTGCTAGCCATAACCACTCTACCCACCTTTCGGTAGTGCTTTGGACGTAGGCTTTCAAATATTGCTTCAATGTTTGATTTAACCTTTCCGTCTGTCCATCTGTTTGTGGGTGGAAACTAGTTGACATGTTAGACGTAATTTGCAAGGCAGAACACCATACTCTCCAGAACTGAGACATGAATTGGGTGCCTCTATCTGTTATGATAGTCTTGGGAAGGCCGTGTAGACGTACTACATGAGTCAGTAATAGTTTGGCTACTTGTCCGGAAGTAGGAAGACTCGCACACGCAATAAAGTGTCCCATCTTAGTCAAACTATCGATCACCACCAGGATGGTGGTGCATCCGTTATCCTTAGGTAATCCTACAATGAAATCCAGCGATATGTGCTCCCAGGGTGTGTCTGGGGTAGGCAATGGCCGTAGCAGCCCATATGGTTTACCTCGATCTGGTTTAGTTTGCATGCAGACCTGACATGTTTGTACTAGTTCTCGTACATCGCTGGACAGTGTGGGCCACCAGAATTGTCTAAGAAGCCTGTCTTGGGTCTTTTCCCTTCCGTTGTGTCCAGCTGTGGGTGACGCATGACACCAATGTAATGCTTCCTGGCGTAAGCTGGGAGTAGGTACGAATAACTGTTTTCCTTTCATAGGGAGGCCTTCTCGAACCTTCCACTCTTTATGCTCCACCAGCCATCTTCTCCATTTAGGTTTTCGCATTTCTGTTTTCACTTTAGTGAGGAATTGTTCGGAATGCACTGCACATATTGCCTGTTCAGGATGTATGATGGATCTCGCTATTGGTTCGGCTATTGTGGGTGTACTTTCCTGTCGTGAAAGGGCATCTGCCTTTTTGTTTGCACTTCCAGGTCTGTATGTGAGCACGAAACGAAATTCTTCAAAAAATAGCATCCACCTTAGTTGTCTGGGTGAGAGGAGGCGAGCTGAAGTCATATACTGTAGATTCCGATGATCGGAATATACAGTGGTCATGTGTTTGGCCCCCATTAAATAGTGTCTCCACTCCTTGAAAGCGTCTCGTATAGCGAGTAGCTCCTTTTCTGCGATTGTGTAGTTAATCTCCGGTCCACTGAGTTTTCTAGACATGTAAGCTATGGGGTGTAGCAGCCCATTCTGAGGATCCCTTTGGGATAGTACCGCACCAATTGCAATTTCGGAGGCATCGGCCTCTACCAGGTATGGTCTGTCAGGATCAGGGTGGGCTAGCACAGGCGCAGTTGTAAAGGCTTCTCTGAGTTGAGTGAACGCCTGTTGTGCCTCTGGAGTCCAACTGAATTTAACCTTTTTTCGGAGGAGTTGTGTTATGGGGGCTACTATATTTGAGAATTGAGAAATGAACCGCCTATAAAAGTTGGCAAATCCTAAAAAGGATTGCACGTCCTTTACATTCGTAGGGGTTGGCCACTTCTGTACTGCCGAAACCTTTCTTTCCGCCATGGTTTGTCCCCGAGCTGACAACATTACCCCCAGAAACTCAACCTGATCTGCATGGAACTCACACTTACTGAGTTTACAGTACAAATTATTGGTTCTCAAGGCCTCTAACACTTTCCCTACATGTTGTGGGTGATCCTGGTCGTTGTCTGAATAGATGAGGATGTCATCTATGTAGACAATTGCAAACCGATCCAAATATTCTCGCAAGACTTTGTTTAGAAAGAATTGGAATGCTGCAGGTGCATTGCAAAGCCCAAACGGCATCACTCGATACTCGAATAACCCATATCGAGTGCGAAAAGCCGTTTTCCACTCATCACCCTGTCTCATGCGGACAAGGTGGTAAGCGCCCCTTAAATCCAGTTTGGTATAGATTACTGCCTTTTTCACTTGGTCCAACAGGACGGAGATCAAAGGAAGCGGGTAACTATTTTTTATTGTTACTTTATTCAAGGCGCGAAAATCTATACAAGTTCTTAACTCGCCGTTAGCCTTGGGAATGAAGAAAAGGGGCGATGCTGCTGGGGACTTTGATGGTCTAATAAACCCATTTGCTTGGTACTTCTCGAGATAATCTCGCAAATGCTCGTTTTCTCCTTCCGAGAGAGCATAGATCCTCCCGCATGGTACCACTGCCCCCGGAACCAGATCTATTTGGCAGTCGTAAGAGCGATGGGGAGGAAGCTTATCAGCCTGCGTCTCATTAAAAACATCTATATATTCTTTATATATGTCTGGTAATTTGATGTCCTTTTCTGCCGCCGTAGCGATGGTATACCCCTGTGAAGGAGGAGCTTCCGTCTGCTTCTTCTCCATCCCGCAACATTGCTTACAAAACGGGGATGCGAAAACTAAACTGTGATTTATCCAATTTATGGTGGGGTTATGTTTGGTTAACCACGGTAACCCCAAAATTACCCCATACATAGGAGTCTTGATGATATTAAATGTCAACCATTCACTATGTCGTTCCCCACATCCAACCTTCAGGGAAGGGGTACAGAATCCTATGGGTCCGGAAGCTAGATTCCTACCATCCACCGTTAGCACAGTTTCCAACTGTTTCTTAGCTACTCTAGAGATGCCCAACTCCTGTACTACTTCGTCATCCATAAAGATACCTGTAGCGCCGGAATCCAAAAGGGCAGTTGCTTCAACTGGTTTCCCTTTGACATGTATCTGAATTTTAACAAAAAAATGTTTTTTCTGTCCTATCACTGAAGGTATTTCATATTGGCCCATGGAATTTCCTCCCCCAATCCCGGGGCCTGCTAGTTTTCCGTCTTAGCTACTGTCAATGGAGGAGCCCGAAAAAATCCGCTCTCCTTAACCTTGGGTTTAGCCATGCATTCTCTTACGTAATGCCCTTTCTTCCCACAATACATGCATAAGCCTTGCTTCCTCCTTGTTTCCCTTTCTTCCTGTGTAAGGGCCGCTCTCACGGTGCCTATTTCCATAGGTTCCACCGCTGGGCCGGACATAGCTCCCTGTGAACGTGGTCTTTCATTCCTCACAAAAGGACGATCGTATTTTCTTCTGTCTCCCTTTCTATCCATGAGACGGTTATCTAAACGTCTCGCTAAATTAATGAGGTCTACACAGGACCTCGGTTGTGGATCGATTTGAGCAATCACATCCTTCAACTCATCCCGCAACCCGTGGTGAAAGACCGCTGCTTGCTTTTCTTCAGGCCAATTCGTCTCTGCTACTAATCGCTGAAACGCATTGACATATACCAATAATTCACGATTCCCTTGCTTTAACTCCAACAACTCTCTATCCACAGAATAGGTCTGAGCCCTATGGTCAAAAACACCTTCAAACTCCTCCCGAAACCCATCCCAATCATATAATAAGGGATCATCCTTCCGTACCAAGGGGACCGCCCATTGCGCTGCATCTCCTGCCAAATATGAGATTAGAAAGGCCACTCTAGCCTGATTTGTACTGAATACCTTGGGGCGACACGTGAAATGGAGCATGACTTGTGTCATAAATACTTGCACTTTCTTCTCGTCCCCATGGAACCGTTCTGGAGCGGCTAAGGGAATTGGGGTGGGTATTTCCACCGTAAATGGAGTGGACGGTGTTGTGGTAGCTCCCCCTGCCCAACTACCTCCACTAACTGTTCTGCTTCCCACTGCATCAAATGGATTACGCTGTATCCGGTCTACGCGGTCCTGCAACACCGCTGTTTCTGCTCTGGAGGCTGCTACCTCGGTCTGCACTAATTGTAATGCCGCTAAAATCTCATCTAGGGTGGCCATTGTGCCCCGAACCAACTGGGAGGTAACAGTGTAACGGGTCGGATATTCTGTCAGCTCCGATAGCTTCAAGTAGAGTCCGATGACCACCTCGGAGTTGGTTCGTTGCACAAAGGGTTCCACCTCTTGATCGTTTCCTCTCTGATTGCTATTATAGCACAAGAGATAGATCGGATCAAGTGAGGGAAGGAAAGGATGGGAACAGCGGGGAGGGAGACCTGTAAAACATAAACATAGACCATTAACTTTATCTATACTTCCTTTCTACATAACTACATAAAGCATGGGAATGTACCCTGTGAAAGCTTTCGTTACCTGTAAAGAAAAGAATTAAGAACTTAATTCAAAAGGCATATGCTATTCCAATCTCTGAGAATGTCTTGTATCAGGGTTTTGTATGGAGCTTATAGTTTTGTTACTCAGAGAACAAGGTAAGCGTTATAACAGCACCAGAAACAACAGGGATTGATATTCATAGCTCCATATGATATGAACTCCACCGTTTCTCAACACGGTTTCGGCAAAATAGATTCTGTGCACTACAGATGCCGGTTCTCAACCCGGCTTCGGCCCTCAGTGCTCCCCGTTACTTCACTGGGTTTCTCACGCTCTCTCTCTCTCATTCAACAGTAGAGCCGTTCACCTCACGGCGAGTTTTGTCACTCTCTCTTTTCTCTCCAAATGAACAGTGCCGTTACCTCACGGCGATGTTCTCGCTCTCACACGCACTTCTGCTTTCTCCAGGTTTGAGGGGCACCCCAATGTTGGACACCGTTCTCTTATCACCTGTCCCAACACAAATACCCTGGGAAGCGGTACGCCCACGATGCAGTTTGTAGCGTAGCGGCTTCCCCGAACCCAATGCCTCCACACTCTAAATATACCAGAGACTTGACTGGTGCAGCGGCACCCTTACCCGACCTCCGCCTCCTTCCGACTGACCCTCCGAATCACCGCAAGACTGGAACCAAAGTAGGAATATCCGACAGCGCCATGGTTCCTCCGTTCTTCTTTTCACGGCGCGTAAAGCCGGAACACGACGCAGAGCGTCGGAAGTGACGTCAGCGCGTGAGCACTGCGCCGCACAGGTTGCTGGGTAGGGTAGTTCCGGTGAACCTGACAACGTGTCGCTAATAACCCCGTAACAATTTCCCTAAAAAAGATAATCTGTATGTAGCCTTCATGGATATGAGGGCTGCTTTCAATCTAATACCTAGAGATTGTTTGTGGAATGAACTCGGGCAGTATGGTGGGCATGCCCTGCCCCAACTCTGTTTAGTTTGAACATAAACAGAGCGGTTGAATAACTGTTAGCATGACGTCCCAAAATCCACAAACCTCAGCACTCCAGTACTACTGTTTGTGGACAATACTCTGCTATTATCACGCACCCCCATAGGGTTACAGGAATTGCTAGATCAATTTGCAAGGTAAAAATAGGGGTCTAGAAATCAAATCATGGAAATCCAAGTTCATGGCTCTTAACCCTCATTGCTCATTCAGGAACAAAATGGCTGTGGATGGGGCCCTTATGGAGAAAGTAAAGAGCTATGACTACCTAGGAGTAAGGCTCACTGGCAGTCTCTCATAGGACCTTCAGACTGATAAAAGCAAAATCACTCTCTAACATAGAATAGCGGCCATTCTGAAAAAGTTCAAGTCGACATCAAGTAGGGCTGTCTCCCATGCCCTGGAAATATATAGAGCTGTGGCGGGGCCGGGTATGGGGCAGAAATATGGGGCTATGGGGATGTTACTCAGTTGCATCGCTTGGAAAATAAATTAAGATGAGACATGAACTTAAAAAATAGATCTCATTGCTTGCCTAACAGTTTTGAACTAATGGGTCAGAATCTGGACAATTCCCCATTTGGTTTCCTATAGAGCCGTACTTGATGATCTAAATTGCTTTAGATAAGTGTTGTTATATACTGTGGCTGAAGGCTGTCAAAGTCCTGTGTGTGATGTTAAAGATAAAGGAATTCTGGAACGAGTCAAGCAAAATGGTGGGAAGCACAGCCAACTGGGTTAAGGGTAGGCCTGGGCAGTGAACTTCTCTCCGTTCGCTGAGTTTGCAGAGTTTTCTGCACTCTGCACTCCGCCAAGCTCGCGGAGTGCAAAAAACTCTGCTTCGCGATGTGCAGCGATGTTTTTTCCCCGCTCGCGATCGGTAAGTTCACGATTGCGAAAGGTAAGTTTGTGAGCGCGAGCTGCCGCTGCGGTAGAATTTCTACCCGAGCGGCAGGAATACCAGCACAAACTGCAGTTCGCCCTGCACCCTGCCACTCCTGGAACTTCGTGGAGTTGTTTTGTAACTTCGCGGAGTTTTGCATAGCAAAACTCCACGAACTACGCCCAGGCCTAGTTAAGGGCATTTATTGAGATCCTATTCTTTTGGAAGCATGCGTGAAGTGAGGTCTGATGGTTTGATTGATACATTTTCATCTCATAACTACAGTCCCAAATTTGAAACATTCCTTGATAGAATCAGCCCTCCGAAGGCTAAGACCTTATATATCTGTTTTAGAATTGACAAGCTGCCCCTTAATATGTTTACAGTTAAATGGAACAAGAACAGAGACGCAATAGGGGGATGTCTTTTTTGCCAGAACACTCAAGAAACAGAAGACATTTTTTTTAATTCTTTTGTCCTATATATAACCAGCCGAGATTTAAGTAGATCGTTCTTCTATGTTGGTCTCTGAGTGCCAGGGTGTATTCTGAGGTCTTACAACTACTAAAACATGACATAGCAGAGTTTATTGTTTTTAAATTGGCCATGGAATTTAAGATCTAGCCTTGCAAAGTAGCACCTGTTGTACTGTAGCCTCCCTCTGTGTCGTTTCTTTCGCTCTTTTCTTTATGCTCTGGTTACATGAATGCTGAAAAGTCACTTTATAACCTCTTCTCTTTAAAGATGATAGATTTACTTGAGTAGTCTTTTCCCTCCTGTTCTGCTTACATGATTGCTGCACCAGTCACGTTATTGATGCCTGGCTTTTATGTGTGCCCGATGTTGTAACTGTGAATTGTGATATAAAAAAAAAAGGTTTTGGGGGTTTGTTTATATAAATGTTGAATTAGCTACTTTACACTACCTTCCAAGATGGCAGTTTTGTGTTGTGCTTTGAATCGATATTCATATGATTGTTGCACTAGCCAATTTATGGTGGACTTCTGTGAGACGCCGATCCTGTCCACGTTTTGTCAATATGACTATAGCACTAGCCACTTTATCATTGGTTGCCCCCTATAAATGCAAGCCCGATGTCATATGGTGAACTGTGAGTTTTATATATTTAGTGTTTCTTATCTAATAACTGTTTTGATGACTACTAATTTTATATGTGATTTTATTGTACTTTTATAGTCCTGTTTCTGGCCGAAATAAAATAATAAAGATAGAATAAGGTAGGTTTTCATGGGCAATATACCTTGTTTTATGGACTACATAGTTCATTATTGCACTGTACATTTGCCTCATGTGATATCTTCCAACAGTTTTAGAGACTTCCTGTAGTATTATGGCTTGGAAGTGATCATGAGCCTCAGTGCAAAGTTTGAGTAGTGATCAGTGTTCACCTGACCCATCTTACTATATTAGGAGTTAAGACAGCCTTAAAGGGTTTACAAATGGAGATCAAAAGATGTTGCTCACCTAGAGGGACACTTCAGCTGCCATATCCTTATACGGTTTAACACATCTCAACCCTCTATACTGGGTGATCATTAAATGCAGGATAAGAAATGACTGGAATTAGACTTGGTCCTTCTAGATTCATGAAAGGTTACCACTTCTGGGTAAATGCTCTACCTGTAACATCCATCGCCCATAAATCTGAGACCCTCCTGTATGAAATAAAACACAGTAAACTGGCTGGCTTACTTGAAAGATCCTTTCGGGAAAAATGTTTATTACTCTTCCAGTAAAGGAATAAATTGAGGACTTTATTCACATCCCACAGGGAGGAATATATAGGGTCTGGTAGAATGGACAGGCAAACTCCGCTCATCAGTTTCCTCACCAAAGGGTATTCTCCCACTGGGTACCCGTCCATTGAAACGTCACGCTGACATGAGCAACCAAAATGTGTTCACTGATCCGTAAGTCATAACTTCCGATGCCAAGGAGGACAACAAAATTCAGTATCTGCACAACGTCCGATGCCACAGGATCAACGTCCCTCTGCAGATACCTACCCATCCTTTTCATCCAAGCAGACCTGTATGGTTTTATTGTTTCATCTGCCCGAGCCTTTTACAAGACTTGTTCAGCTTGTAAAAAGTCTTCCATTCCTTTAGGAAAATTTCCGTGTCATGAGATATAGTCGATCGCTCACAACTAGGTGATGCGGGTTCCCCTGAGGGTCCAGGAGAAGATCTCAGAATGAAAGTTCCATCAGAACTGGATACCAAACTTGGAACTTCCATATTGGGGTGAGGACCACCAAGTCGCCATCTGCCTCACTTGTGCTGACAATCTTATCATGGCGAATGGGGAAATGTGTACCCTTTCTCCCGATTACAGTCTTGGATAAAAGTATCTCTCACCACTGCTTGTGGATCTGGACTCGAACTGAAGAATCTGTTCACCTGATGGTCCGACATAGATGCTCACAGGTCTGCTGTGAACAGACCCCGTCTGTTTTCTATTTCCTTGAATACCTCTGGGTGTAGCTTCCATAGACTGGAGCTTCCATGACTTTTCATATCCTGTAGCTGTCGCGAATGCCAATCCGCCACCTTGAGACACTGCCCAGAAGATGTTCGCCTTCACTGAAATTTTGTTATCCAAACAAGTGTCAGAAACACTTGACAAGATTTGACAGGGCCTTTGATTGTGTTCCCCTCAGGTGATTGGTATACCTCACTGCAGAGAGACGTTGTCCATCTTCAGAAGGATGCAGCACTGAGCTACTCCTGGATCCACCATTGAACTGTGAACAAACCCGCCAGAAGTTCCATAAGTTGATTTGTAGCAGTTGCGAATATTGTACAAGAGAGTAGATAGAAACCCCTCAGGAGAGTGAGAGTTGATGCAACCTTAAACCTGATGTGCCCATTAGCAATCGCTATTGGCTATAAATACGTGTCTTCCTAGGTGGAGAACCTCGAACAAAGTGAAGACAGGAGTGTTTATGGCAGTGGAGCACACACTCTTGTTGCATTTTTGCACTGAAGTAAACAGCCCTAACAACGAAATTTTCACAACGAATACCATTTCCCCGCAATTCAACACAACGCATCTACCATTACTCCACAGTGCCATTACAACGCATGGCATTACAAAGCATATGCATTTACCACGCATGCCTTTACAATGAATTTCGTTGTAAAGTAATGAATGGTAAAGGCAGATGTATTTTACATGTAAGTATAGGGTTTAGGGTGGGTTTGGGTTTTGGGGTGTAGGGCTATAGTTTTTAGGGGTATTTTTAGGGTTGAGGGTGGGTTTGGGTTTTGGGGTGCCCAGGGTAATTTTTGGGTTCAGGGTTTGTTTGGGTTTTTGGGTGCACATGGTAATTTTGGGGTTCAGGGTGGCTTTGGTTTTTGGAGTGCAGAAGGTAATTTTAGGGTTCAGGGTTTGTTTGGGTTTTGGGGTACCCAGGATAATTTTAGGGTTCAGGGTGGGTTTGTGTTTTGGGGTGCAAGAGTATTTTTTGGGTTGAGGGTGGGTCTGTGTTTTGGGGTGCCCAGGGTAATTTTAGGGTTCAGGCTGGGTTTGGGTTTTGGGGTGCCAAGGGTAATTTTAGGGTTTAGGGTGGCTTTGGGTTTTGAGATGCCCAGTGTAAATGTAGGTTTCAGGGTTTGGATTTTGGGGTGCCCAGGATAATTTTAGGGTAAAGGGTGGGTTTGGGTTTTGGGGTAAAGGGTTATTTTCATGGTTAAGGGTGGGTTTGTTTTTTGTGGTGCCCAGTATAATTTTAGGGTTCAGGGTGTGTATGGGTTTTGTGGTGTAGGGGTATTTTTAGGGGTGACGGTGGGTTTGTGTTTTGGGGTGCCCAGGGTAATTTTAGGGTTCAGGGTGTGTTTGGGTTTTGGGATGCCCAGGGTAATTTTAGGGTTCAGGGTTTGTTTAGCGTGCCCATGGTAATTTTAGGGTTCAGGGTTTGTTTAGGGGTACAGGGGTATTTTTAGAGTTAAGGGTGGGTTTATTTGTTGGGGTGCCCAGGGTAATTTTAGGGTTCAGGGTGGGTTTGGGTTTTGGGGTGCAGGGGTATTTTTAGGGTTCAGGGTTAGTTTGGGTTTTGGGGAGCCCAAGGTAATTTTAGGGTGCAGGGTTTGTTTGGGTTTTGGGGTGTAGGGGTATTTCTAGGGTTGAGGGTAAGTTTGGGTTTTGGGGTGCCCAGGGTAATTTTAGTGTTTATGGTGGTTTTGGGGTGCAGGTGTATTTTAAGGGTTCAGGGTGGGTTTGGGTTTTGGGGGTGCACAGGGTCATTTTAGGCTTCAGAGTTTGGGTTGTAGGGGTATTTTTAGGGTTTAGGGGGTATGGGTATTGGGGTGGTATGGGTAATTTTAGAACTTTGGGGGTGTATAATTATTGGGGTACAAAGGGTAATTTTGAGATTCCTGGGGGTATTTAAAAATATATACATACTTACCTTAACCACTGTTACAAAGTATATGCCTTTACCACGCATGCCATTGTGTTGTAATGGTATGTGTGGTAAAGGCATATGCGATGTAAAAGTATGCGTTGTGATGGTAACGCGTTGTAATAGCACTTGCGTTGTTACAGATGTGTTGTGATGGTATGAGTGGTGTTGGAATGTGGGGTAACAACATATATTCGTGCACTGAATACCGATAAAGAACAGCTACTGCGAGGGGGGTGTAATACCGTAGTGAAATTGTCTAGTGAAGGATACCTCTTACAGCATCATTAAGATCTATGGACAGGCTCTTATGGAATATCCTTGCAATAATTAAATAATGGTCCTCCGCAGTTGATACAAGTGATAGGTTATCACCCTCGATGAAATCCAGATTATTTCCTTTGTCGTCCTGTTGTGTTGTGTGAAAGTATACAATCGCTACTTAGTCCTGGAAAACGTGGTCAAAAGTTTCACTTCCCACCGAATCATGTGTCGACTATTTCTGTGTCCAGTCCGGTGCCATTACACCATAAAGAGAGAACTATAGAGACCCCGATGGTCTATTTTAGAAAGTTATCTGTCTCTCGGAATTGGTATATGATGAATGAGTGTTTTGTAGTGTGCATGGGATGTTAGTGGAGTGTGTGACATAGGAGGTGAAGTGAAGGAGTGGTGTTGTGTAGTTTACCTATTTTAAAATCTATGTATTTGTAAAAATGTTAAAAATAAAAAAAGTTAAGTTCAATGTATACAATTTAGGAATGAATATACGTGTGTTTTGTAATAAAAATCAATAATGGATTTTGTGAAAAATATACATTGACAAAATAATATATAAATAAATATTACATGGCAAAGTAGCATACCTTTATAAATATGCAGTGTGGTCTGGTTCAGTTGGATTGATTCCCTGTAGAAAGTAATATAGGTAGATAGGACCCTTTTGTAAAAATATTTGTTGGGTTTTATCCCCCTGGTCCTATGCCTTTTATTCTGATTTGTAAAAGTTGCTCTTGTGCAGCCCACTTTACTCCTGTGGGCAATTCGCTGCATCTGGTACCCCAGCCACTTTTGATCACATCCAACTCTATGACGATATCTGGACAGTTTCCTAATATTATCCTACCATTCCATGCTTCCATGTGTGTGAGCCACCATCTCATCTGTTCCTTGGTGTCTTTGGTCAGCTGGACTTGCACCGAATATGTCAGGCCTTTGCACAGGTGATATCATTTTACACGTTATAGGGCCGGGCAATAAAGTGGGCCTGAATTGATGAGATAGCAGACTGACAATCAGGGCAGTTTGCCTCAGGGAGGTCCTTTGGTGCAAGAGAGTCTTGCGTTGCTTGTGACGTGTCTTTGTGATTTTCCTCAAGGGAATGCTGAATGTTGTCTCCTTGGAGTGAACCACAACACCCAGAAACGTTGGTTTCTGCGTAGTGGGTAAGGAGTGATTTAATCTCGTTGATAATGAAGCAGAGACCTTCAAGGAGGGTGACTGCCATCTGCAGATGCCCTGATAGTCTCTTTGGACACTGATCCGTTACAAGAATATCATTTAAATATACAATCAGACGTACCTCTTGGGATCGAAGATTTTCCATGGGCGGACGCAGAACCTTGGTGAAAAACCTAGAAGCCAATGAGAGGCTGGATGGAAGACTTGTAAACCTGTAGCGGTTGACCATCCCACAGAAACTGCATGAACAGGCGTTGTGGAGGAAAACCTGAAACTGTCAGATATGTGTCTTACACATCCCAGATGCCCCATCTATTCGTGAGGTCTCAGGAGATCCCTTAGAAGATGGATACCCTCCATCTCGAAGTGTTGATAAACCAGCCACTCTTTCACCTCTTATAAGTTGATTATTGAACATTGAACCCCATCTCAATTTTCTACCAAAAAAAGATTGCTTACGAAACTACGGGGGTGAATAACAGATGGAGCTATTCATCCTTTTCTCAGCAACTCTCCCACCTCCTGTGAGATAAGGAGAAACTCTTACCCAGAAAAAGAAAGGGGCCCAGGTCTTTGCCTCTGTCAAGGGGTACCGTTAAACACTATTTGGAATCCTTGAACCGTCTGCAGTACCCACGCATCTGCTGTGATCCGTCTTGAGTTGTGGATGAAATGTGCAAACCTCCCTCTCAATTTTAGTTGGGAAGAAGAGAGAATACTTGGCCTCTCTGAGTTAGATCCGTGTGCGTTGCCACTGGAGCCTCTTCTAGCTCTCAGCTGGCGGTGAAGACCTCTGTATGGAAAAAAGCCTCTGAACTTCGACTGGTCCTGCCATTATCCTTATTGGGAGCCTTGGCCTCTTGCTGTGGTTTGGGATGAGAAACAGCCAGCCAGGCACCCCTTCACCACAACCGGCTCCTGGGAATGCCTTTGAGGCAGAGATGTGCTTCATGGAGGCCTGTGCCTTATCGAGGGATGTAAACACCACAACAAACTTCCCTAGCTCTTTTAGGAAAGGGTCCCCAAAGATACCCCCTTTGGCTATTAATGCTGCCGCTGACAACATCAGATCTCCCAGCTTAGGATCTACTTTTATGAGAAGCGATCTGCACCTCTCAGTAGAAAGAGGCCAATTAGCGTTTCCTAAGTAAATGATTGCTAGCTGGGCCCAGGCAGACAGATTCTCATGGGAGATAAGGGATGCCGATTGCTTGGCCTCTTCTGCCATGTATAGTATTTTGGTGAGGGGGTTGGTAACATCTAGCTACTTACCTTGGCAAGACCACCATGAGTGGTCGAAGCCTTTCCTTGAATCTTCCACATATTTCCCCAGGAACGTGGCCATCCTGGTGTCAGTTTGGTGTCAAAGCGAACTTTCAGTGTAAGGAGGGGTGCTTTTAGGCATGCTTGGACCTCTTTCTCTAGAGGCTTCCGGAGTTTACCTGCGACATAAGCAGCAACTTTCTCTCCCTGGGCCTATTCTGAGAATGGGGGTACAGAAGCTCATCTGAGTACAGCATGTCAGATGTGAAATACCCTGAAGGTGTGGATGCAGTGATTAGGATGGCGTCTCCTAACGGACGCCATAGCCTCGAGGCACCTGGGTCTCCACTGAGTGTCCATGCAAGTCATAACCATCCAGGGGTTCTGATGTGGCGGGTGTGTCTGTGGGAAGAAACGTTTCCCCTATGCTCAGAAGTGGGATCTCTGCCTGGGACAGATCTCACCCCTTCTGAATATCTGGGGTACACACCTAGGGCCCTGTTCCCATGGTAAACTGTACGCCAGTCAACATACAAACTCCCCGTGGGGCGCCCATAACACATCAGACTTATTGTGTATAAATACAGAACCCCCCCACCCCAAGCATGGGACGTTTTGCTACAGGTGCGGCGGGGAAGGCCAAGACTCTTCTGACAGTTTTGCGAATTAGATGTGGAGATTAGATTTCACGCCTGCCGTCTAGATCAAGCCAGAGCACCTCTATGGTACTAGTCTGTCATTACTGAGGCACCCTCTAGTGGTCACAAGCCTTTACCACAATACTTGGCCCTGCACCAGCTAGAAGACTATTGGCACCACGTCAAGAGCACTGAAGTGCGGTCCCACGGCGCCGGACTGTAAGGGGTACAGGGGGGTTACTATACAAACATCTGAAAAGAACACTAAACCAGTACAAATTAAGGCAATACCAAAAAACAGCAAGAGCCCTTAACTGATGGTTGCTGGAGCAGCAAAGAAAGAGGGGGCATATGGAATGAAGAAGGACTGGTATACTATTTAGAGTACTGTGATTGGTTAATTTTGTTTTTCATCACCTTCTTAATGGTTGATGGGAAAGGTAGTTGTATGATGTTTCACAAGGTTACTAATGGTGAATAAAGTTGAGAAAGTGAACATATTCCTAACCTTCGGGTCCAGGCATGGAATTCTTTATTTAGTTTATGAAATCAACTTGCAATAACTGCACCTATTTGCACGTTCAGTGTCTTTTCAGCTTCAGATTGTAAGTAAAGGTGTTTTTTTAAATTTATTTTTACTTTTTTGCCACAGGTAAAAAGTGGAAATTGGAGAAGACGTCATCCTAGGACAACCTTCGACTCCAAGTGGGATCAATTCCATTGATCCACTGTAAAAAGGTATTCTGCCTCCACCTCCCTTCAAATAAGTGGTGTTCTTGTAGGTCTTGCATGTAGAACGGTCATCTAATGCACATTCGTGTCACTAGCTCACAAACCAAGCTACTTGAAACATTTTCAGGATGTTAAAAAGTAGAAGGGAGAATGGTAACCTCAATGCAAACCTGAAACCAGAAACCAAGGGGTACAGTCTTAGTCCGATGATTGGTGCTCAAGCGATATTGCCAAGGCAGTAGACAGAAGGTAGATTCTAAGTGCTTCTGGAGTTTGATAGCTACAGTTGTCACTACAATATTTTGACAAAACAAGCAGGTTAAATATAGACCAATAGTTGCCTGAATCATATGAATCTAGATTAGGTTTTCAAAAGAGGATACACAGTCTCCTTTTTTGGTTAATGGGATGTGGCAGATTGTTGATGTAGGAACATATTTATGAAATGTCTAATGCTGATAGCTAATAATATTGCAAGGTTCTTAAGAAGCCATGCTGATGCTGGAGCCAATAGCCTTCAGCGAGGTTATCGTGCCTTCCACTTCTATAGGGATGGTTTGCTGAAGAATAAAATAAATGATGTGCTCAGAAGAGCAGCAAGGCAGAGACTGGGACCATTTCTTGGTTTCCCTCTCTGCTTACTTATTTTTCTGATGTTCTAAAGGAATAGTAAACCCAGGGCCTCCATTAGTAGTAGTGAAGGATGATGCCTGTTAGTGGGTTGAAGGTGTGGACCAATTAATTAATTAAAATAAGCCTCTGGGTTGACAATGTGCTTCTGCAATGGAAGCGCCTAGATAACCTTTGTGGCCTCTTTTGTGGTTAACTTGTTCTCTCTTAAAATTGTTTGATGCCAGAACCTGGATTGAACATTAAAATTAGAAATATGAAAGTTCTGTGGAATTATGACCTCAAGCTTGCTTCCCGTAGAGTAAGTGGATACATTTACCAGTTGTATAAAACCCATGCATATTAACTAAGTCGGAGAAATTAGCGCTGATTGATGAATAGACAATGCAAACAAGAGATTAAAGTTCCTGAGAATTACAGTTGCGGAATGTTTTGTGGTCACATCTCTAATCACATCTAGCATAGTTTGAGACTACTTCGGTGAAATGTGCAAAGTAATTGAGAAATTCACAATTGGATGTGACAGCAGGTGTGATTGAAAAACATAATATCCTAGATAACATAGGGAGGAACTGGCTGCTCCAATGTCAGATGAAAGCCATGATTTTACCAGCAACTGTTATCCATGTTCTCAGTTTGACAAAAGTCATTTATTTATTCCTCATAAGTATCAGAAAGTAGCTGACTGTTCTTAGCCATGGTCCTTTGCTGCATGGTCAGTGCTGCATCTCTATAGGGTAGTTGTTAAAAAGAGTGCAAAGAGGTGCATCCTCAATAGCTTTCAGTATCAAAATCAAATGTCACAGTATTCTTTGGCAATCCGTGGGTGCATCTCTGCACCATTCCAGCAAAGGATGCTGGTAGCTGTAGTCCATGGGCAGGGACCTCAAAGGGAAAGCAGGGTCAGTGTGCCACTAAATCCACGGAGGTAACGGTTGCAGCACCAGCCAGGGTTGTACCTTGTTAATTCAACAGAAATAGCCTATTTTTGTTTTTAACACTTCCTGTTACATAATACGAAACTGATGTGTGTTTCATTTAAAATAAATTAATATACTATCAAAATCATCACTTTTATCCTCAAACAGCTAAATAGAACACTCGTCATCGCACCTTAAATTAAATGTATTTCCAAACGTGGCAGTAAATAAAATTAGCTTTAGGGGTTAACCCTACAGCCCAAACCATTTAACACCTAACACCTTATTCTCACGACCCTATACCCCAAGCCCCAAACCTTAGCCTTGTATATTAAACCATTAACCATATACCCTTAATCTTGTTAACTATTCCCTTAACCTCTATCGTGTGATCCCATATACCACAAACCTGTAACCCTATCAATATAGTGCGAACTCTTAATCTTATATCCTTTACCCCATATTTTTAACCCTGTACCCCAAACCCAGTAACCTTAACACTCCTAACCCATATGCACTTTATCCTGTACCCCTAACACTTATACTGTTCACTTCAAAACCTTAATCCTACACCCCAACCCTTAACAAATAGTGACTGATGGTCTTTGAAAGTATTGGGACGTAATTCCAGCAAGTGAGGGAACCTACGCTCATACTGCAGGGTTGGGGGATGGTTAGTTGTCCCTCAAGAACATATTGAAAACAATTATGTCAAATAGTGCATTACAGTGCATACTTTTCACATTAATGAGCTAAAAAGCCATTTTTGGGGGCTGCTACTTTGCAACGCCAAGGGTCTGGCATTTACAGGAGTCTGATCTATTTTATTTAATGTGATTTTATGTAGCGCAAACTTTATCCAAAGGTGTCAGAGCGCTTTACAAAAGGACCAGTTACATTACATAAGGACTTCGGAGTACATGAGGTACATAAAAGATACAGACAGAACAACTCTAAAATCGCAAAAGAACAGTAGTCCGTACGTACGCCTACTACAGATACTAGAGGTTAGATTTGCATATATACAAGTTGAAGATTCACTCAAGGAGAAGAAACAAACAGAAAAAACTCTAAAATTACATAAGAACGGTAATAAGTAAATACCTCTACTACAGATACTAGTGGTTAGAATTACATATATACAAGTTGCAAAACAATCAAGATTACATTTAAAAAGCGATTAGGATTGGACAATTCTATATTACAAATTTACAGAGCATGGTATTCACAAGAGTATCCGCGAGAAACAAGTAAGAAAACCAGATAGGGACAGGAAAGAGAGAGAGAGACAAAACGGAGATGGGACCAGAAGAATAAACAATAGTCCCAAACAGGGAGCAGATCCGTCGAGAAGAAGGACGATCGATAGGTCGCTAAGCTGCAGACCAGCGGGGACGGAGGAACAGACCACGTTCGCAAGATGGCGGACCTAAGGACAAGAGCGACAACAGTAGACAGTCCCAAAATGGCAGGGCGCTCACGAGTCCCAGTACAAAAGTTAGGAGGGCCGAAGTCCGAAGAAAACCAGGGAGCCGACCCAACGGAGGAAGAACAAGAAGGGGAAAGGAGCCAGACAATCTAAAGGAGGGGGTTTGGGGGGCAGGCGGTCTCCAAAGCACAGCCGTGCCATCCATGTGCACAGGACCCGGGCAGCGGGGGCAACAGTGTCAGATCCATTCTCCCAGTTCGAGGGGAGACGGACACATGCTCCAGGGCAACAGTCCAGAGAACGGGACGCTGCATGAGTCCAAACTAGAGGAGGCGCCTCACCGGCATTATAAATGCCAAATAGCTTAAACTCTCGCAAATGCAAGACCTATGGCATTGCAAATATATTTCTTTCTTGTCAAAGCCCCCATGCCGCACTTTCACGTGCATGAAGGCTGCGCCCCTTTCTTTAGAAGAGCCGTGCCTAAGGAAAGGTGCACGGCCCCCATTAAAGTGAAAACTCGGCATGGGGGCTTTTACAACAAAAAAGCATTTGTTTGATGAACGGATTAGTGAGAGGAAAAAAACCCATCTCAAACCATTTCCCAGCTTCTGCTGGACTGGATAGCCAACCTTTCGGAAGCTGGGACAGTGCTTGGGATCCCACCACTGCTAAGTCGTGTGAATCCTCATGTTCCTCAGGGATGCGTTGATTACCGCACTGACAGCCCCAGCTGTGGTGTGCTTGCTTCTTGCGGTGCAAAATGTCTGCTGAATATACTTGTCAGGGACTGAACTCTCAGAAGGTCTTTTGAGTTCCTTTTTGAGATAAGCAAGGCACTAAACGCATCAGGAAGGAGAAGAGAAACCAGCAAGGATTTCAGGAGTATAATCTAGAAGATAGCAGTTCTAAAAGCAAAAATCTGGGACAAAAACAATAGCACATGGAGAAGAACATGACGAAAAATAAGGGAACACGTGTTGCAACACATATCTCTCTCTCTCTCTCCCCCATCTCTCTCTCTCTCTCTCTCTCTCTCTCTCTCTCTCTCTCTCTCTTTTTCTCTCTCTCTCTCTCTCTCCCTCTCTCTCTCTCTCTCTCTCTCCCCCCTCTCTCTTTCTCTCCCTCTCTCTCTCTCTCCCCTCTCTCTCTCTCTCCCCTCTCTCTCTAACACAAACGAACATCCCCCCGTTTATATTTTTTGACAGTTCCATATATATGTATCCATCTTTATTGTGTGTTTTTTGTAAACGTGGAGGTGCAACTAGTGTTTCTCCACCTTTAAATATGTTACTGATAAAGTACACTCTCACACATGGATGCCCAATTGTAATGCTGTATGAAGATGTATATAATGCATCATTACATGTTAGTAGTAGTTCAACAGGGACGTCTGCAGTTGTTTGAAGCTTCATGGTTAAACCTCTTACCTCCTCCCCCCCGCCCCTCTTTTTTTTAACTCCTCAAGCTTTTTTCAGTCTGCACAACTATCAGCCTGGCACCTATTATTGATTGCATTGAGACTCACTGAATAGAGAGCTGAGTTTCTGTTTTTTCACACTAGACAGAAAAATGGATGGTTTCCTGCCTGCACTTATCACTGAAAACTGAGAGTCATATGATTGAAACTGGAACTGACATCACAGGAAAAGAGTCCACTTCGCCTTAGATAAGAAACCTTGCATAACATCCTGTGGACTACTCTGCATCTGGAAAAGAATGATGATAATGCTTGTCCACACCCCTTTCAAGAACGCTCTGCTGTTCGTTTGGTAATTGAGGAAGCCCGCATTTCGCTCTCCGCTGGTTTCCAGAATCTTTACACCGCTGTGCATGCGTAGTGCCCTGGGGAACCTATGGAACACTCCTCCCCGTGAACGTAGAAATGCCGGAGTTATCTGGGCGGTGCATGCGCTCATTTATGCGCTCAGTGCTGTGTTTCGCAGCAGGAACGCTTCTTCCCTTCTTGCACACTGACAGACGTTCACGGCACTGCTCTCAGCACAGATGTAACCATAATATGGGTTGTGACTGTGTGATGGGGTGTAACTGAACTACGCCCTGACACATGCATAATCCTGTCGTCCATTTGCAGAGCACCATCTCCTTAAATCGTACTTTGTAGGTGGGCTGCGGCTGAGCTCCTGCAGGCCCCTCCTTCTCCTGTCTATAACTGTGGCCTAGAGACACTGAGGGTTGAATGCACACTAGCAGTGCCCATGAAACCAAGAATGTTGTATTTTTATAAACACTGCTAAATAAATGCACAGCTCATATGGGCAGAGTCAGGGTCCCTTTGTGGCAGCTTACATGTGGAAAGGCAATTAGCTGATGCGCCTGTTGATAAGCCACCACTGCCATTAACCCCTTTTGACAAAACACTCAACACTATATCCTAAACTCGTAACCCTATACCTTAAACCTTTATATGCCTAACGCTTTTTTACCTCAAACCTTTATATGCCTGTGAGAAGTTGGTCTGATATATGCTGTTCACTAGTTATAGTGGACACCTTGTATCAGTCCAAACAACCCCTTATGGTGATAGGTTAAAGACAACCTTTACTGAAAGCTATCCTAGTGGTAGCTATGGAGAGCAGCCTTCAGGCTAAGTCTTGAAGGAATGTAAAGCAGCTTGTTTTATCAGTCTATAATCTCTTGAATGACCAAATGAAATGACAACCACACCAGGTATATATTTAAAATATATGTATTTAAGATAAAACACACCCCTCTATTCTCTTTACGAGGCTGAAGTTCGAAGTACTTAAGTTACAAGTCAGTATTCAACAGTAAAAGCACAAATACACGTTTGGGCCCTAAGGGCATACCAAACCATATACCAATAAAGTGGTATAAGAACCACGACTGAACTAGACACAAGGCCTAGAGCCTGTAGAAGTGCTTGGACCACAAGGAATCACCCAAGGTCGTGGCACAGGGGACTCACGGGGGACGCGTGCAGTGTGAGAACACAGCCACGAATCGCAGTTATCTTCTATGGGGAAAGTCGCGGTTGGAAATTTAGAGTTTAAGGACACTTAGAGGATGGCTACGAGCGAACCCTTTTGGACTTAGAGGTGTCTAGGGCCAACACCCACGGGAGCACCGGAGTACTCGAGTTACCTCACCCAGGAAAGCCGGGTGCATAGGTTTCTTTTGGTGTCTGGTCGCGTCGTTGTTTTCAATGGAAGCTGGTAAAGAAGTGCTGCTGCTGTGAAGAGGAGAAGTGTCCGGAGAGATCCAAGCCTGGATCGAGGATGGAAGGAACCTGAAAGCAGAGTGGACAGAGTCTGGGTCACTTACCAGTGACCAGGGGCACGATAGTCCAATGCCCACAGATGTCGGGTGCTTCAGGTGAGTTGACGGGTGTCTTGATTCTTCAGCCACGAGGTCCAGGAGGCGTCGACGATGACCAAGAGCTGGATTCGAGCTGTCCCACGAAGTCTGTCGAGTGCTGCGGTGTCGGCGACCAGATTGGACCCAACAAGCCTTGGCAACGGCAAGTCACGTGAAAATAGAAAAAGGATATCTGTGCAGACCAGCAAGGTCTGGAGGAATCACCCAGCGAGGGTAAGTCTGGACACATCTGGAGCAACCAGGAAAGCCCAATCAGAAGAGGAGTTGCCTTTGTGGGGACCCACTAGCCAACGGGCTAGCGATCGCGAAGGAGCCTCGAGCAGTCGCACTTGAAACTGGCCCACGGGTCACTCGTGGAGTGGAGGCCAGAGATCCTCGGTGCAGGAGGTGCTCAAGGCTGGGGCTACTCGGAGCCCAAAGCACAACTTCGAGGAAGACCCGGAAGATGATGGATCGGCAAAAGATCACGGTGTCCAGGGGTCACGGTTCCACGTCACCCACGATAGCCACGGCCCTCAAATTTGCTGTGGACTCAGGGTAGCCTCGGGGAAGTCTGACAATCCACCTCTGGTGATGCAAAGACTTTGGCGTCCGGCGGGAGCTTCAGAGTTGCAGACCAGACAGTTGCTTCTTTGGTGCCTGCCAAACAGGGGAGTCACTCCTTGACACCAAGGAAGAATTCTTCCGTCTTCTAGTTGAAATAGAAAGTCGAAGGCCCAGGATATATGTTGCAGAGTATCGTCCAGGGTTATCTAAAGTCTCAAGGACTGGGTTCCCATACTTACACAAAGTTTGGGGGTTGGACATACTCTAGGGACCCACCTATGAGAAGGTTTGGAAAGAGGGGTGGTTACACCCATTTCCTTTGTCCAGTTTCGCGCCATAGCATGGCCAGGTAGCCCCTGCAACCGGTTTGAACTGGACTATGCACAGGGACACCAAGTGTGCCCCCATTGCAGGACTTCAAAGCACCAGAGAGTGCTCCCCCCAGCCCCAATACACATCTGCCTGTCTGGGGAGGTGGATACACCTCCCTGGGACAGGAAACCTATTGTTCAGGCCTCCCCTGCCCGAGTTTCGGTCAGCAGCAGGACGCCAGACCCGTGTCTGTGGCAGTCACATCCATTTTGTGATGCCAGGGCTTTAGAAAGTCTTTACCAGGTAGACCAGTGTGAACATGTCTCTCCCTCTAGAAGGGTAGAATGCTACCCCCGCCGCCAGAACTGGCGGGGGGGTGGGTAGTATTCCAAAGCGTTTGACACCAAACACGACATGTTTCCGTGCAGCCAGTCCAAAGTTAGCATTTACCGCAAGGTTATGATGCACTTAAGAGTATATGGTCAGGCTGCACCACAAACAGCATCAGAGGAGGTACTCCGAACGCTGCAGAGGGGCTCTGCTCATGCAGGGGCACCCTCTCACATAAAAACCAAGCACTCTACCTTCAGGATTGTCAAGGCCTGCCATAGGAGTGACTTATAGGTTTTATATGTGTGTGCAATGGTAGTGATATAGGTAGCCTATACCACAGTAAGGGGTGCAGGCACCACCTTACCCAGGCTGCAGTAGCAGACCTGTGGTGTCAGTTTGGAGTGCTTCCCAGGGGTGGCATAATACATGCTTCAGCCCCTGGTAGGCCTCTGAGGTACCTATGCTCTAGGTACATATACTACGGGCTTATAAGGCACACCAGAATCCAATTAGAAATGTACCTAATGTACATGGAAACCATTTTAGAGAGGAAGCAGCTAGGCTGGGCTCCTGATTTAGCAGGGCCACAGCCAGACTCAGGTCGAAGAACAGTGAAACACCAGCAAAACGTGGGGGTACCCATGTGAAGCAGATCCTACTCTCCTAATATGCCTAATACTTATACCTCAATCTGTTTACCTATACTCGAGACCCTTAACTCTGCCCCAAAAATCCCTAAACATATGTTTTTAAGGCTATTCACTTAATCACTGACCCATATCCTTAACCTCTCTACCCTGTGCCCCAACCCTTCACTCCTCACCCTTATCCACTAGTCTCTTAGGCCCCCTAACCTCTATACTCCAAACTCTTAACTCTATACCCTTATCCATTAAAGCTTTAGTAGAGTTACAGCATCAGAGTGGGTAGCTAAATCAACAGAGCAAAAATGTCCAGCTCTTTATTGCCAATACAATGCAATTTCAAGCTCTTAACTCAAATTTAGGTATGCAAACCAGTTCTATACCTTATTTTGTTTAGGTTTTTGCTGGGCTCATTTACACCTAACAATCCATATGACTTCAAGACAACCAAACACTAGCTTGTGGTCCATGTACAGTGTCCAGCCTTATTTTTCGTTTTGGTAAGCAACAATCCCTATTTGTGATTGACTGGAAAATGCAACATTTGTGACTCCCCTGCAACATTTTTTAAGCTTTACTATTCTGAAAAAATACGTTTTGTGCTGAGTTGCCAAACAGGCCTGAGAACCGAAGTGTGGGAACGGGCAAACGCATCTGAATTCCCAGCAGGAGGTCCTACAACGCAAAGCTCCAATGCTACAGATATCCTAGGGTGAAAAAAAGTGCAACAGTTAGAGCTGGAGGAGGGTACAGCACAGTAAGAAAGGCAACAATTGAAAGTAAGGAGGACTTCTTACAAGAAGAAGGCGGAGCAAAGGGAAGAAAAGCCTGCGAGGAGCAAGCAGAAGGGGGGGGGGGGGGAGAGAAAGAGAGAGAGAGAGAGAGAGAGAGAGAGAACACGAGAGAGAGAGACAGAGAGAGAACACAAGAGAGAGAGAGAGAGAACACAAGAGAGAGAGAGAGAGAACACGAGAGAGAGAGAGAGAACACGAGAGAGAGAGAGAGAGAGAGAGAGAGAACACGAGAGAGAGAGAGAGAGAGAACACGAGAGAGAGAACGAAAGAACGAACAGAGGAGTGGAATGTGAGGAGAAGATTCTTGCTCTACAGGAGCTGACAGGTTGAGAGACCAAGACAACTCTGAACAGTGGGACATCTCGAGGAGTGGTGGATGACACAAACAGGGGCGCACAAGGCCACCATAACTCAGGAGAATTGTGGGAGCCCGTGGAGTAGCCATAAAATGACAAGGGGTGGAATACTGGCGTTTTGGGGTGGTGGTTTTCCTCTGGTGAAAACATGACAGAAAGGGAAGGGGGCCTGCCCTGTACACTTGGGTGATGATGAAGAGAAGTCACCCTCTTTTGAAAGGTGTAGATAAGCACCAGGTGCACTTAGGAGAATCCGCAAGCTAACCCTGAAATGAGAACGGGGGCATAATGCTGTTTGACCTAAAACCTGCCGTTAAAGAGAACATGGGCGAAGTTGATGAAGGAGGGGTCCGTCAGAGTGGAAAACCTTGCAAGTTCTAGTGGTTAAACATAACTGACAGAGGGAAAAAATGACATATTGTGCGATAGGAGTGATCATATAAAATATTTACCAAACACTTAGCTGGGCTTTCTTGTTGGTGGCACCATCTTGACAAACCTGAAAAAGGAGAAGAAAACTTTTACAATGGGGCCTGTTCAATCCTATCCAGAACCAAATCCAAGAGAAACTAGAAATTGAGACTGCCCCTATTTTTAGATTGTGCATCAATAAAGCCATCATTCCTCAGACAAGCCGCCTAAACCTTATTTGTGACCATCCCTTAGCTGGACCCAATGTAAATAAAATCCTAAAACACATTTCCTACAACCTCGGCTTGATCATAACTATAGAATAACTATCGCCAACTCTATAAGTGAAAAATGATACTAATAACTGATCTATCCTCTTTCCCAATAAAGTTTATGGTTTTCCCAACTAAACATTTAAACTGAATTTCACAGTACTTTAATCACAGTGCTCGAGTTGTTGATCATTTGATCAATGCTTAAGAATGTATATTGTCAACGTCTAAATAGTTGTACCAAATTCCAAAGAAATAGAGATTCTGACCAGTCTAAAACAAAGGAAGGTTGTAAAAGTGGATATCTGAGCTGATTCGGGGGTCTCCTTAAGTGCCCCCATGAGGGTTTTGATGGATGAAGTTAATTGCCCTCTAATTGCACCCACTATTCAACTATCTTGAATGTGTTTCAAAACTAGTCTAGCATCTATAATTGTCACCATTCAAAAAGTAGTACATTATTTATGTTTGAAGCTGCACAGTTTATACTACTAGCTCAATTTCATTTGTTTAAAAGTGTGATTTGCCTAAGTATTTTATTTCAGTTCCTTAATGGGTATTTTTAAACTCCTATGGTTGTTCTGAGTATGGGTATATCTTTATTATGTGTTCTACTACTGCCAAGCCTAGTTATGATCATTTGAAGTGTGCGTTTCCATTTACTCACACCAGGCTCTGCTGTTTCGGTACTTTTTAAAATATATTTTAGTTAAATTTAGATCAACCCAGTCATATGTCACATATAAGAATTAATTTATTCCATCAGACTTAAAAGGCACTGTGTTGGTGACAGAGCTGCATTGAAAACCGAGGAAAACATATGCTCTTGCGTTACACCTTAAAGCGTTTGTCGATGGCACGTCTTCAGGGCTATGCTTACAAAGGTTGCGTCTCATGAAGATAAGGCTGTTTTATCTCCAGAGGCAGGACTGGACGCCAGATTGGAGTCCAACATTGTTGCAGGAAACAACCCAGCAAGAAGGGAAAACTGGAAACCAGACAAAAAACCTTCAGGCTCCAAACGGAAAGCGATAAGCAGAGGAAGACTGGAAACAGCATAGATCTACGAAAACCAGGAGCAAGCTATGGCAATAAACAGTTGCTATGCAACTGGAATTCTCAATGGACCTGCTTAAATAGTGGCAAACAGAAAGTGACCCAATTCAAGAAAAACGTTCCGCCATCTTGGATTGTGAAGATAAATTAGGTTACAGAAAATATAAACATGATCAACAATATGATTAGTATGCAGCATGGTTTTATATTTCTCCCCCTGGTGGTTTTAATATTTTCCTGCATGTGGCGTATGTCAGGAGCCAGCCTGCAGGAATCGCCCCAAAAGTCCCTGTGTGCCTCGAGATATGCAGGAAAAAATATGGTGGTAGGTGAGGACGACACTGCGTATTTGCTGAGGAAAAAGTTTGAAAAACCATAAAAATGTTACCACACCTGCAGCTCTAGGACTTGAATAATCTACTTGATCTAACTGTAATGTACTTGACCTATAAACCGTTCTTACATTGTGTGATCCTAGGCAAATACATTATTTTTTAGTGTACCTTTTTATTCGGTATCACATATGAGAGCACCTTAAAGCATGCAATTTCAGCTTTTCTGCTGCACAAAAACTCTTTTGTTTGATTTGATATACAATTTTGTTTACATGTATAACAAAAATCTAACCCCCATATAGAGTACACATGATCCCTCACTTTCATCTAAGTTCACAAATCGCATTGTCAACATGGTGGGGGCAGGAATGTTTCTTCATTCATGTTTAAAAACTCACTGTTAATAAATATATTACTAAAGCATGATGTGGTAGCGCATTGTAATTTACAAACCGAACATTTTCCATTGAAGTTACCACAAACTTTCCCACTAACATACAGTTTTACTGCTAAAACTATATTGTGGAAAATGGGTTTCAGCCAAAAATATTTATCACTTGCATGTCACCAAGTAGTGTTCTAATTTGATTCTATTCAAATATTTTTTTCATTGCACAGAATAACAAAAAGTATGCTTTCATAACTTCTGAAATATATTTTGAAATGTTTGTACAGTTAGTTTACAAGCTTTTTATGAGCTATTTAAATACTGTGCATTAGAAAAAAACTGCCATTTTGCAGCTTTGCATTTCAAGCTCTTTCTACTGCACAATTGTCAGATGGTAGACTTTACAAAATCCTCGTACTTTGCAGCCAGAGGAAAAAAAAGTAAACCCCAACCTCTAGGCTAAAATAAGCAGTAGCTTATAACAAGACATAAGCAGACATTTGAACTCTGTCTCTGAACACAGAGCATAGGTGAAACAAGATTTAAAGTCCTCTTTATAGCTCATTTATTTTCTCAGTGAACAGAACACCTGTTTTTTGTAACCTCGCCAGAACAGCCAAGGAGGCCTTAAAAATAGTTTGTCTTGATAAAATCTGAATTGCCATAGTGAGTGGGCGAGTAGATTTCTCGTACCCTGCTTAACCTAGAAAACTCTGTGTTTCTTTTAAACGAGGAAGTCTTTAAAAGTTGAGAATCTCTTGAACCATACGATTATCCATAGAAATTCCTTCAGATGATAAAACATAGTTCAAGTACTCCACAGAATCCTTATGGCAAAAAAACTTCTTGTGCATGGTTAACATTGTCACTCTTAACCTTTGTAAAACTTGTTTTACATTATTGACGTGTTCATCTGATTCTTTGGAAAAGACTAAAATGTCATCAAAATTAACAACCATAGCCTGCAGAAATAAGTCTGAGAAGACCGCATTCATAAAACTTTGTAATGTAGCTAGACCATTACATAAGACAAAAGGCATTACTCGATACTCTAAGGGCCCGATTCCGATCTCGGTTGGAAGGGCTCCGAATCGGATTTGGTTTTACGTAAACCGATCCGGAGCCCTTGCTTCCGACCGACTCATTCTCAATTCCGAACGACCAAGTACGATGCCTTAAAACCCTTAGCACTGACCGAATCGGTTCCGGAAGGCATACGGAGAGATGAAGCCCTCCGGAGCCAAATCGTACAGCTCTATGGAGTAGGTTTTCCAAGCGAGCAAGTACGATGAACGATTCGGGCAGCCTTTACGTTTTGTGTTACCCCGATCTAAATTGCTGCCGGAATCTGTCTTTGGGGGCCCATAGGAGGCCCCCCTTCACCTGGGGCCCTGCGAATCGAGGTCGTGGGAGTACCCATGGGTCCCCCCTTTCAGACCATGCAGTGTGGCAGGCACCAAGGGGTGCCCGCCACAGGGTGCACGATCTCCAACCACCCCTTTTGGCAATGAGACCCTGTGTATGCGTTCCATACACAGGCTCCCATTGAAGTCAATATGAGTCCGACCGAATCTTATCCGGATGCATTCGAATGCCTCGTACTTGTTCGATCAGACTCCCCTGATAAAGGTTGGACGGAAAGCATTCCTGACACGAGTCGTTGGGTTTGCTTTCCGAACGAGATTGAAATGTGGCCCTTAATGATCATAGAGTGTTCTGAATGCTGTTTTCCACTTGTCTCTGAATCTAATCAGAATCAAATGATACGCTCCCCTTATGTCTAACTTGGTTTTGCTCCTTGAGAGGCTTCTAATATATCAGCAATTAAAAGCAAAGGGTAACAGTCCTTTACAAATAGCTGATTTAAGTCTCTGTAATCAGTACATGGGTGAGGTTGACTGCTCTTTTCTTGGGTACAAAGAACAAGGAAGCTCCAACTGGAGAGTTTAAAGGATTATAGGTCAATTTGCTAGATTGGAATCCAAATAATGCCTTAAAGCTTGTCTTTCCGATGGGGGACAAGAAAAAGATTTTTCTATAAGATACAGTGGCTTCTGGTACGATTTCAGTGGCACAATGTGGTAGCTCTTAAGCTGTAGTTTCTTGAAACACATTCAAGAACTCACAACAGATGTCTTTGATTTCAGCAAGATGGGTGACTGAAGTAACAGGAATTTAGGATGAAGGTCAGATGTTTTTGTGACAGATTGGTCATAGTACAGAGGTCAACACAGAATTTGGAACCTAAAAAGAGTCTTGACAGCCAAGTTGATATAGGGATTATGCTTTGCAAGCCACTTGAATCCTAGAAAAGTTGGATAACGAGGAGAAACAATTAAATCAAAGGTAATCCTCTCATAATGAGTGGCTGTCTTAAGAGGTAGTGGTTGAGTTTCTTCCACTACCAGTCCAGAAGATACTAAAGTACTATCATCTGCCTCCACAGCCACCGGAAGCTAATTTCTGGTGATAGGAATCCAGTGAAGTAAAGCCCATTAAATGTCCGTGCACACATTCGATGCTCTGCGGTCAATGAGGATAGGGACCTTAAGAGGAGTAGCCTGGTAAAGTAATTCTCCTTGTAGAAGAACAAAACTAGAAAATATTGGTGATGAAGGCAGGTGTTGCTGTTCATCACTCTGTTCCCTGCACTAGAGGCATGCTCTTTAGTTTCCCGACTTTTGCGAGGGACTCACTGGTCTTATGGGACAGTAACTCAGAAGGTTACTTTCCCTATCATACTACATACATAGGCAGAGTTTTTGTCTCATTTCCATTGTTAAGGGACCTTTAGTCCCTTTAGATTTAGGCATAGGTTCCTCTTCAATCTCTGAAACCCTAGACAATGTTGTAAACGTTGGTATGAAAGGAGTCTTGGAAGAGGATTATATTATTTTCTTATGATGCCTTTACTGAATATTGATTTGAAGGGCCAATTGGATGAGAGCCTGAAGATTAGGGAGTCTGGCCACCCTAGCAAGTTTGTCTTTTGGGTCATCATGTAGGGCCTGGTTTCTCAGAAGTAATGCTCTCGAGGTGCCCTCCTTCTACATCGACTCAGAGGTCTATATTCTACTAGAGTATCGATGTGGCCAGATGGGGGGAAGGTAAGTTAGGTGGGCACTGCAGGGAAATAGACCTGGAAGTAAAAAGGTTAGTCAACAGGTCTTAGTTCTACTTTCACGAAGATTTGTTTTTACATTTCACACAAGAAAATGCTGGTTGTTTCCACTAAGAGAACAACGTGCAGAATTACAGTTCCTTATGTTAAATAACACAAAGTTCTTGATATTCCTGAATCAAAAGCTGTAACAGTTTTTTTTCAAGTTTCATTGTGAGTTCACAAAACAAGCCTGTATGTCCAAAGGAATATCTCTACCGAGGGGGGGGGGGGTGGGGTGGGGGGGGGACAGGGAGTTAGTTTCCAATGTGTCTCATGCTATGGTTGGTTGAGCTTTCTTCACCAATCACTGGTACAGACCTAAATGTGCCCCCCCTCAACTCGCTACCTTACCGGAATGCTGGATTTATCCCAATTCACCAGAAGAATTTCTGCTCAAGCAACAACCGAAGAAAGAGGGTGGGGTCTTAAAGCACACTGAGAGCGTATGCAGCCTTGATCTGTCGACCGACCAGAAAAGCTCTCTGAAATTGAGACAACCTCTTGAGTGTTTGGCTTCTTGATGTGGCAGCTCCAAACAAAACCAAACATGAATAACAAGTGCAGCTGACAGGACACAACATCTCTAAATAGAGGTGCCATCTCAGAAGGTGGTCCCCTCAATCATGTTCCAGAACTTACACCTGCTGCCAAAGGGAAACAACAAAGAAGTCCTCCGAGTCAGCACAAACGGATGAGTCATCCTGGTCAGCAGGTCATTTTAGCATGTTCCAGAACTAACACTTGCTGCGAATAAGGCAACACAAACAAGTTCACATAGTGAAGACCCTTTCTGACATGAGTATTAAAGCACACAAAACAATAACCATAAAGATTTTCTAGTAATAGAACATATCATGTTGTTTAAGCGTTGGAACATTATTGGTACAAACATACTAATGAGATGGACTTTTAATGGTTGTGGCAATGAGTTTGTGGCACATCCCTTTGCCCCCTCATGAACAGTGTAAATGAGGTCTAGAGGGTTTTTCTGGCCAGTCCTTTAAACTACGAGATATGATAGTAGTCAAGTCAAACATGACGTTTATTTAGACCATTGGGTCTTTAAACCCAAAAAACATCCCCCTTTACAATAAATCTAAAAATGTGCTCAATTCATCATACCTTCCAATACAATTATCCAATTTCTATGAACTTTTTCCCTAGTTTACTCAGTATTAAAACTGTAATGCATACACACATCTATAAAATGACATAAAATTTTTTAAAACGCTAAAGATTTCTATTATGCAATATATTCCTAAAACAATATAGGGTCGGAGCCTCCTCGAGTCAGACTGTTTTCACAGGGTCGGTTTGTGCTGCTTATTACGGGTCTGCCCTGCCTCGCGGTACCCCGGACCCGGTCAGACAACACATTTCCGTGCCAGTTTATGTGGCAAAAACCACTCTCCAACATTTGGCAACCACAAGAAGGGATTTTCATAGGACTTTCCGGACTGTAGAGAAGGAGACTTCCCCTGGGGCTGCGGCCGGAGTTTGCCCCCGCTGGCTCTTCCTGACCTAACCATCAGACATACACAGTGACTCTTCGTTTTGAACACAGGACCAGCGCAGCTGACACCGCCAGTAATTCTCACCCCAGGAGCCTGAGGGGCAGTGTGAACACCTGGGGCCCCGCCCCCTGCTACCGGGGAACCTTCAATTGCGGCTCGCGCCTCCAGCTTCGCGGGAGACTCTTCGTTTTGAACACAGGACCAGCGCAGCTGACAGCGCCAGTAATTTTCGCCCCAGGAGCCTGAGGGGCAGTGTGAACACCTGGGGCCCCGCCCCCTGCTACCGGGGAACCTTCAATTGCGGCTAGCGCCTCCCGCAATGCGGGACGCGCGCGGGCGGTGTCGGGCTAAGCCCGGGCAAAGGGCGGGCCCTCTGTGGCCCTCAGAGGCCTGAAGAGACTGGACTGGGCCTGAGATTTGGGTTTTTTAGTGCCGGACTTCATTCGCAAAGTGAGACTTTATTTGTTTTATCTGCTATTAGTGTATAGCGTTACTTGTTTTGTTTATTAACCTTTTCATATTTGTTCTAATGTCTAAATCGAAATTTGATAAAACTGCTCCCGTGCTGGGGACTTTGGATAACTACTTGGTGAAAAAAGTAAACCGTATAAATAACGACCGCAGGGCCTCCTTGGGACTGGGGAGCACATTAGTGGTACAGGAAGATATGCCCCTGCTAGTGGCTGACATAGATGGGGGCACTAATCTGGACATTAGAGAGAGGGCTGAGATACCTGTTGTTTTCCAGGTGCATGCAGAACCACAGGAAGACCCGATGGATACCTCGACTGAGGAAATAGTGAAGGTACCATCAGCCCCAAGGCCGGTGCGATCCTGTAGGAAAGCACAAATAAAACGGGCTGGTAAGCATAATAAAAAAAGACTAGACCCAATTCAGCAAGTTTGCAATGGCTCAAGATCCTCTTCACTCAGTAGAAATAGTGAGGGTGATGTTAATTTAAATCTAGAGCAATTTACTCTATTGATTAACACTTTGGAAGTGAAGATAGAGGCCAAACTAGAGGAGATGTTAAGACCTTTGACTACTAAGCTTGACACTTTGGCATTGGAAGTAGATAGACTCGGTGGTCTGTTAACTACACACTTGGCATCAGCTATTACGGCTGGAGCTAAGGTTGTGGAAAAGGGGCAGGAAATTACGATAGGTAATATACAGCGGATTCCTCAGCAAGTCGCTGTAGCAGTACCTGTTCCTCCTGTGACACTAGCCATACCTCCCCAGTCCACATATCCCACAATAGCCCTGGAGGGCAGACATGATCCCAGGCATATGAGGAAAAGCCGCTATCTTAATCTCCCACCTGATTGCGCACCATATGTGGCGGTGCTGACAAATGTTCCATCTTGTGATGACCACTTAGCTTTACCATATGGGGAATCCCACGCCTCATTAAAAAATAAAACAGTCGCATGGCTTAGCAAAAATTGTGGTTTTCCTGTTGCATATTCGGACCAAATAATAGCAGTAAGAAGGGTGAACTGGGTTGGTCCGTCTAGAAAAACAAGCAGTGGGGACTGTATTGTTGTTAATTTTAAGCATCCCAAACACGTGGCAACAATTTTACTAAGAGCATCCTCATTAATGTGTAATATGAATAGTATATGTGTTCGCCCACTGGGCTATTTTTATGCACACTTGAATAAAGATCCGCGTCCTCAAATGGAATTAGGCCAGCAAATCCAACTCAGACCCCACATATGGATGCACCATATGTGTACAATGTTAATCAAGGTGGGTGTGGGCTCTCTGTAGAAACACAGAATAGATTTAATTTTGTTGGCCATTGCAATAATGGGCTTAACGTGGATATACAGAATAGATATGATGCTCTGTCTGGCCTGGAGGCGTGCGACTGACGTGAGGCGTCTGTGGGTCTGGGTAATGTAATACCAGCTGAGATATCACCTATCAAGATCACACAGGTTAAAGCTAGTTGTAATAATGTTATTTCCTGGAACATTGCAGGCTTGGCATCTAAGATGGCGGATGACAATTGGATTATGTACATTAAGCAATTTATGATCATCTGCCTGCGGGAGACATGGTCAGTGGAATGTGACTTTTTCCTCGAAGGGATAGGCCTTTTATGTGCCTGCAATAGCATCAAGTAGAGGCAGGCCTAAGGGGGGACTGGTGACTTTTATTTCCGTTACACTCTCTTGTAAAATTCGTAGAATTTTAACAGCAAACTCTGGATTTATGGGCTTAGTATTGAATGGAGAAAATTGTCTGGCTGGTTTGGTCAACTTTTATAATGCTGTCAATGTTAACACAGGTTCCATCCAAATATCTGCTCTAAATGAATTTATTAATTCTTCTCTGTGGGAATGCCTCCATAACCTTATAATTATGGGAGATTTTAATGTTCATCCTTGCGGTGACCCCCTGTCGAAATGTTTAATGGATCTGCAGTGTGACCGCCTCGGCGGTTTGCATTTGGAACATACGATGGAAGGGGAACTTTTTAATGACTTACTGAGCTGTTTAGATCTTTCTTTGGCTATAGCACTGAGGGATCCCACAAAGTGTTTTGATACCCCAACTTTTAAAGGTCATGGGAGGGGTACTTTCATTGACTATGTGTTACTCTCTTTGCCTATGCAGTCATTTGTGGACTCTTTTACTATCGAACAAAGTGAATTCAGCGATCATAACCCACTCACTGTTCATCTGAAGGGTCCCTGGATAATTAAAGAAGATCGGAAATGCATCAATGGCAGGTTGAGCAAAATCGACGGGAGACGGCGCCTTAGATGGTTAATGATTACTCCTGACCTATTATATAAAAATATTAGGGAGAACTGCACGCAGGATATTAAGAACTGCATTCAAGAAGGGGCAGACCCGAATCAGGTTCTTAGTGCTTTTCAAAGCTTGACGGAGAAGGTGTCAGAGTTGATGATGGTCCCAGTAAAGAACACAAAGAATGAGGGACCGAGATGGTTCAATCATGTTTGTTCCATGGCAGCACGTAATCTAAGGATAGCCTTGGCAGCCAACCCTAGAATAAAAACGAATGTAAAGTTGTGTCGCAAAGAATATAAATCTGCCATTGCTTCCCGCAAGACATTTTTAAGAGTGGAGGCCTGGGATGAGAGTCTTGACCCCTCTACTTTAAAATGTAGCACTAGATTCTGGGCGGTAGTAAAAAAAACATTTTTGGTACAGGACCCGGGTGATGGCCTAGAATGCTGCATAAAAAAGGAAGAATGGGAATCACACTTTAAACAGTTGTATAGTTGTGTGGTGACTGAAAATGTCAATTTTCTCCCTGGTAACAGTGGTGGAATCATTACGTTTGATAGAGGCGAGGTCATGGAGGGCATAGAGGGACTCACAGCCAGGAAAGCTCCTGGCCCTGATGGGATCCCACCAGACTTATATAAGTCTGAACCTAGCTTTTGGGCTCCCATTTTAGAGTCTGTTTTTAACGCTGCTGCTGAAATTGGCTGTCCCCCTTCATGGGGAGTTTCAACGATTGTCCCTGTCTTCAAGAAGGGGGATAGGGGCAGTCCTTTTTGTTACAGGCCAATTTCATTAATAGACTCTATGGTCAAAGTTGTGGGGAGAATTCTGCTGCAGAGATTGTCAAACTGGGCGCTAGAAAATAACATCATGTCCATTTCCCAGTATGGCTTCTGCAGTGGTCGTTCTACTATAACCCAGTGACTTAATCTTTTTTTAATACTAAGTAAATACACTGTTGTTCAGAAGGGCACTGTCCATCTCGCCTTCATGGATCTGTCATCAGCCTTCGACTGTGTTAACAGGGGAAGGCTGTGGCAGTCCATGAGGGAGAAGGGTGTGGATAGTGGGATTGTTAACTTTCTGGTAGACCTACACAGTAACACTAGTGCTAATGTTAGGTATTCGTCGGATCTATGCACCACTGGCAACTTCGATATTAAGAAGGGTGTGCGCCAAGGCTGTATTCTCGCCCCCTTTCTTTATAATTTTTATATTAATGAGTTAGATACCGTTTTGCAGAAGGTACAGGCTGACTGTCCCAGAGTTGGTAGGCGGGGTATTCCTGTTCTTTTGTACGCAGATGATGCGGTTTTAATCTCTAGAACCGTGAAGGGCCTCCTAGCTTTATTAAATGCTTTTAAATCGTTCATGACCGAAAGAGACCTATCGGTCAACAATTCTAAATCATTTATTATGCAAGTTGGCCTACAGCCAAAAAGGAACTTTGTATTTAAATTAGATGATGTATCCATCCCCATTTCGAAATCGTTCTCGTATCTCGGGGTCCTATTTGATACCAAATTAATTTGGGGCCCCCACCTGGTCAAAAAGAAAGGGGAACTGGCAAGGGTTAACGCTACCATTTTTAACTTTGCATAGAAATTGGGGAAGAAGTCCAACAATGCCATGATGAAACTTTACAATACAAAATCAGTGGCAACTGCTGTTTATGGCAGTGAATTATGGGGCTATGTGGCTGGAGAACAGCTACAGGTGGCTGAAAACACCTTTATGAAGCGTCTTCTATGTGCTCCAATTGGTACATCTAATTTGGCAGTACATGAAGAATTGGGGGCACAATACTTATGTGACATTTTTTTCTCTGCGCCCTTTGACCTGCTGGGCAAAACTGTGGCTGAATCAGGACATTCCATTAACCCACTTGATTGTGAAAGATCTTTTGTCCCATGATAAGGCAATGTGCACCCCCTGGTTAAAATATTTGAAATCCTGTTTCTCTCGACTTGGTTGTTTGGAGTTGTTTGAAAATCCAAGCGGGATTGTAAATGGGGATGTGGAGGCAATTAAGCGCGCCTTTTATTTGGGGAGAAAGGTTCAACGAGAGGGAGAGGAGCTCCTGAAACCCAGTATCAGGAAATATGTCATGTTAAAAACTTGCGAGACAATGGAGCCATATTTGATGGGCTCATTCAGTTCCCATGAGAAGTTCCTGCTGTCAAGGTTCAGGTTAAATATCTTTCATCATCTGTTAATTAGACCTAAAAAAGACATTTTTAACAATGGCTGCAGCTCCCTGTGGCTGCGACGGAAAGTCTCCACAGGATATGCTGCATTTTATATTTTTATGTAAATTTTATGAATACCCGCGCAAACGCTATCTGGTAGCTCTTTTAACCCCTTGAGTGCCCCGCCCTTTCCACGCCCTGTGCCGGGCGTTTCATTAGCGGGCAGGGCTCATGACGAGATAGTCTCGTCATGGGCACAGCGCAACCGCGGCCCATGACGAGACCATCTCGTCATGGGCACTCAAGGGGTTAAAGAAACTTAATTTAAACCAGATCAGACCAGCACCAATGTATTTACAACTTTTGCACAGTGACCGTGTTCTCCATGTAATTGAATTCTTAAAACTGTCTGTTAAATTGAGAACCTGTATGGACCAATGAGGTTGCTTCTTCACTGTTTGACTGCCTCATCTACCTCAGGAACCTATATGGACTATAGTATGCCTTGCGCTATTTGCACTTTACTGACTATAAATTCATTGTACGGTATTGGTGATATCCTTGTTTTTTTTTCTGTTTGGTTATGAATTATGGTACTATTTAATATTTGTCTTTTAACTGTGATGTTTATATGTATACTTTTATGGTTTGAATCAAAACCGAAATAAAGTCTCTATTGATTGATTGATATAGGACACATAAGGCTTTGTCTAACAAGGAAACTATCCTACTTCTATCATATCTCTCAGCCATCCACTACCCTTTCCATGAAAAACCTTTTTGCGGCCTCCATGTATTTTGCAATGGCTACTGAAATTTCAAGATTTGTCATATCAGTGAGAAGTTCGATTGCTTGTGCGCGCAAAACGTCCCATATTTTAAAAAAAATCGGACGTAATAACTGTTTCCGCAAGGCTAGCCCTTTTAGGCAGTTTATCGCATTTTGTGCCGAGTCTACTTGTACATTTACCATTACGTTGCCTCATTTCTGCTTTTTCAAATATTTTTTTATTTGTTTATTGAGTTTTCATAGTAACAAGCAGAATAATCACAATCATAATCAATGAGAATGCACACACCAGCATGATAATGACATTACAAAGACATGAATATGTAGAACAGTGACAGTGGAGTCTTCAGATGGTCACAAACTATTCATGAAATACAATGCAAGTACAAAATTTCTATATTTCAGCCATACCCCATATATATAATCAAAGTAACGCGAGTCAAAGGAGTGAGACAACTGACCAGGTAATGAGAGAAAGAAATGTTAATCATCGACTGGTCGTATACAGGGCGTAAATTGTAGGACATGGAGAACAATTAAGACACTTTACCAGCCTGCACAGGATGGTCAAGGAGATGCGATTTAAGTGGGTACCAGATATCACGCCGTCGGGACGAGAGTGGAAGCAGCTCCGCATAAGTGCACATTTGGTCCTGCCAGATTGTCATGTCGCTAATCCAATCCTTGAATTTGGGCGCTCGTCCGCGGACCCATCTACAGGCCACTCGTCGTGTGGCTAGTAGGAGAATGAATGAGACAAATTTACGGTACATCACAGGTATGTCTTCCATGTACCCGAATAGCGCGGTGAGCGGGGACAAGGGGATTTGCCGTAAGGTAATCAATTCCAGCACGGTGAATACCTACTGCCAGTAGGTGAAGACTGAGTTACAACCTCATTCAAGATGAAGAAAGTCAGCGGCTTCCGATCTACACCTGTCGCAGTGGTTAGTTGCACGTAGTTTATATTCGTGTAATTTAACGGGAGTGTAGTAGAGACTGTGTAGGAACTTGTAGTGAGTAATGTGCAGCCGACTACTGGAAGAGACTTGTTCCGTCTGTCTGAAACAATACAACCACTGCTGGTTTGTGACCACATGACCAATGTCATTCGCCCACTCATCCCGGGAAGTACAGGGGGGGTAGTCCTTCTCTATGTATACGCTATGATAAAGTGTAGATACTAGGTGGGACGCATTGCTAACGCGTAGTACATGATGCAGTGGAGCGACAACAGGGGGTTATTGAGGGTATGAGGGAGTGTACTGCTTAAAACCCTGTCATAGGCGGACGTAAAGGAAAATGTCCATGGGTGAAGGCTGTGTATCCCTAAATAGTTGCTGCATGGTGCGGAACGTGCCAGCGAGATAGGTCACCCCAACACTGAATACTATATTTAGCTTTGGTTTTGTGGAAAACTCCTTCCTGCAAGACTTGCATCTTGGGGTGATATGTTAGCGGGAGCAGCGGGGAATATAATATGGGGGCTTGCAGGCGGCGAGTAATGCATTGCCAGGCTGCAACCGTACAATCTACAGAAGTCGGGCAGGACACGCGAGGCGCGGGTGTAGTCAATAGAACCCTGTCTAGCGGGATGGGTTCCCCCAGCCAGTGTTCAGTTGCAAAGTGGGGCGTATATTTGGGAGGGTGGAACCAATAATGAGCATAGTGTGCCTGGGCACATATATAGTACAGTTCTAAATCAGGGACATCAAATCGCCCCTGGGAGTATGGACGTGTAAGTGTATCCCACTGCAAGCGTGGTTGTTTACCACCCCAAACTAATCTGATGAGCTCCGAGCGAAGCTGAGAGAAGACATGCCTGCCCGGGCCATAAGGGATATTTAAAAACAGATATATAGAAGCTTGGGGAGGATGATCATTTTAATGAGTGAAATTCGACCCGCCATAGTGAGGGGGGGAGCGTTCCAGCAAGTGACGTTGCTAGTGATACGTGCCAATGCACGTCCGTAATTGAGCCTCATTAATTCCTTGCGATCGATGGTAACGTGGATCCCCAGGTATTTTACCTCGGCAGCACACCACTCTATGAGATAGTCCGTTGGGAATCGTACCACCGATGTTGGGAGTGGAAAAAGTTGAGATTTGGCCCAATTGATATGGATGCCGGAGAGACCACCGAATCGAACGACTTCGTGGAGGAGCGTGTTGAGGTTCTGTTGAGGGTCTTTGACATACAGTGTAACATTGTCTGCATATAGGGAAATGAGGATAGGGCAAATGAAGCATCTAAGGGCCTTTTCTTGATGATACTGCATGATTTTGTCCGCCAGCGGCTCTATGGCAAGGGTGAACAGGAGGGGAGAGAAAGGGCAGTCCTGTCGAGTATCTCGAGTGAGGAGGAAGGAGGGGGAGGTATGGCCATTAATCGGAACCCTTGCCGTGGGAGAGGCATAAAGCAGACGTTTCCATGCTAAGAAGCCTACAGGTAGCCCCATGCATTGCAGGATAGTGAAAAGATAGTCCCATTCCCCGGAGTCAAAGGCCTTCGTGGCGTCTAAAAAAAAAAAGTGCCACTTGAGCCAGTTGGTGATCAACCGTTTGCAGAATGGAGATAAGAGTACAGAGGTTGTGGGATGTCGCTTTCCCGGGGATAAAACCTGCCTGGTCAGGCAGCACAAGGTTCTCCATCAATAAACTGAGGCGGTTGGCTAAAAGTTTTGAAAGAATTTTGGCATCAGTGTTAATGAGGGAGAGGGTCCGGTAAGAGTCTCAGCGGTCCGCAAGCTTTCCAGGCTTCAGGAGAGAGGTAATCAACGCCTCGCACATTGTCACGGGAAGGATCTGTGCCTCTAGGGCTTCAAGGTATACCTCTCGCAACACCGGAAGTTATTGATCCAGATATGTCTTGTAGAAGTCAATGGTAAGGCCATCAGAACCAAGGGCTTTCCCCGATTTCATCTGCATAATGGCCGCTTGAAACTCCTCATCTTCAAAGGGGGCCACTAGGAATTCCCGTTGGTTATCCCCCAACCACCCCAGCACGATATCTTTAAGAAATGGAGAAAAATCCGGTGGTTCGGACCTGCCTAATTTCTGCTTTTACTTTCCCGTAAATCATACCAAAATTAACACCAATTCTCAATCTTAAAACCTCTCATCTAAGCCATTGATTGGGAAAATATGTCCAAATGGGGGAACCAAATTTCTTTCTCCAAACTAGCTATCATAAATTTCACTGACCCTTTCTTTCTCAGATACTCCATAGCTTCCATCTTAGACAATTCCTTCCCTAGAGTTCTGAGTTCGCTCTTTGTTACGTCTACTTGTAGGGTCTCCCGGTCAATTCTCTCATTTAAATTTTCACAAACTAGATGCAATTTCTTCCTGACCTCTTTTGCCCACTTTAGTTCACCAAGCTGGGCCTCGTTCTTTCACCACTGTGACACTTTTATGGCCTCTCCTAAACCTAATCTTTTCCAAAACCTTAATGAGGCCACTTGTGCCTGAACATTCATGAAATTCATTCCCATCTCTATTTAATTTGCCTGGATCATAGATGAGCCTGGTAGAGACATTAGGGATTTTATACATTGTCCAGAGAACCTTGCTAAAGTTACAAAATCTCTTATGATCCTGATGATCAAACATATGTCGAAATGTAATGAGATATGTAGGAAAGTTGTCCAGAAGAGGACTGAGCTCTGAAATCAAGGGTATCGCCCAGTCTAAGGCCTTTCTGATGGTATTGCTGATGACAAAGCCACCTTACCCCATTTGGAGGCATAGATGTGAGTTTTAAACGTGAGATAGTCCTGACCGGTGTCAAAAATGGTCCTTACATTTTTGGGAGTTACCATCAAACTTTATCTCTGTCAAGCTGGCCAGCGGAGGATCAAGAGAGCCTTGCTGTAAAACGGACAGTGAGTGATGGAGGGATGCATTCTCAGAGATCACATTCAGGGCTTCTGAGATTGTTAACTCCTGCCAGTAATTCTTGTATTGAAGAGGATTCCTGGGCTTGGTCCATTTCTCCTGAACATCAAGCCGCATTTCTCTGGAGGCAGGACCATATGCCATATTGGAACTGGAGCCCGACACTGCTCCAAGAAACAACCCAGCGAGAAGGAGAAACTGGAAACCAGCGTTTTACATTCAGGCTGGTCCAAACTAAAAGTAATGATAGTCCGAGGAAGATTGGAAATAGCAGAGATCCACAGGAACAAGGAGCTAGCTCGGGTAAAAACATATTTGCGACACAACTGGACTTCTCAATGGACCTGCTTAAATAGTCGCAAAATGGAAGTGCCCTAATTCAAGAAAAAAGGTTTGCCATCTAGGATTGTGAAGATAAAAATAAGGTTACAGAAAACTTTTTGAAATATAAATTAGCATCATCAACAATATGGTTAGTATGCAGCATGATTTTATATTTCTCCCCCTGGTGTTTTTAATACTTTTTGTGCATGCAGCGTATGTCAGTAGCCAGCATGGAGTTTTCGTCCCATAGTTCCCTGTGTACCTTGGAAACAATTTGATGGTTGAGGGAGGTGTCCCTGAAGGAGCCTCACACGTGCTGCAAAGGTATGTAAATTCCCATTTGAATTTATTTCCAGGCAGTAATCAAGTTGAAATACATTTCTATCACATTTATGGCCCTAACACCGTGCATCAGTGCACAAAGAGCTGAACATCACTTGACGTAATATGTTTGTCTCTGCGAAGTGAACAAGCAGAAGAAAATTGGGCAAGTTCACAGAATCTAGGCAAAGCAGTTTAATACTGGAAAGAATTTTAGGAAGACCTGCTTTTAAATTGTTTGAATGATGAGTCTGTCAGTAATGTAAAACTAACTTAAAACACTGCTGCTGTCATTTCTCGTGAAACAGAAGGCTTAGACCGCAGGGACCATGTAGTAATGGGGAGGATGAGAGAATGCAGTCTTCTCCAGACGCGGAGTTCCTGGCGACACATGCACATTGGTTTACTGCCTTCAAATCATAGAATGCTTCACGTTAATAAAATCACATGCACGAGAAAGCACCATCTCCTGGAACTCTGCTTGTATAAAGCTCCTTATCTGTATGGGGGAACTAATCTACAGAATTTGGCTCCACAGCTATTTTGTCTCACATCCGGTTAGAAGGTCCTGTTTGCTGCTCGTTCTACAAAGGGTCATGCTTCCTTTTGGCCAATGTTCAGAGTCTTTTTATGTTGCTATGTTCTGCTCCTGCTGGCCCTACTCTCGTTCCATATTCTCATGTGAATATTTTCCGTCCATTGTTGGAAATTGTGATTCTACTTCATGACTATCTTTACCAAACCTTCTGCTGCCTCTGAAATATTTCCATTAGTGAAGTCCACTCTCTCAAACATTGGATCACTTGAAGATCCCGCCTGCCCTAATGCTACATGGATAGTATTAGGCGTGTGGGAGAGTCTATATATAAATGCATTCCTTGCATTGGATCGGTGTATCTCTGATTTTTCAAAAGGTGTGAATTACACTAGGTTTATTTCTCATTCACTTGTGACCTTGCAGGAGTAAGTTACACTCGTTCATGGAAGAAAGCTTTGCGAGGTGTACTTCTTGTGAAAGCTGTACGATGTGTGTGGAGATGGCAAAAAGGAGCAAAATGAAACAAAGCATTTAATGGCAGCACATTTCTTTAATTCGGTTTCTTTTGTGGTTGTTTTGGTGTTTTGTGACTTGCTTTTGAATCCTTTTTTTGCAGTTGAGTTCTGACATGAAGCTCCTTGGCATTGTACTCTCCCTCGCTCTTGCTTATCAGCTGTCAGATGCAACGCTGTCCAAAACAGATGCCAAGAAATCTGCCACAAAAACACCAGAAGTCAAGGTAAGATAATTCCATTGAACATTAAATAATCATTTAGGAAACTGTAAGGCGGGTCTGTTTTTTTTTTTTTTAACTTGGTACCTTCAAGAGGGGCTTGTTTCAGAAGTGTAAGAGGTTGTTATAACGCCTCTTTCTGATGATACTACCAACCGCAGATTTCTCATATTTCAAATAAGCCCAGGCTATTTTCAGCCAGTAACTCTCAGTGCTACTAGGTAGAGCCTGCTAGCTGCACAGTGACAGCGCACTGCTCCAGAAGTGATTGAGCAGAGCGATATATAGGCACCACTCCACCACGCTGACATCAGTGACTTTCTTTTTGAGCTCTTCAAATCATGTTATCTGCTCCCAATAGGTCAGTCTTTTGATGGCTTCAAACATTTTCTACGACATGACTTGAAAGTACTATGAGAAGGGCATTGTGATGCACCCAAAAGCAGTCTGAGACCTGGAGGTGAAATTATGTGTCGCGTAACATAAGAAGAGGTGACACTGAAGCAATAGCCCCGCTCCTGATCCAAGTGGCAGGGCCGAACTTACACCAGGTTGCGAGGCTGATCCCGCACTGTCAGTCCTGCTAGAGACCTTTGTTAGTCACAGTCCAAACGAGCCGCAAGAAGACCCAAGTTGGATTCGACACCCCTCTTGCCACTCAAAGTCGGGTGAGAAGTTGAGCAGTTCACACCCCATGGGCCCATTACCCCAGTGTCTACAGACTCTCCGCTCTCTCCTCAGTTGATCCTGACACGCCCCAAATTCCCCATGCCATCTTCAACCGTGCCACACAGATGCATTTAAAGAGGCCATGCTGCAGAGTTTTAAGACGCTGCCGGCTGCCTCTGTGCTGCCTCAAACCATAAGGAACCTCCGTGGAATCAGTCGTACTTTTCCCAGCAGGTTTTTCCCTGGAACTTACTAGGTAGTGAGCCCACGCCGACACCTTTACAGAAATTCACCCTGGTCCCAGGATCTACGCCAACTCCTTCATTGCCGATGCTGGTTCCATTGGCACCCATACCAGACCCTGTTCCGACCCCGGTATTCACTCAATGGGCACAAGTGTAGTTCTCAGATGATATGCTTGGGTGCGCACAACAGGAATTCCAGAGGATGCCTAGTCCTTCCTTATGGACATGCCCTTTGTTGTGTCTACACTGTTCAAAGAGAAGTTTGACTCAGCACTGGAACACTTTAAGGACGTCTATACCATAGCCTGCTCCACTTCAATTTCACCAAAAGTACAGGAAATTCAGGGGCTATTTACGAAGCTTGCCATACAAACAGTGACAGTCCTCTCAGTGGGTGCAGGAAACGGCCCCCACAATTCGCTGCTCCAGGAAACACATTGACAGCTGAGGCCATTCACAATAGCAGAGGCAACTTCCTCCTCCTCCCTGCGGCAGAAGTCGCTGTGTGATGCTCTGCTTTGTCTTTCCAGAGCCAGAACCAGGAGGAATCGAGTTTTCTTTCCTGACTGAAATTCCATAATGTTTGATCGATGGAGATTAGTAATTCAGAGGAACTGTGGCCCTGTCATTAATTTAGCCTGCTCCCCTTGACCCCCCCCCATATACCTTAACTCCTTTATCAGGGCAAGTTCCACCAGACCAGGCCTCTGTGTACCAGAGTCATTTGCGAGTGTCGCATGCTACTTCCTTGAATGTAAGACAGATGAAGGCCTCAGAACCATCCTAAACTTTAGAACTCTGAATGCCTTCTGGCAGAAGGAGTAACTCAAAATGCTAACTATGGCTCCTAGTTCTTTCTGCTCTGGACCCAGAAGAATGGCTGGCGTCTTTGGGCTTGCATTTTGCATATTCCAGAGATGTGACCTGTGGATCAGGTTGGGGTCAGGACATATCCAGTTTGCTTTTCAACCATTTGTCTCACCTCAGCCCCTCAAGTGTTGACAAAAGTGATGGCAGTGGTCATTGCCCATATTACAAGGTTGAGAATACATGTGTTCCCATACCTCGCAGACTAATTGCGCAAGACAGGCTTGCTGTCTTCAGTCAGTCATGGACAACCTCTAGATGACAATTGCTCTCTGGGGTTGCCCCTTTGGAGGTGGCTGGCTCAGCAGGGATTTTTTTCTGGTTACCCTCATCTTGAAGCTTTTCAGCCACGCTTTTTGATGTGTTCAGCCTTCGTATATTTGCCAAACCATCCATCCCTCTTCAGATCATCTGTTGTGACGCAGTTCCTGAAAGGTGCAACACATGTTTTCCCCCCCAAACCTTTTTTCTTGTCACAATGAGACCTTAGCCTGCTTATAACATTTCTCATATGCACTCCATTTAAATCTATTTGCATCTGTTTTTTGCGGAGCCATTACAATGGTCTTTCTCATCTCAGTCACTTCTGTGCCCGCATAAGAGAACTGCAGGGGCTTTTAGTGCAACATCCATACATCACCACCTTCCTCATTCAGTTGATGCTGGAAAAAAGGGCTGCCTTTCTGCCTCCATCACTATACAGGCCTTTTTCTCTCCGCCACATCCCTCGAAAGAGGAGTCACTCCATCGGCTGGACTCCTAATGTGCAGTAGGTTTTCTATGTTGAATCCACTAAGGAGTGTTGTGCCAATGATAACTGTTTGTGGGGTTTCCTGGTGCCAAGAGGGAAAAGACGATAAGGAAGAGGACTCTGTTTAGGTGGTCCGTCCTCAGTGTAAATGCTCTAACCAAGAAGGAGCCTTCTGAAGGCCTAGGGTCCCACTCAGACCATGGCTCTTACAGCAGCATTAATAAAGACATCTGCCAAGTTGCGACGTGGGCATCTGTGCACACATTCCCTAAACACTATTGCCATGCTAGACAGGTCCTCATAGAGGGCGATTTTGCCCACACAGGTCTGTAGGACCTTTTGGTTTGAGTTCACGGACTCCTCAGACTCTCCACTTTTTGAGAGGTACTACTTGGCTATCTATTTAAAAGATGATGAATGTGTGGTTAGAAATTTCTATCAGATGAACAAATTACTAACCTTTAGTAATGCTCTTACTGTTCCATACTGCGTCTAACTGCTGATTCCTCTCCACTCTCACCTCTGTGTTCTGTGGAGTAGATTTCTGCAGATCTTCATGTCTAAAGTTAGTTGTGAGCACATTGTCATCTGCAAATAGATCTGGGTCTGAGGGTGCAGAAGGGTAATACAGAAGTTGACATCAGCACACAAGTGTGGTGCCTATATGTGACTCGACTCCATCACTTACGTGCCAGTGTGGGGTCACTGCGGAGCCACCGATGCCATGTGGTGGTGGCGTAGCTACTGCGCGATAATCCCTAGATCCGGTCTGACATCTTGGAATATTTTTAAAGGTGAGGAAACTGCAGTTAGAGTATCCACCAGAAAGAGCGTTACCTAAGGTAGATACCTTGTTCTTCAGTCTTGCACAAGAAGATCATCTGTGATAATGGGGCGCAGGAAAAACATAAATGTCGTCCTTGATTTAGAAAATAGGTTTTAATGTAAGTAGGTACTGACTGGCATACTACACCATGTACCAGTTTCTAATTGTATCACCAACAGAACTGTGCAGCCATGACACTATTTCAGTGAGTAACCATTGTTACTTATTCAGATTGTGTCAAAACCGGTTCTTAAAATCCATTTTGGTACCTTCAAAGTACTTAAATATTATCTTATTATTTAGTGAAACATTTAAGCCGCGGTAGGTAATTTAAATTGTAATGATTCTGGTACTTGCTTTTGATTTCACGAATGAATTGTTTACATTCTGAAAACTGAACCTATTTAAAGGAAATTCCAGTATTTTTTCTAAAGTATCAGTTTTTTAACTAAACTTAAATTGGCTTCTTGTTTAACCATTAATATTATGCTTCATGTGTATATATGCTTTTTGTCTGATATATTTAACTACCAAACAGGCACCTGTTTGCAAATGTAAAATGAAGTGCTTCTTTGTGAAGTCGATTCTCACAGTACGATATCTACATGTTTGTGGTTGAAGCATGTTTGGTGCAGGGGTCTCCAACCTTGTCTGTAGTAGACCAACTAATGTTCAGAGAAAAACCATCCGGAACTACTAATCTTATTGGTGTTGCATTAGTGACCGCCTCAGACAAGATCTCATTAGTGCCCGCCAAAGGCATGGTTATCAGCAGTCATGTCAAAAAGTCTTTGTCAATTTCGCAACCTTTACATGGGTGATTTATTATTGCCATAACTACAATGCCCCTGGCACCAAGGGAATAATATTCTCAATAGATTTATCTAATGCCACATGTCCTATCACTCAAATATCAGCTTACAGTATATTTGAGAAATTCAGCATTTTTTTTTCTCCAAACATCAGTTTGAGTTCTGAATCGCCCACATATTAAACTTCAACAACCACTCAATTGTGTTATACATATATTAATTCTACCGAGCTTCATATTTACTAGGCTGGGATGCACACATGAGCGCCACTTACAGCCAGGTGGAGAGCTATCAGTAGCTCATGTGCTGCTCGTTGGAGAATCATTGTGCAGTTGCTTTTCAAAGATGAACAAATGTATTGGTTAACCATCAACATGTGGTATTTATTCCTTAAATAGATAGATATTTCATGTAGAGAAACTTGTCTTTCTGATATATATATTCCTTAAATAGTTGGAGATTTCATGTAGAGAAACTGGTCTTTCTGATATATATACATTTCTGGTTGGTGTCCCTTATCACACTTTGTATGCACTGCAGAATCACTGTTGGCAGGTTGTCTACACATAGGCGATGTTCCTGCCTGTCTGGTTACTAAAGCCAGGCCAGTCCTCTCCACAAAAATAGGGGATAACAATAGTGCAGACAAAATAAGTGGGAAGTTACAGAAATGTGGAGGTCTATACCCTACTTCTCTCAGCTCCAGTCGATGCTGAATGCAGCATATTTCCACCAGAAGTACCATTGTCTGCTATTGCCTCCAGGGGACACATACTTAGTTTAAAACGGATGCTAGCATCTATGAAAGTATGGATGTCGACAAGAATAGGCTGGGGTTAAAAGGAACATCTGTAAAGGTCACTTTTAAATGTTTATTTTACGGTTTAGCATCGAAGGAACTTGAAATCCATGTACAGAGTGGCCCACCTCACCTCCAGGCAGGACTGAAAAAGGAAAAGTGAGGACCACAATTTTCTAATCTCATCCTGAGTAGTCAGCCACAGTGTGTTTTTTGCAAACAGCGGATTTATAAGATGTCTTTTACTGTTTAAAATGTTGCACTGCTAGTCTTTATTTTTGGTAAGCTGAATCTAGTGGAAAGTGTTACATACACTCAAGCTTTCTTGGCAATGTTGATGGTAGACACCTAAAATGGTGTGGGTCAAGATTTTTACTCAACTAATGGTCTTCTTTTCCAGACTCGCTTTTCTGATAATCCTGCACAAGATCGGGGTTTAGTGGTTACAGATCCAAAAGCAAAAGATATTGTGTTGGAACATAAGAGCCACTGTGCAAAGAGCGTGAAGAATCGTAACTTCCCTGGAGATGTGCTAGGATATGTTACCCCGGTAAGTGTGTCTCATATTAGCTTATGTGTGTTTGCATGGATTTCAGCTGCATGTTTCTTATTTCCTTCCCACCAACCCTCCTTCAGCTCTCAAAATCTGGAGAGGGCCTGGGGATGAAGCCCTTTGTTTGACAGCAGAACTTCATAAAGGACCTCCTCTGTGCATCTGTCTACTGTGGATCAGTGTGCATGCGCTTCAAGCCAGCTACAGGTCTTTCCAGGCCAAAACATGTTTGACAAAGTCTGATGTTCTTCGTAAGGTTCATTTATTAAAGCTCCCCCCATATACAGTCAGTGGTTTCAAGAAGAGGGATATTTAAAATGTAAACGGGCACGCTCTGCATTGAGTTACTTTTCTGTGCCCACTTGCCAAGGTACTAGTTTCTTATTGTGTTGGAACCCCCTCAAATCATTTAAGGTTACCATCATTAATTTGTGTTCCCAAAATAGACTGTGTATTTGTAAAGCATTCCTTCAACTCATGGGGCATCTTGCCACTAAATAATAATGTTTATTGCAACCCAACCTAATTGTACTTATTGTATCGACCTCAGAATAATGAAAGTCTGAGTGAACCTTGCAGGTGACCATATGGTCAAACACAGATTCCTGAACTGGATGCGATAGTCCACTGATACACCAGACACATCCCAGTAATGTAGATATTTATTGTACTCAATTTGTTGAGACAATTAAAAGTATCCCCTCTGAGTCACTGTATTTTTTCTACAGTGATTCGTTCTTTTGGATACCTCCTGTTTGTATCAACTATGTCCAACAACAGGCTGGCTATTACAGTTCCTAGTTGGTGCTTAAGTATATTTTATGCCTCAGTTACAGACAACTCTAGCTGTCTGTTGCTCAGGCCTATTGTTTCGAACATGCATAGAGTGGGCTTTGTGTCACTCCCCTCCTTATGATTTAATGGCTTTATTTTCTACCTCACTTCCCTGCTCCTCCTTAAATGTCTTTACTCCTGTGTATTATGTTTAACCCACATAGGAGCATTTCTGTCTCATATTGTTCTGATTGGATGAGTTGTATTCTTTGAGTCTTATTTTTTCCTTGTGTATGGAACACTTCATGAAAGTGTATGTGTTACATAGAGTGGATTTACATCGTTTAGTCCATAATTTTCCTACCCGGGCACTCTCTCTTTTAAGTACCGCTAATGCTACCGTCCTAATCCTGCTACTCTCGGTTTGTCTCCCTTTTTCATCTCCTTTCCCCCCCCAAACCTTAATTCTGCCTGCTGTGCTCCCTGTCATGCTTTAAGATTTTGCCATGGCCCATCCGCTGGAAGCAATGCCAGGCTGCTTCCTTGCTTTTTAGTGCATTGCACAGCTTTAGTTAACTTTTCTTTTTCAATTTCATTTGACCTGCCTAGCATGGTTGTCCGCCATGTTATGTTAGTAAATCAAAAATTCCCCCTGCGTTATGACACATTTATCACAAAGCAGGCGCGTTGTTCGTCGGGCCATCTTGGAATTAATGTTCTTTAATAGTAAATCCCTTTAGGATTACCAGCCATGCGTATGCATGTGTCTTGACAACTATGTATGCGTGTAATTGGAAAGCAGGCTTTGACAAAGTCAATAGCTCAGCATTTCCGAGCTTAGTCACATTCTTTGCCAATGCTTGTTTCTAAGCATTCTTTGTTTGACAATTGGAGGAGTGTAGGATTTCAGAGCTTCTGAATCCTGATCTCAGAAAATAGTTGCTATGTTAAGTGTATTTGCAAAGCACATTATCACCAGGAAGGATACTCTAGCCCTGCCTGTGGTAGGTTGGTTAATTGAAAAGGTAGGTCTTCAGCTTCTTGCGGAATGCAAGAAGAGAGGAGTTGGGTCTGATGTTGAGTGCGAGGCTGTTCCACACTGTATGTGTGGGGTATGTGCGAGTAGGATCCTGCGGAGCAGAAGTGCCTGGGTAGTTAGTGGAATTAGATGCAACTGTTCAGGTAGGTGGGGCCTAAGTTGTGTAGTGCCTTGAATTTGTGTGTGAGAGTTTGAAATGAGTGCGTTCGTGTATCGAGAGCCATTGGAGTTCTCTGAGTTGTGGTGTTATGTGAGGTCTTATAATGGGAGATTGAGGATGTGTCTGTCTGCTGCTGCACTCTAAGCCACTGCACTCTGCACCAATGGAATCTACACCATGTTACTCAAAACCAATACACTCAATGCCAATCTACTCTGAACCACTGTATTTTACTCCACTTCACTGTAGGCCACTCTACTCTACTCTCAAGCTGTCTATTCACCAGTTTAGGAGGATGGAAACTGCGAGCATGGAGTATCGTATTGCCAGCAGTATTCTTTCAAAATGTTTTAGTATTTATTTCCCCATCCTTTATTTACACTGTGAGATCCAGATACTGTACCTCCTGGAGAGGTGTGGTGCAGCGGCCAGGGCAGCTGACTTCGGGGCACAGGGTTCACGGTTCAATCCCCGGCTCCGGCGGCAGCTCAGCTCAGCACCATGTGACTGGGCAATAGCTCACTTAATTTCCATGACAGCCCCCAGTGCCTTGAGACACGTAAGGGTGAGACGTTTGTGCTTTACAATTACGGATGTCTCGCTCAGATGTGATGTAAACTGTAAATTTAGGTAATTGGTATTTAACCTCTCAATGAATGCCTTTGCTGATGTTATGTCACCACGCCAAATGATGAAAAGGCCATCAATGTAGCGGGCCCATAGGACCACGTTCTCAGACATTTCTCTGGCGAACTGTATGGCAAGCACCTGCTCCTCCCCCCAGCTCATATGCAAATTAGCATAGCTGGCGGTGAAGCAGGTGCCCATTGCCGTTCCCCTTACCTGTTGATACAGGTCTTTGCCAATATATGCATGTAAACAAGGCCGTCATCTGGGATACTCCTACTATGCAAAACCCCACTCTGAGTTTACCTGGAGTGTGTGTAGGTATGAAGCCAAGAGTCCCCCCCCCCAAAGGGACAATCCAACACCATTACCTGGCAGGATAGAATTTAGGCCGTCTTGGTCATGAACTGGGCACCCCCTCACAGAGATGTCAGACCGCTGCTTGGTGAAGTCTTAGCATGCAGGGATCCTTGGTGTCAGCTGAAGTGCCTCCTCTACTAATTTTATGGGATGCTCTTTATTTATAATAGAAAGCAGCCTTGCGATGTGCGTATAGATCAGTGATGTTATGGATTTGTAGATGGCCCAGTCGCTCCGTGGATGAAGATAGGAATTTGTACATACTGCGTAAGGGGCCTTGAACCTGATGTTTGAGGCATCGGGATAATGTTGTGCGAAGCTAGATGTGTAAACAAAGTAGTTTCAGAGAAACAAATCCAACATGCAAGTATGTGCAAAAGGTCACGGCAGAAATGTTATTGTGAAAAATAGGAAAATGTAAGTAATTGGTAGCTTTGTTACATGGGCCTGGCCCGGGCACATAACAATATGTTTGGTCTCCACCTCTGTCATGCTCACTTCCCAACTTGAATGCCCTTTCTCCATACCCGTGGGTAGTTTCTAAGTACAAGAAATAGCTAAATCAATTGCCTAACAGAAGCAAAAGTTGCTCTGTATTCTCTGTGTTGTGTAGTTATTTTTAAAGCAACGTTGACATCTTTATACCCTGGAAACTTAAATCAGTGCCTTACACAGTGGGCCCAAAATAATGAACTTTGACTTCTAAATCAATTTTTTGGGTTTGACAAATGCACACTGAACTTAGAACGCCATGAAAACGGTTGTGATGCAGTAATAGCTGACAATACAGAAAGAGGCACTGCCAGGAAGAGCGGGGTTTCTGAATATTCTTCACATGCCATGGGCAAGCAACACATTGATAAGTGCCATAGGGATGAAGCAGCCTGAGTGTAGCTACATTCTATCTCTCTGGCGGCTGTCATGTTATTAGCAGAAAACTGTGGAGGGATTTGATAGAATCCTGGCCTGTGACAGAAGTTTGGGGCAGCGGGAGGAGAGCATCAGAGACAATGGGCCTGATCTGTGCCTGCTGTAAAATAACAGTGGCAGTTTCAGATTGATGGGGATGGCATCCTGGCCAATAAGTTAAATAAAACATAAACAAAACTTTTTTCACCCGGATACGAGGAGGAAGAAGGAGGATGGTGAGGAAGATGACAATTTGTTGAAAGGTTAGGAGCCGATCACAGCACTTGGGAATCTAAATAAAGCTGAAACCCTGTGTCAGCTGTAGAAATGAGGACGTTTGAAAAACGGAAACAAGGGTGTCTGTGGCAGAATCTGTGGTGTCATCCATGAAGAACACATTGCAAATCACAGTAGACCAAATCGAAGCAACCTGAATAGAAAAGTGTATGGTCTGCCAACCTTCCGACACAATGCGGTGGAGACTATGATTGTCGTGGAAAATAAACTGCAGGTGCCGGACAACATAAGAAGGGCAGCCATTGTGCACGCAGTGTGATTTTCTGGCTTGGCTGCTGGAATTGACATGGCTTAGATACAGCAGCAGTTTCTTCATTAGGGCGTGGAGCGTTGACCCGCAACCTCTGTTACAAGACCCCACAAACATTGCCATTAACCAAAGGACACAATCTTTTTTTCCTTGCTGTGACAGCTTACTCCTTTTTTGCGAGCTTCAAGACAGAATCTGTCAGACTTGTAATCTGAGTGACCAACCGTCCAGAATTTTCATGGGCTGTCCGTGAATTTACTATCTGTTGTCCGCGAAGGAAGTTTCCAAGGACAGCTTTTGTCCGTAATTTTAGCCTTAGTGCTAAAGGACAAATGTTCAGCAGTTGAGATGGCTCAGTTGAAGCAGAAGGGAGGGGGTCTCCTAAGCAGTAAATCAGTAGTAGGGCCAACCAGGGTAAATGTGGGGACTGGTTAATTTGGGCATGTAAAGGCTGCTTGAATGCGAAATGGGTGCTAATTTACCTTAAGTTGCCTTGAGAGAAAGATTTCTTCTTTTTCCGCCGGTATTGTTAGGGTGTTCCAAGCTGAGCTGTGAAGTGTATACTTTGAAACTACAACTGAGGTCACAAACCACTGTTACATTACATTGGGACTCACAAGAAGGATGCAAATAGCTCTTTCAATTCTTTACAATTCTGAAGGTGTTGCACAACCCCTCTCACAGGTCAGAAACACTTTCCTCACTCTTAAAACGGGTCCTGTACGTTGTAAAATGGTGTTTTGCTATCGGAAGCGTGATTTAAAGACTTTGCAACTAAAATAAAAACCTTTAGACATGCGGCTCCTGGTGGATTCACCTGTCGGTATTCTTCATGAATTAAACAGGATTTTTTTCTTCTTGCGCTTTTAGCTGTGGAAATGCAGGCTTTGGACACTGGTAGTATATTAGCTGCAGTAAATATGCATGTATCAATTTCACTTTGCAACTAACATCAAAATAAATCACCAATGGGACGTGATAGTGTGTGTGGGGGTGCCTCATTAATGAGGATGCTTTACTAGGTTCTGGACATATGGCTCTCCAGTAGCTCTTCCCCATCATTTTACTTCAGCAGTCAGCAGAAACATATCGTGCACCAACTGAGGTCATTTGTGTCCTGCAAACTACAGTCAGTGGAGACGTAAACCTTAGGGGTTTGCATGATATCACCTCAATACATCTGCTGTCACCTAAACCGAGCTACAAGGGAGGGGGCATGACACTTTAGGCCAGTGCTTTCCAAACGGTGTGTCGTGACACGTTAGTGTGTCGGCTGCTGTCTGTAGGTGTGTCACACAATGTGGTCTAGGCAATGCGGTCTAGACATCATGCAGGACGGTACTGCGCATGCTACTGATGCATTATCTGTTCCTGCGAAAGAGGAGGAGTCTCCTGTGGCGGGGCAGCGAGCCGCGATTGGAGTCGGAGCATCGCTGCTGCTCCCTGCCACCCTCCAGCAGACCCGTTGAAGCATCCGTCAGTGGCGGTGAGAAGACTGCCGGTGGCTCCTGCAGTACAGTGCTCTTCACCACCCCCATAGTCCCATTCAATCTAGGCCAGGGGGAGGCCAGCAACACCATCGCCAGCGGCCATACGGCGCTCACTGCTGCTGCCCTCCCGCAGACCTGTGGAACCTCCGGCAGTGAATAAAGACTGCGGCGGCTCTCGCTGCTGCCACCCCCGCAGACTCCTGCCCCCGCAGACCCTTCCAAGCTTACGCAGGGACGGAGTAAGCAGTATCACCAGTGACGCAGCTTCACATGCTTGGGGATCCTGCAGCGCTCACTGTTGCCGCCTCCCGCAGACCTATTCAAGCTTACACAGGGGAGAGGTGACAACAGCATCGCCAGTGATGTGGCTCCTTCAGCTCCACATGCTCGCTATCAACCTCATACTTCTCATTAAAATAGTGAATGCTGCTGGTTATATTCAAATTGTTATTAATTCTTGCACATATTTACATATTGTTACTCCTAAATGACAGCAGTCTTGGAAATGTATATATGTTATTATTTTACAAATCATATATTTTGCTAGTAAAACTCAATTACCATGTTGCGAAATAATGCATGTCTAAAAAGTGTGTCACCAACATGAAAAGTTTAGAAAGCACTGCTTTAGGCTATACCGCCCCACCTGTGTTCCTCCGCTTCTTGGTATAACTGTGCTGCTCTCCTACGTTTACCCTGCTTTCCCCCACTCTTCTTGCATACTGCTCAGATTTACTAGTGTATATCTTGCTGATACATTTTTGGATTGTATTTCTTTTATATTGTGGACATTTCATTATTTCAAGGTGAGCTTTGTCATGTTTTCATGTCATACACCTTCTGCACATCTATGTAGACACGTAACAATGATACTGTTTCTTTGCTAATGTCATCCTTCAAAATTTTTACTCCTGTTATGACAACAGTTTATACCGCAGTCTACAAATAGTTTCTCTGCGCGCCTGAAATCCATTGTGTAGTGCGCTGTAATCGTTTAATCATGTGCTTCCCCTACCCTTCCATATTCCTTTTACAAAACCAAGTTGCTCAAAATTGTGTGCATACCAAAAAATCGTGAAGTGCATGAATGTCTCAAACTAATATAAACTTATTTTGACTTGTATTTATGTTAGTTGTCTATTTCCTTACTTATATACTATTGCGCAACCTCCTCTGATGTGTCTGTAAAACGTACCTTTTGTTGCAAATTTTTGTCCTGAATGTTGACCCTTCTGTCATGCATTTTTATCCTGAATTTTGACGCTTCGTCCTGAATCTTTACATTCACCGTCCTAAATGTGCACCCATGCCAGTTGGTCACCCTACTTGTGATTTGTATTTGTGCAGGGATTCTTACCACTGAATCGCTACTTGAGTCTAGTCCGATTGTGGTGATGAGAACATAAAAAGGACAGGATATTTTAAGTTTATGCAACGTGTGGTGTATGATGTTAAGTCTCCCCCTCCAGTATCCCTGCTCAGCTCCCACCCATGCTTCCCCACCTTGTCCCACACTGTTCAGATTTTCACAACAGGTGTCAACAGCCTGAATACCAAGAGGGACATGAAAACGCACGTGGATTCTTTATGTGGTTGTGGTACGATTGTCTGGCATCAAGGCACATTTAGTTTACAATTTTCGGCGCCGTACTCTTGTTGTTTTTGCCTGACTGCTTATGTTATAATATAAATATTGAAACTTATCTTCACTTACTCATCTGCAGTATCACGCACAAATGGAGTAGTATTGGTGATTCAATTTTGCACCACGTGCAGGGAGTGGGTGCTGAAGGGCGGGAATAGCAACAGAACACGCTAAAATGGGTGTGATACATAGAAGGATTCTCCATAGAGAAAAATAATTTTCCTGTGGAGAAAATAAGTGCAATTTGAATCCTGGGCAGTCACTTCCTCTTGTGTCACAGTGCTTGGAGGGCCTCATTTCTGAGCTGGTATAGTAGGAAATCTCGAGGGCAAAGTTATGGAATATTACGTCTGGATCGTGGAAAATTACCAGGGGAATGGTTCATTCTTGTCTGGATTCCTCTGGCTATTCCTTAGTTATCCTACTTATATTGGAGCCTCTGGCTGAAGCACATCGGGACCAATGTTACAGGTAGGGCGCAATGTACTGCGAAGCACCTCAGAAAGGGCTCACTAGACGTGGACTAGGACAGACTAGGCCAGGTCCTCCACTGGGCGTAGCTTAGGTCACAATGGCCCTATTGGCATCAGAGCGTTAGAAAAAGGCAGGCCAGCTATTTGAATCATTACAACAAACAAATGATGGACGGAATGCTGACAATGCAGACATTCTCCCCCAGTCAAGAGATCTGGGTTAAATCCATCGTTCTTTTGCCCACTACACCACCCCAGTTCAGACATGGCAATATGCAAATCAGTCTTGACCCTGTGCCTCATGGGAACAGTCCAGCCCGAACTGCCAAGCCATGTCTTCCCTGGACCGGAATCAAGCATCCTAGGACCGGTTTCTGGCTATCAGCCGTCATCAGCCAGGATAGCTTGACTCCAGTGGCGTAGTGAGCACGGGACCCACGTCTGGGCATACCCATCCCACTTAGGGCAAAAAGCGTTACAACAAACAAATGATGGACGGAATGCTGACAATGCAGACATTCTCCCCCAGTCAAGAGATCTGGGTTAAATCCATCGTTCTTTTGCCCACTACACCACCCCAGTTCAGACATGGCAATATGCAAATCAGTCTTGACCCTGTGCCTCATGGGAACAGTCCAGCCCGAACTGCCAAGCTATGTCTTCCCTGGACCGGAATCAAGCATCCTAGGACCGGTTTCTGGCTATCAGCCGTCATCAGCCAGGATAGCTTGACTCCAGTGGCGTAGTGAGCACGGAGCTATTTGAATCAGCCAGTTCCTTTCACTGTGCAAGTGGCATCCCGGCCTGGATTTAAAAGGGCCACAGAGACGCCCCACAGAGAGTGACTGTGCCCAACTGCGGGGCGATGTCTGTGGGTTCCACAGGGACCCTTTTCCCCTTCCTAAGGGCACTCGTAGAGGGTGCACTGACATTGAGTGTGCATCCGATGGCCTCTTTGCCTCTGCACCCATGTCTAGTATACTGCGCAAGCACATAGGGTTTCTCCCTTTGCATTGGGATCACCTCCTTGAGATCACTTTGCCACACATTTTAGTGCAGGTGCAATGTGTGTAACAGAAGGGACTACGCAGGCGTTTGCAACTACTTCAGAAACCATACCAAAGTGTCCCAGGGGGACAAAAAATGCGCGCCCGAAACACTTTTTACTGTATGGCCCCAGATCCACAGAGGTACCACAGGTCTCGTAAAACTGCAGGTAACTCTAGTTGCTTTCCTCCTAGAGATAGCAGGACCACTCATAATGAAGCCCTATGTGCAGTTCTGCATGCAGAGATACCTATGCACGCTCTCAGTTTGAAAGCACAATGGTTTACCAGGTGTGGTCATGGAAAACTAAAAGCTTTGTATCTTGCCAGGCATTCTTCTGGGAACCTGTGTGAATTCATGATAACTGTAAATCTTAACCTATGCAAGAGTATACTTTGTATTTATAAGTTCATAAGAGGTGAAAAAACACTCTGTCAGACTAATGTCACGGAGGTGTGCCTTTCTGTGAAGAGACTGATTCCAATTTAATATTTTATGAAAATCATTCAATATGAAATGGCCAGGTCCTGTGAGTGTATCATTGAATCACAAATGGCGTCCAGGCATTTGTATGGACAGATGAAAGAACCAGCCTGAATAGGTTGTGTCTCGTTGTCCTATTCAAGTGTGGATTCAAGTTCCTTGAGTGCACGCAATGTAAGTATACATTAATATAGAGAGACCTCTAAATGTGCGGCGTAGGATAGAGTGGTCGTGTGTAGTTTATTTTATGCTTTTTTAAATGTTTCTTGTTCTCTTCCCACCAGCCGTCATAGGCTCTGAGCATAAAATGTGAAATATATACCAAACAAATTGTAATATGTATTTTAAAAAAAATTATAATTGCCAAATCGTTTGACAAAAATATTTTACATATAAGGCAGGCCACTTTTAAATTCTCCCCTTATGTATTGGAAGCTCTTTTAATAAAAATAAAAAAATACCCTCAAGAACCGTATTAATAGCAGGTTGTTTTGATTTTATAAGCCTAATTCTTTTGGTCTGTTTCGACATTTGAGCTTCTTGGGTGAGATGTCTGGCTGATCTTCAAACAGCGAAAGGTGGTTGTGGCCCCTGTCGTGGTTAACCAGCACCTTGCTGTGGTAGCGATCTGGTAGCTGTGTGGTGATGATGCTTTGTGGAATCGGAGAATGTTATGTTCAGTCTGAGGGGTCGTGGAGTTCTGTGTTTTGAACTTTAGGGTTGAGCGCTGAGGAGCTGTGGTGGCCTTTTCTTCATGGATATTCCTAACTTATTGATATCGGAATGAAGCTTCAAATATATCTGTAAGATCCGTCGCTGACAGAAAACTTTATTTTGGGATAAAATGATTAATACCAGTGGGCGATGGAACTAGGGGTGCCGGAGTTACTGTAGAACCCCCATAATAAACTAGAAAGAGTTAAGATGAGGGATGATCAACATAAGGGCCGTTCAAATGTTTTTATTCTGGCAGCATTTGTTGTGTTTCAAAGATAGACTGCCACATGCTCCCCAATGCCTGTACTGTGATGACGTTAATGGAGAGCACCCCCACTTTAAGAAATTGTGCCAGCACAACTTATCGCTACAGCCCAACAATACCGCAAGTGTAGGGCAGTGTGATGGCCATATTTGTTTCACTTTGTTGGATCTCCATCTCTCCTCAAGCATCAGAGTTCCTGAGGGTAGGTGAGCTGTTATCCACAGAAGAAATGTGCTTCAGCTTTTAGCCAACAGTACACCGATCATCTGGGTTGTGCAATTGAGTTTTAAGAATTTTTTATTCTTCCTGGTTTTCAGCCCAAAAATTGCAGTACTACGCAGTCCCTGAGCCTGGGTTGTCAATAACACTTTTCAGTTGTCGACACCAGCGCTCAAGGAATATTTGTAAACTTAAGACGCTGGTTCATCGCATAATAGTTCTTGAGACAGTTTTTACATCTGAAAAAGGACCATGATTCTGGTATGCTGGTAATAGTCCATTTAAAACGCCAGTCTCTACTTTTATTGAATTAATTTGTTATTTTCACATATGATAGTGAATATTTTGTTTCTGGATTGTCTTCTGTTGTGCCACCACCATTTTTTGCACCATTGTGGAGAACTATTAATGTCCTTGTTGGATTGGTATGATGTATTTGTAGCCTATGTGGAAGTCTTAGAAGGAGAAGACTGTGCTGCCACACATAAACTAGCTTTGCTGAAACATTGTGGTGCAGGGTTGAAGAAATTTAAGAACCTACCACTTTTGGACCCTACACCATGTGGGGGACTAGATGTATTAAACGATATAGTAAAACCACTTGGACTGCCATATGTATAGAGTGTTAATGTGGCCATTGATGAGCTGCTAATGTTATTATCTAGAAGCCAGCAATTGAATTAATCTATCAAAGAGTGTTTTGCTGCATGGAGAGCTCTAAAAACGTTGTGTAACTTTAAGAAGATTTAATTATAAGCTTGTTTTAAGTGATCAGATACTCATGAGGCGTAAGAATAAAGTACAAGACCTGTTATGGGCATTCTGTGAGTTTTAACCTAGAGTACTGTAGTAAATATAGCTACAGGCATTTAGAATTTAGATAAATTTGTGTAGGACGTTAGGAGCAAAGCTACTGATGTAAATATGATTGCAATCAAGGGGAGTAATGGCGAAGAAGGGAGGATGTCAAAAGTAGTGACAGAAAGAGTTTTTTCCGCTATAGATGTGGCAGCTGTAACCATGTAGGGAATGTTACGGGATGTCTGGCAGTAGAAAAAGTTTGCAGAAATGTAAAGGGGCAGCAAGGGGTATCTCTCCATGGTAGTGTAAAGCCGGGAATTTTGGTAAGGTCAATATTGTTACGAAAGAGGATGTGGAAAAGGATGACCACTTAGATCCTCAATTAGTACTTGGTGTAGGCGATCGAAGAACACAAGCCATGTTACCCTCTACCTGTGTCAAAGTGAATGATGTTGATGTAGACTTAATGGTGGGCTCTTGTGCTTTGTGCCGTGTTTTTTATCCACAAGTTATTGACGTCATTATTATGAATAGGGAATTGTAATGTACTGATGTGAGTCCTGGTGGACACATATGACGCAGAATCAAAATGTAATGTTTTCTTGGGCTGTTATGGAATTCAAAGTGAAGCTCAAAAGGAAAAATATTTTTGCTGACAAGGAGGAGTCAATATTAGGTTGGTGACACAAGGAAGATTTACGAATACAACTGAATCCCTGTGCTATGTCCACCGTTTATTCTGTGTTAGATGATTTGGAAAGACAGGATACCATAAACTTTGTGCAGAATGTGAGGGAGGCGTTTTTCTTTTGGAGTCAAAGTCGAATAGTACAGCGGTTTTAAACAAAAGATTGTACTCAAGGAAGTTATAATACGTATGTGCCAAAAGGTCAGGAATGTTCCAATTAACTATAGAGGATAACCTAAAAATATGTTGCTGGATTTGTGTGACAAAGGTACTATACAGCCTTTAGAATTTCCATTGTGGGTTTCCCCAGTTATTAGATCATTGAAGTCATTTGGGAAATTTGTCTATGTGTTGACCTTCGTTGTGTAAGTGACGCAATTTGAGTCATTGACCACCCAGTTCCTAACATTCACAAATTATCCACAAATTAGCAGAGGCCTCTGGGTTCACCACAGTAGATTTAGCTAGTATGTACCATCAGGTGGCACTTAATGAAGACACAAAATTGTTAACAGCATTTATCACACAGAGGGACTGTTTCAGTATAGAAGGATGCCTTTTGGGTTAGCAAGTGCTGCTGCCGTATTCCAAAGACTGATGAAGGAGACATTAGATGGAATGACTGGGGCATAGCTTTCCAAGATTACATTTTAGTCTTACGGTCATATACATGTCTTGATGACATGCCTAGCTTTAATTCATTTTTTCAGGATAAGAATATGACTGTGAGCGCTGTGACTTGTTTGACACTGTATGTTTCAAATGGAAAAATAAAGTTTAAAAAAATAAAATAAAAATAGTTTTAGGTTGAGATCGGATTGATCATGATAAGAACTTGAGAGAGGTTTTAAGATTGCTATATTTGAAAGGCCTGACTTCGAGAGTGGACAAATGTCACTTCACTTGCAGCAGTGTGGAATGATCACATAAAAGCTATTTTGGAAGCTCTGGTACTAGAATCTATGGCTTTCTTTCTAGGCCTCTCAGAATTATGCTCATCAAGGTGAATCTTTGAGACTGTTTTTGAGCAAGAATGCCAAGTTTGGATTTAGTGTTGGGGGTTGGGGAGGCGGAGCATTGCTTTTGAGTAATGAAGAAATGATTGGTGAATACCCCTTGTTTGAGACCATTTCAGGTTGGGAAGGAATGTATAATATGTGCGGATGGTAGTAATGTTGTTATTGGTGCTGTTTTAATGCAGAAAGATGGTAAGAATGAATGGGCTGTTGCATGCGTCTCAGGATAGTGAGATAAATTACTAGGTTATTGAGAAAGAGAGAGAGATGTTTGCTTGTGAATGAGCAAATGTTTCTATGGGGGACAAAGTTTACACTTAGAACTGATAACAAACCCTTGTTAACCCCTTCGATGCTGCGCAGATTCCGCCGCTGTGCTGGCGGAATCTTGCGCGGGCGGGGTCATGACGGAATGGTTCCGTCATGAGCACAGCTCAACCGTGGGTCATGACGGAACCATTCCGTCATGAGCACCGAAGGGGTTAATATTCTATCTTCTAGTGGAGTAAATAATTCAATAGTAAGATTAGCTAGGTATGTTGCAAAATTGCAAACGTTTCACTTTGTGGTAGAATATGTTCTGCGTGCATGTAATGTGCACACTGATTTCATTTCTAGGATGCGTTTAGGATGTTCTTGGGCATCAGTGCTTGGTAAGCCAGAGTGTGAAATAGCTTTCACCATGGAAAATACAAAGAGCAATTGTGCCATAGCCCCTATTTGTTTCACTAAATAGAATTGGGGAAGCTGAATAGAAGCCGACAGTGTTTTGAAGACTGTCATTGGGCATATTCATTTGGAAAGGCCAGAAGAGTGTAAGTTGAGAGGTGAATTTTGTGCATTTTTTAAAATAAAGGCAGGGATGAGTTCAGAAAATGGTATTGTTACTTGTGGAACAAAATTGCACCTCCTTTCAGTTTGAGGAAAGATGTTTTTCACTAATGTCGTGAAGGACACCTAGACTTGTCTGCCACCAAGAGACATTCCAGGGAAATCTTTTGGTGGCTGGGGATGGACGGACATATAGATGGGGTCTGAAATGTGTTATTTATATGAATAGTGGTGACAGTTAAGACTGGATATGCCAGATGGGCCGTGGAGACAGGTGCAAATAGAAATTATAGTCCTGTTTTCACTCCTACTAAAAATAGAAGCTTTTGGAATAGTGGTGATAGATTACTTTCCAAAATGGTCTGAAGCCGAACGGTGGGGAAGGTTGACAAATAAACTGTTATTGAATTCTTTGATGATGTTTTTTCTAGTTTGCTAACAACGTCTTGGAGACATTTGGAAAGCTTCCCTGAGAACGCATTCCACTTATTTACCTTTGGCTTTGTGGTTTGTAACTCACATTTACTCGATTTCTATTTGTGGGCTTTATTTGTTCTAGGCTGTTCTGCTCAAGTTCGTCCCTTCCCTTTCCCAAACCCTCTTTACTGTATACATCCACCAGTACTCGATTTCTGTAAAAAGGCCTTTAAACCTTGTTCTTGCCACCTTTGCTGTGCATTCAAAGACCGGGTCAAATGTCAGGCTCGCTTCGTGGGAGCTTGGTGTCTACTTTTCTTTCTTTGACTTCAAAGTGAGAGGATTTATGTGACAATCATGCTGACTCTGGGGAGTGCTTGAGGAAAGCTGTACAATGTTACTTTTTTTCTAGCACACAACAAAACATAAATGTCTGTAAATGAACTGTGCAGATATTTCAGAATTAGGAAAGCCCAAATGAAGCAAATTCTTTGGTAACTGAAGTGTGGTGGAAACGAATATTTTAAAGCGATCAAAACAAATCACTACTCGAATGAAATTTCCATATATTATCGTTTGTGCGTTGTATACTTTTATCAATGAAACTGTATGTCTGTGCAAATGTAATGGTGATTTCAATTGAAGAGGTGTTGTCCATAATGGAAGTGTGCTACCATACCATGCATATTCCACTGTACGCCACAAAACTCAACTCTGCATCACTCCACATTACTTTAACACATGCTGCTGCACTCTGTGCCACTGTGCTCTACTCTGCACCACTCTACTCTTTGCCAGTGCACCCTATGCCTTTACGCTACACCACTGCACTCTTCGCCACCACACTCTACACTACTCCAGTCTAAGCGACTCCACTCTACTCTGCACAACTCCACCCTATGTCACTCCACTCTATGCCGCTCTGCAACACTTAACTCTACGCCACTGCACTCTGCAGCGCTCCACTTACGCCACTGCACTCTATGCTTCACTCTATGCCACTGATCACTCTATGCTACTGTACTCTATGGCACTCTACTCTGCCCCACAGTGCTCTATTCCACTCTACTCTACTCTGCACCGCTCCACTCTGCACCACTGCAATGTACGCACTGCATTCTACAGTGCACCACTTTCATCTACTCCACTGCATTCTACGATGCTGCATTGTTCGCCGCTGCACTTGATGCATCTATACTCTTCAACACTCTGCACCACTCCACTCTACACCATTGCACTCTACTCTGCACCACTCTATTCTACGCCATTCTACTCTATGCCATTGTACTATACTGAACTCGGCGCACTATACTCTACGCCACTCTACTCCATGCCACTACACTCTATGAATGTATGACGTTACAACACAAACATTTACAACGTATGCCTTTACCACGCAGTTTTTACATCGCAACATCCATTACAACGCATGATTTTACAACGCATGCCATCACAACGCATTTTTAGAAACTACATTTACAATGCATGTCACTACAACACATACCATTACAACGCATACCATTGCAACGCATATTTCAGTTAGGGCAACAGTAGGGTAGGTGTTGGATAGTGTGGGGGTAAAAATTACTATCTCCACTCCAGTGAGTGCAACAGTAGGGTAAGTGTTGGATAGTGTAGGGTTAAAAACTACTATTCCCCATTACTTACCTTATAATGCGTTGTAGTGGCATGTGTTGTAGGGACATGTGTTGTAGTGACATGTGTTGTAATGGCATACGATGTAAATGATGTTGCATTGTAATGACTGCGTTGTAAAGGTAGTGCGTTGTAATGACTGCGTTGTAAAGGTTGTTTCCCCGCTCTATGCCACTCTACTCCACTGCACTCGACACCACTGAACTCTGTCACTCTACTCTGTACTATTGCATTATTTGCCAATGCTCTCTACACCACTGCACTCCATGCCACTTTATTCTGCATCACTCCACTCTGTCACTTCACTCAGCAACACTCCACTCTGTGCCACTGCATTGTATGACACTGCCCTCTACGGAACTCTAATCTACTCTGCATCACTCTAATCTGTACCATTCTATGCCACTGTACTCTGCACCTCTCTGCGCAACTGCTCTCTATGCCACTGTACTCTAAGCCACTCTACTCTGCACTACTGCACTCTGCATCACTTCACTCTGCCATGCAACACTCTAATCTACGCTATTGCATTCTACGGTGTTGCATTGTACATCGCAAAATTCTATGCCACTGCAGTCTACGGTACTGCACTGCACTCTATGCCACTTTGTTCTGCATCACTCTATGCCAATGCACTCTACACCAGTCCACGCTACTCTATGCCTCACCAGTGTACCCCACCCTACGCAACTCCACTCTGTGCCACTCCAATACATGACACTCTAAGCCACTGCACTCCACAACACTTTACTCCACTCTTCACCATTCCTCTCTACGACAATCCAGGCCACAAAATTTAAGCCATGCTGAACAGCAGCCCTGCTGGTGTACAACATGTCTAAATCACATAGGCAAAGCCAATTGCTCTGTCATAGGCATGACCTATTGGCTTTGCCAATGCTTGTTTTAGTTTGGTAGCAAGGGGGTTGTGTGAAAGTGAACTGGTAGCTGTTTGGTGAGAGCTGTGTTGAATCTATGTTTTGGAATGTGACGGTGTTGTGAAGGTTCTCAGTTTTGACAGTTGGAGCTGAAAGGTAATTAGCTGCGGTCACGTGCTTTTTCATGAAAAAATGCATTTTCCTCTTATTTATGTGATGGAAACTTAGGAAATCTGCAGTATCTACAAAATTCCTACCACCTAGCGCTTTTCCCAAACTTCTCCCAGTACAAATGCCACCCCACTTGTGAGGCAGGGCCTGGTACCCACGAGGGGACTATCAGGCGCGGTGCGTCCATTGGGGCTTTGGGGCGTAGCCCCCCCCCCCCGCCCGCAGCTCCCTCGGCGTCTTTGAGCTTAAGTAAACTGAATCAGTTTACTTAAGTTCAAAGACGCCGAGGGAGAACTGACAATCATGTCAGTCTGCATGATGTCGGACCGCCCACCCCCTTCAGAGGCTGAAGGGGGTGGGCGGTCTGGTGTCATGTTGACTGACATGATTGTCAGATGGACCAGGCAGGGGCAACAGGCAGCAGCACAAGTGCGCATGAGTGGGAAAGGTGAGCGAAGTTTCGCGCCGTGCCCAGTCGTGCGCACTAGTGTCTGCTCTGGCTGGCGCATGCCCATTAGGAGAGCGAGGGTTGACCAAAGGCTCAAACCTCGGTCTCCTAATGGGCAGGCGGGCGAGCAGTACCCGTGCCCTAGGCCAATCCTGGCACTGCTGGCAGCGCCAGGATTGGCTGAGAGGGGCTGTACGCGGCAACGGACCCGAGGCAGCACGGACGGCGGACCTGCTCACAGGTAGGATTTTTTAATTTTTTTATTTTAGAACTCCCAAATCTCACCACCCCCACCCCCGGCCGCCACCCCCGCGCCCCCCCCCCCCCCCCCCCCGCGAGCTGCAACTGCTGAATGTTGTATAAAGTAAGCATTAGCGCCAGGATGTCAGCGTGGTAGCTGCGCGCTGCACATGTTTTATTTTATTCATTGCTCCATGCAGTTGGTTGTTGGTGGAAATTGACGCTAAGGGCTGTATTTTTATATTTAAGGATTGTGGTGAAGCACTTCTATTTATGTACGGTGTTTGTGGTGCGTGGTATCACGCGGCAGATCTATGACAGCAGCATGTTTTTCGGCACCTTCTCACAATAAGAGGTTTATAAATAACGGGAGGGTGCAATATTCGGAGTGGGCATTAGCACCGCGCGATGTAGAACAAAACAACGGCAACACAAACCTGAGGTCGGCCCCGTGCTCGCTGCGATGGATTCGGTGCGCACTATAGGTGTCAATTTCATGAAGAGGTCTGGGATGCAACCGCATAAGAGGGTTTTTTTTTCATATACGGCACAGACTTGTATAGGGCCCCTTGTTGAAGCATAATTAGTGGAGCACACCAGCCCCACCTCTAGTGAGCATGTTGTTTTATGGAAAAGATTAAGGCGAATCTTACACAATGCTTCAAATTAACAAAGTATGTGTCTAAAAAACAAAACTTTATCTTGCATACTTAAATTTCAACAAAACAAAAATCACAATAGTTGGATTTTGTGAGTTTTTTATAGCTGTTCGTACACCGTGATATTTCGCCGTACTTTTAAAGGTTTAACAATGAACATATAAGGCCACCTCTCTCCTATACGGCATTTTCAGCCACACGTATTTTAGTATAGAAAGTACTTTTAAACAGACAGCATGCCATTGTATACGGTATCATAAAGTTCATAAAATACAGAGATTGAGAACTGCCAGTGTTCATGGATGAATATGCCATACCACCAGACGTCTATATTTCTAGACCTACACGTGAAAAAAGTTTGTGGTTTTGTATATGTGGTAGTTCGTGGCATCAATAAACGCATGCATATTGTAGACCCAGTTCAAGGAAGCTTCAAGCGTATATTTAGAAACAGAATTACTAGGAGTTCGATTCCTAATTAGGCCAAAGGCCACTATTTGTCCTTAAGCCTGAGAGGCCGGCTTTGATGCTGGAGAGCCGGGTTAGAGTCTGGTGGAGGCTCAAACATCATGTGATTCTGGCAAAATCACTCAATCTCCACCCCGTGCCTAACAAATGAAGCTCCCCGCTGTAATGCAACTAGTGCTCATGTAAAGCACTCTGATACCTTTGTCTTGATACCTTAAGGCATACAGCAATAATCATTTTTTTGGCCACGGGTTTCACATTTTTTTTATTGTTATCTTCATGCACGCTTCATAAAAAGGTAACACTAGATAATTCCGGAGCAACGTATCTCCATCACCTCTATAGCGCACAACAATTTGCAATTTCTTAAATGATAAATAATTCAATCGTATTGCTTCATTAAACCTTCCTGCTGCCTCAAATTTGCTTGAAAATGCACCATTTGTCCACTCTTTTTTCAAAAGAACCCCCCAAACCTCTCGTGGGGTGTTCTGGCTCGCTCGCTGCGCTCACTCGCCGCAGTGCAATATGACAATACTTTTCCGCCTCACCACTTTCAAATGTCACCAGCCACCACTGGGGGCTATGGAGCTAACCTGGGGCCATGCAAAGATCGTATTGATTTAGGAGTCTACTCCGCAAGGCCCGGATGGTGCTGTCTGAAAGACTGTATTAGACATTATTGGGGAGGGGAAATCACTGGCTCTTAACCAAGGGGCCACCTTCCACGCACAGAACTACTCCTCAGTAACTAGTGCGGGTTAAACCTTGCTTGGGAATCACCCTCTGGTTGTGATCCCCAAGCAGGGATGAGGATCCAGTAGAAAGAAGCACTGCTGGAGAGGGGACATTGGCCCCTTTTCAGCGCAGCCGCTTATACAGAGATCTGCCAACACACATCAAAAGTGAAAGTAGACCCTGTCATTAGCATAGTCTACTTTCAGTTTGTTTTGCTATGACATCTGCATCTTGGCGTTACAACAACACAAAAAAAATATCAAACCAAGGTCATGACGGAAGCTCTTCCCTCTCGTATGAATTTGATTTTTTTTAAAAATGCTTCTGGTGTTTTCACCAGAAGAAGCATTTTCTTTTCTTCTGCAGCATCAACATGTTGCAGGCCGTAGCACTGTTAAGGTAGTGCAGGCATCAGCGACAGGTCAACAGCTCAACTAAAGAGGTTCATTTTAGGTATGGTGATGTGGGCAGCAGCATCTGTTTCTGTTGATGGTATGTGCGACGTTGCTTGTGATATTGGTTTACTTTCTTTTTTTCCTCAATTTTTATGCCGCGTGCATGTGTGCACATAGCGTGATTGTGAAGATTGCAGCAGCATGTAGATTGTTGTTCCATTTTGTTTTTTTCCCTTAGTCCTGGAAATGTCATTTTATTGCTCCATTGATTTCTCTGTGATTCCATTGTATTTCTTTTCATTGGCCTCGTGTAGTATGTAAATTACTTCAATGGTGAGTTGGAATAGATTTGATCTTGTTTTCCCTGTTGTACTGTTTGGGTAAATGGTGGTGTATCTTATGTGAATACGGCTTGAACAACACTTTTATGGGTAGGTTATGCTTGCGTGACTCACCATGTACCCCTCCCTGATTTTCGCTTGCCCCTCTATAATTTCCCCCTTGCCCTTTCAATTTTTGGATAGATATGCCCTATTTTGAATCGTTTTATGGACCACTCCCACATTCACTTCTAGTTGGTTTTCGTGTGCAGATTATTCAGGACTTTGTGGTGGAATATTCTGCAGCCATGAGACCGTGGTGACCTACGAGCAGACCTGCCAACTCACATGGTGCCAATGTGTGTCGCGCCATATCTGCTCCCCTTACTCGTTCACCCAGTGAGGAGCCGATATCACAAGGTGCCAAGGAAAACGGGCTGGAAACCACTGCACAGATTGGATTTCCATTAAGGCTTTTAGGCTTTGAATGGCCTATATCCATTAAGGGGTGTGAAATCACCCAGGACATCACCCAGCTTCATCAAGATTTTTTTTTTCTTCTTTTTTTTGAGGGGGAAGGGGGTTAGGTGGAAGGTAGGTTGGTGGGAAGGGTGGCAAAAGTGCATCCTGTGTACTTGGCACAAGGCCATGCCTCTTCTTCACTTTGTCATTTTTAAGTCGAGACAAGACAGCGCTTACGCTGTCAGGATTATCTGCTGGATGTACTTTGTGAGCTTGAACACCGCCCATCGCTTTTCATTTGTCTGAATGTGTGTCTTTTAAAATTCCTTTCTTGCCAGTGGGTAATTGGTCTTTCTGGTTCCTCCTTTTTGTAACTCTTTCACTCTCCTGGAGCTGCGCCCCATTTCTTGTAGGCTTCCACTTATTCTATTTTACTTTTTCTCAGTAATTGTTTTTTAAATCCTGAACAGCTCTTCACACAAGCAACTGTGTTTTGAGTGACTATGTGCCTTTATTTTGTTGACAAATAGGCTGGTTCTTAGAGTACAGTTGTTTACTGTGTAAAAGCACCCTTTTTGTGTTTGATGTAAGGTTGCATTTGTGGATGTTTGTCTTCTAAAATATATTCTTTGATGGAGTCAGTCTTCTGTATGTTTCGTGCGTTTTTGTTGTACGCACTGTTTTATTTGTGAGTGTTTTTTTTCTCTATAAAATATTTGACAGAATCACTCCTTTGTATATTCCATGTATTCCCATTTTGCGTATTGTTTTCATAAATTGTTTTGTTTTGTTCAGTTTTCCTGAAAATGCTTGTTCATCCTGTTGACCTATGCACTGCAATTCCAGTTTTTATCCTCTCCTTTTAATCCTCACCCTAAATGGTTCGACCGCGATCCCTATCCATGCAGTGCCACAGCAGCCACGTCATGACCCCCTGCATTTTCATGCATCAGCAGAGGACGTTAGCTAGGATTTCGACCACCTATAGCTACACATGAATGCTCAATACAGCCATTCTGAGAGTACCACAGAAGCAGGGTATTATCTTAAAATTGTAATGCGGTCAGTGGTGGTGGGAAGATGCACATGGTTTTCCACTACGGGAGTTAAGGGCGCTTGAAAGCATACAGGTGTTAAAACTAAACTGTAGCCTAAAGAGTTGTGCCTTCTTGACACTCAAGGACTAGTGCATTCCCAGCACTCAGGGACTTGTGCATTTTGTACGGAAAGAGTGGGGAGAAGGCATCTGATTGTAGTGAGAGGCTGCTTCTGGTTGGCAGGACAGAGTGCTGCAGATCAGAGCTTATAAATTCTCCCTACTTCCACGGATAGAGTAATTCCACAGTCATACGCACATGCACTCACCATACGCTAGGGCCCATCACACTAACATTCATTCTATTACTCTATCCACACTAGATATACGAGAGAACTCCTTGATCAATCTGCATCTAATCTGAGGTCTATGCAACCTAATTGATTTGTCTCGAGTCATGATTTAAAATAGTTTAAACACATTTGAGATCTCAATAAATGACAAAGAAATAACCACCCGACACTGAAATTCAAACAAGAAATTACTTCATCTAAATTAGTTCAAATGAAAAGTTATTCAATAGCAAAATCATTATTCTCATAGTTACCTATTCTAGCTAAATGTCGTATTTAGGTCCGGACAGATCTCTCAAAGTCTCTCAAGTCGCCGTCCTCTCAATCAGCATCGGTCCTCTTGAGCATAAGTTCAGGAAGAAGTGGCCTTAGACCCTCTCTAGTCTAACAATATTTATACCAAAACTTACACATTAAAAGTTACAAACAAGCTCTAAGCGTCCGCTGAGCAGAGCGAGCAGGAAAGGATGTTGGCTCGCAACATTTAGAAAAGTCTCCGCTCTCGAATATCTCAAAAATAAAAACACGGAAAAAGGAAGCACAAACTACATTCGCAACATCCATGGATGCTCTTCTCCGGAATTATAGTGAAGCCACCGCAAGTTTATCAAAATGTTCATTTGTGACAATTGTTCTCCTCCAAGGATATCTGGCGAACAGCCCAGAGCTGCTGTCCTTTCGTAACTTTTAGCTCAGACAGAGGCCGAGGTCATGTTTTCAACCATATTCAGCAAGGCCTCTCTTCAATTTCATCTACTCAAATGCAGGCTGTAGATGTTGGCCATTTCTCAATAGGCCAAAATGGACAATCTTAATTAAAAGAAACTCAAAACAACGTTACTACATCGTATTGATTATACAGTGTTAATTCCCACTAATGCCCTTATGTGTATGTAATTATCTAGCCATTTGCGACTTAAAGAAGCCTTAAAGCATATTATTTTAAAGCGCAAACACATAACAAATAGCGCAAATACCACACTTATTTAATTAATTTGCTCACCAACTTAGTTCACTTATTAATTAAGCCATGCAATTGCATTCCCACGTGTAATTCTTTCATTAGTAAGGTTGATTAGTCAATACACTCGACAAAAATTAATACTTAATAATTAATTCTTAGTAATTTTAATTATGACATATAAAAATATAAACTGAAGTTTGAGTTTAAATAGAAAACCCTGCTCCAGCAATCCCCCCTTTGATGATATATCATCACCACAAAAATCCAACCCAAAAATGTAGTCCCCTTTTTCTTAGGAGAAATTCAAAATGTCTTTTTGCTTTTACTAAACACCAGTTTCTTTTTCATCATCTCTTTTAATTTCTAAATACATGCTCTCTCTAAATTCTTCTAATTCAATTTCTTGTGGGTCTCTTTTTGACCTCTTTTGTCTCTTTTCAGTATTTTCTTTTACAATTTTCTTTTTATTCCTCCTGTATCTACAACATAAACACCCTAATCTAAGAATCAATAAAGCAACAATCACACATGTCAAAGGAAATAAAATCTTACCAAAAATGGTACTACCTATCTTAGCAATAAAATTCTTAACAGCAATCATCTTATTAGCCATTTTAGTCCAGATACTTTCAGCTTCCAGTGGTACTAATTCTTCATGCAAATCAGTAATATTCTTGATATAGACCTTTAAATCTTTGCGTTCATCAGGAATGTAAGTGCAACAATGTTGAACTTTCAGCATTCCACAGACTCCACCCTCCTTCGCCAATAGAATATCAAGGGCAAGTCGATTTTGCATAGACATGGCGCGTAAGGCAACCATCTCTGTATTTACCAACAGAAACCCTCCAGCGGTGCTTGACGATAAGCGATCCACCACTGTTGACAGCTTCCGAATTCCATATGCATTTAATGAAATTCCCACTGCTGGAATCAAAGCTCCAAAAATATCTCCTACAATTTCTGACCAAGTTTCTCTCTTAAAGCGTGTTAGTAAATTAATTTGTTCTGCATCTTCTATTCTATCCGTATGAACAATCTTTGGAAAGACCAGGCCAACATAACATGTGCCATACCAATGGTCAGGCAACCTGTAATAAGCCTTATTCCCACAAATATGATACACTCCCGGGAAAACTGGATCTTCTCCTCCTTTGAATCCCCATCCTGTTGCAATAAAGTATGTATCATGACACTCACTAGTCCCAACAAAATGATTATCATATTGGGATTTCCTTCTGGTAATGCATAGTTTACCCTTCTGTGGTGCATCTAAAGCCAAAGTTGGACTGGACCCATTCTTCAACTCCTTTCCCATCTCAATGTCCCACACTGTCTCACTCATTTTATATCCTCCTGCCTTTTCATGCATGCTCATTCTCCTTTTCTCTACCATGTCTAGAAAAGCTTTTTCTTCTTCCTTCAAACTACAAGTTAAATTGTTTCTAAAAATGTAATCTAATGTTAATTCTTCCATTTCAATAAAAATCTCACCAAAAATGTTAGCTTCTTTAGCAGGATTCAATTTTTTATTCATAGGCAATTGCCCAAAAATGTTATCCTTATTAGACATCTCATAATCTATTTTCCCTAACAAATAAAAAATACTACTCAACACACTACATGAAATCCCATACGTAGCTGGAAGATGATGATAAGTAACTCCCTCTGAAACGGATACAGGCAATTGTATACAGACGTAGCAATCCCTTACTTCCATTGTCTTTACGTATTCATACAACAATTTAGAAAAAACATTACTAGAAAAATCATTAATTGATCTATCCTTATGTATGTATATATTACTAATTTTAGTTGGTACTACTTTCTGTGAACTCTTCCCTATGTTAGTCATATTCTCAGTATGTATTCCAAAAGTGTCTATTGTAACTCTAAAAGTAACTAATAAAGCAAGTACACTCCATAGTAGCATTAATAGTCCTGTACAGCAGCAGCACATTCTGCACCATCTTTTCAAGAAGGTACATCTACTTCGATTATTTTCTGTGTTAGCCATCTTATTACTTTGGCGGTGTCTTTTGACTTAGCCTCTACTACTCCACTACTGATTCTCTAGAACACTAGATCGCTAAAATCTGTTAATTTTTAGATTTCTTCTTCTTCACTCTTCTCCAAGTGACTCCTTTAGTTCACTCAATTTGGATTTTCATCACTTTTCACTCCTTCTTCAGCAACATCAAATTGTGTTAGATCCTCAATATCCTGAGCATCTGACTCTTCTCCAATGTCAGTCAAGATAACTTTCAGGATTCCAACTGTTTTCTCCTCCTCAACCACTCTCCACATTTTCCTGTTGCCCGCCGGCCGTTATTATCGAGACCGTCGGGAGTTCGTCACAGCCGTATTTTGACTGTGAAGACCGTTCTCTTTTCACACAACAAGAATATACTTGAAAGAACTTGGAATGATGTAACATGGTCATCCTTCTTTTAAACTCTATGGTGATCGTACAAGAATATTACGCCCATATACAGTTTCGGCACATATAAGAATCCGGGGAATCACACCACGGTTACCTTTGGATTGGCATTGCTCCTCTCATTGCAGAATAGAATTGAATGACTCGTGCACCTTATTACATGCCCTGAAGAAGTCCGCTTCAAGGACGAAACGCGTCGGCTGTGTTGTCAAGAACAGACTGTATTTATATTCCGTTGTTTTAAAATGAGAACTATTATAAATCTTTTGAATAAAAAATGAACTTTTTTGAATAACTTTGACGTTGGGAATGAATTATATTATTATCTTCCCCATTTTCTCAATGTGTGGTGCACCTGTGCTTTTGGTTTGAAATTGTTAGGTCCGTTTGGACTGGCATTGTATCAGTGGGTGCGATCCAGTGTGCACACTCACCCCTAGCAACTACATAGGGACATGAATACAGAAGGGATAGCAGCTTAGGTGCTGGCATATAGAGGGCTCCACTGATCTGGTATGCTTCATACCTTTCCTTTGTGTATACTCTCCGTAAGGTCCCCTCTGGATTTCCTTGACTCTCTGTCTCTTCTTCTTCTTCAGACAGTGCCACATACGTCCATTCCGGTAACCTGTACTTCTGGTTGGGCTTTCTGATTCTCTTGATCTCCTCTGGTTCCTTTGGTTCCTTTTGTTCTTTTTCTTTCGCTTGATTTTGACTTGACACCTCGTTCACCTGTTCAGCTTTTGATGAATTCACTCGTGTCAGCCGATACCTAAGCCTCTTTATCTTGTTAGGCCAAAGATCTCCCTTTACACTTCTTTTCTGTCTCACTTCTCTATTGTTTCTTTCTCCAATCCAGGTTCTCTTTCTCAGAACTCGACCCTCTGGTTTCTCATTCTCACTCTCATCTGATTCTGTCTCATTTGCCTCTTGTTCATCAACAATTTTCTCTTTTTCCACAGTCTTCTTCTCCACCGATTGAGATTTCCCTGCTACTGTCCCTCCTCGGGTCTCCGACACGCAATCTTCTTGCTGTCTACTTGTCCCTGCACCTAGCTTATCAGGAATATTCTCTACACCTCCTCGGGGGTCTTCCGCAATCTGTCCCTCTCTATCTTCTTCTGACCCTACTTCTTCAGAAGTAATCTCAGGTGGATTCTCAATCTCTTCATCTGACTCAGGTGTAGTCTCTGTGGAATCGCTCTTTTCTCTTCTTTCTTTCTCTTTTTCTTTTTCACTGCTCGTTGGAACTTCAGGCACTTTTCCAGAATCTGCACTCTCTTCTGGGGTCCACAATGTTCCTCTTGAAGCCTCTCTTGGTAAGAAAAAAGAATCACCTGACTCTCTTTCTGACTCTCTTTCCCCCCTTTCAGGATTCTTTTTTCTTCTCACTGCTTCAGTGTCTGTATCATCACTGGAATCTGACTCTTCAAAGTACTCTTTCCCAGTCCCATCCTTTGGATTTGGAACTCTCAGAGTATGACTTGCATGAACCCAGTTCTTCACTCCAGCACACTTCACAGCAGTCGTTGTAGTCAGAATGACTTGTCTTGGCCTTCCCCACCTTGGAACCAAGCAATTTCTTCTTCTGTGCACTTTTATTCTCACCCAATCCCCTGGGCTCAGATCATGGGCTTGCTTCTTTTCAAGTGTAGTGGCATCTTCTCCAACCTGGTGAAACACAGAATGAACTGCGTCAGCCAGGCCTTTACAGTAATCCAAAATCATGTCATCAGTTATTGTCATCAACTTGTTGACAGGCACGAATGCATGTCTCATTGCACGTCCCATCAATATTTCATGTGGACTCAACCCTGTAGTTCTATCTGGAGTAGATCTAATAGTCATCAGTACTAGAGGCAAGACATCAGGCCATTTCATTCCAGTAGCTAAGCACATCTTGCCAATTCTGTTTTTGATTGTGCCGTTCATCTGCTCAACAACGCCAGAAGCCTCTGGCCTGTATGCACAATGTAGCTTCTGCTGTATGCTAAATGCTTCACAAATTAAACTCATCAGCTCATTGTAGAAGTGTCCTCCTCTATCTGACTCAATTGTCACTGGGAACCCGTACCTAGGAATCAACTCTCTTAACAGTAACTTGGCCACTGTTATTCCATCATTTCTCCTAGTCGGATATGCTTCCACCCACCTTGAGAACAAACAGACTACCACTAGAACATACCTCAATCTATTCACTTGGGGCATCGCAATTAAATCAATTTGCATTCTGGTAAAAGGACCTCCTTCTCTGCCTATTGTTCCTAGGCTCACCACTGTTTTCTTTCCAGTATTGAATTGCTGACAAATCAGACATCTTTGACAGATGCTCTCTGCAATCAGCCTGAACTTTGCATTGTACCAGGTCTGTTTAAAGGACCTAATCATAGCATCCCTCCCCAGGTGCCCCTGGCCATGATACATTCTTGCCATTGTTGACAACATAGAATTTGGCATGACTGGTCTTCCATCTCTATAAATCCAAACATGATCCTTTTCTCTTGGTGCACAACCTGCTTTGATCCAATCCCTCATTTCCTCATCTCCTGCTTCATCCTGCAACTGCCTCACCTCATCCCATGTTTCCAGTACATTAGTAAACATTACAGTACAAAAAGACATCTCCTTCTCTTTTCCCCTGTTAATCGAATGATTGTTCTTTGCACAATACTGTGCTATATCATTTGCGAACCGATTTCCAAGAGTAACAAAATAATTTCCCTGTCCATGAGCAGCACATTTTACAACTGCTAGTTCTTTAGGCAGCTGTATCGCCTCAAGCAATTTCCCAATCACTTCAGCATTCTTTATTGGAGTTCCACTCGAAGTCAAGAAACCTCTTTGTAGCCAAAGCTGGCCAAAGTCATGAACCACTCCAAATCCGTACTGACTATCAGTCATTACAGTCACTCTCACATTTTTCCCAATCTTGCAAGCTTTTGTCAGCGCCACCAATTCAGCTACTTGAGCAGATTTAACTCCTTTCAAAGGTGAAGCTTCCATAACTTCTGAAACTTTACACACCGCATATGCTGCATTCAGCACACCTTCTTCTGTTCTCAGACACGATCCATCCACAAACAACACATGATCACTCTCAGGTAGTGGCAGATCCCTTATGTCTGGTCTCGGTTTTGTACAGTAATCAAGCACATCCAAGCAATCATGATCAACATCATCTCTCACACTCACATTTTCAGCATCTGGTAACAGTGTCGCTGGATTCACATTCACACATCTCTCAAGAGTCACATTTGATGCTCCCAGAATGATTTTCTCATATTTAGTCAGCCGACTATGTGACCTATATTGAGTTCTGCTTCTTGTCAAAAGAATTGCCACATCATCAGGTACGAATACCCTTACAGGAAATCCCATTATTATACCCTCACTCTGTTCCAAGCTTCTGCATGTAGCAGCTACTGCTTTCAGGCAACCTGGTAAACCCACAGCTACTGGGTCAAGTGTTGATGAGAAGTACGCAATTGGCCTCCTCAGACGTCCATGCTTCTGGATTAACACTGAAAGTGCACATCCATTTCTCTCACTACAGTACAGTTCAAACTCCTTCTCATAGTCTGGCATCCCTAGAGCAGGAGCTTCACATAATCTGCTCTTCAATTCTTCAAATGCTGCCATTTGTTCTGCATTCAATTCCAATGGGTCTTTTACCTCACTTTTGGTCAATTTAATCAGTGGCTTTGCTATCAGGAAAAAATTACTTATCCACTGACGACAATAACCCACCATTCCCAGAAACATTCTTACTTCTCTCTGGGTCATTGGGGCTCTCATTCCTCTGATAATTTTGATCCTGTCAATGGTCACTTTTCTTAGACCCTTCTCAATATTGTGTCCAAGATAATGTACTTCTTTCTTACAAAATTGCAACTTGGCTGGAGATACCTTTAATCCTCCATCTGCCAGATGATTCAGTAAAGCTATGGTATCTACTTCACAAGCTTCACATGTCTTTGATGCCACAAGTAGGTCATCAATATACTGTACTAGTACTGAGCTTTCAGGCATTGTCAGACTCTCCAAAGACTTCTTTAGCAACTGATTGAATATTGAAGGGCTCTCTGTATACTCCTGTGGGATTCGGCACCATGCCAAAATACGCTGTCCAAACCGAAATGCAAAAATCGGCTGGCTGTCATGATGCAATGGAATTGAAAAGAAAGCATGGCACAAATCAATTACTGTGTACCATTCAGCATCATGAGGAATCTGATACAAAATCACTGATGGATTTGGCACAATAGGACAGCATGATACCACAATTTTGTTAACTTTTCTCAAATCTTGTATAATCCTGAACTTCCCATTAGGTTTCTTCAGCCCCATTATTGGTGAATTACATGGGCTACTCAGTAACTCTCTCAAAACACCTTGCTGAATCATTTTATCAATTATAGGTGTTATTCCTTCAATTATCTCTGGTGTCAATCTGTATTGTGGGATATTAGGGTAAGTGATTCCCTCTTTCACTGTAATCTTTACTGGATCTACATTATTCATCAATCCCACATCTTCTCCAGTAAAATCCCAGACTACTGCTTTCACTGTGTTTCTCAACTCTTGAGGCAAATCATCTGGATTAAACACAGCATATGCTCCAACAATCTCACTTTCTCTATTATCTAGAGTCATCCTATATAAGACATCCTCATCCGGTGTCTCAAAGGCTATTCCATCCGGAGTTAAAAAAATTGTGCAATTCATTTTACACAATAAGTCCCTACCTAACAAGTTCACTGGACTAGTGTCACACACCACAAATCTGTGCATATCTGAAAATTTCCCTATCCTTACCCTTACTGGTTCAGTAAGACGAGTCTTAATCTGTGTATTAGATACACCAACCACTTGGATTGCTTCGTCCGAGAGAGGAAGATTTCTTATATCTGCTGACCTGACCGTTGATCTTGTCGCTTCTGTGTCCACTAAAAAAGTAACACTTTCCCCATTTATTTTCCCATCTACAAATGGTCCTGCCTGGTCTATTTCTAGAGTTGCTCCAAGTATGCACTCTTCCTCCTCTCTTCGGCACCGTCAATAGTCCCCTTCAGACTCACTCCCCTCATTCTTTAGCCAGTATTGTTGTACTGGATTAGTACGTCTCGGTTTGTTTACCTGTTCATCATTGTAGAATCCTGAGTCCTGGTTATATTTCTGGGACCCTCTGTTCTGTGGCAAGGGCGGTTTTGGCTCTTGATTCTGCTGTTTGACAACCTTCTGCTGTTGCTGCTGATGATTACACCCTTCGTTCTGCACCAGTTGATTCAAGGATTATTCTCATTACTCACTAATGGTGGATTCGTACACTCGGATCTGCAATGCCCCAATTGTCCACAGTTGTGGCACGGGAATTTCTTCTTTGCCTCTTCTAAGTTCCCCTTTCTTTTTCCTGTACCATATCTAGGCCTATTTCCTTGATTATTCGCTTGTTCAACCAGCTGTGCTTCTTGTCTTTCTGCAACTTTCACCTGTGCCCACATTGCTTTCTCCTTCAGCTTTCTTTGTTTCGCCTCCATTTCATCACTGAAATATTTTGCATGTCTCAAGATTTCATCAATCTTCTTACTCTGCCAATCAACTGTGTGCTCACGAATCATTTCACTGAATTCAGGTCTCAAGCCATATACAAATCTGTATACAAAATGACTCAAATCCTTATCACCCAGATGTTCATCTCCACTGAACTGCTTAAAAGCCAGTATCAACCTTTCATAGAAAGCATGAACTGATTCTTTCGCTTCCTGATGTGTTCGATCTATCTTAACCCAATCTGTCTCTTTAGGGGGTACCTTATTCTTCAGGAACACAATAACCTGCTCATACTTCTTTATCACCTCCGGGTCTGGAGCTCCTGTTCTCTGATCCCTCGGGTATTCCTTAGCAGGCCAATCTACAACTATTTTACACTCTGCCCACAAGTCTGCTGGAACAATTATATCAAACCGACTATTCAGGTCAATCCACAGCACTTTTGACAATTTCACAAACCTATCTACCTGCCTATACCACTCGACAGGCTTTTCTCTCAGTCGAGGGAAGTCATTCGTAAATGACAAAATATCCTGTCTAGTCCATGGGACATGTACATATCCTCCTCCAGGAATCTCTCTCATAGGATAAGCATCCACTGTTTTTTCCTTTTCTCTCATGGGAAACGCAGAGTAAGTCCTGTCCACTGAATCTTCTCTTTTCTTGTACCACCTATCCTTCCATTTTTCCACATCACCCCATTTTCGCAATAAGGAAATAATTTCCTTAATCTGCCCTGTTCTGCCAACATCATTTAGATTCTCAATGTCCTTATCCGAAAAGTCCACTCGGTAAGGCTTCTGTAAAGCTTTTACCTTGTCCATGTCAACTCCCATTTCACTCGCTATTCCTTTTAACCTATCATGTGTACTCTTAGCCCTCCAGGTGATACTCTTACACATGTATAACAACTCTCCATCATGATGATTTTTCAACATTTCTGTAGGAATTGTCCCTGCTATAAGCTCCTCCAGTTCTATACGCAACCTAGCCACATCAATTGCCTGAGAATCTTTATCCTTCTTTTGAAGAACTTTCAACCAATCATTCAAATCCTCAGCCGTTATTTCTGTAGACCTTTTCACTGTACTCGCTTGCCCTGCCATCCTCTGTTGTTCCAAAATTGATCCTCCCATCATAACATTTCTTTCCACACAACCAGTACTCAATCCTGAATTGGGCTGTACATTAGACTCTCCACCACATGTGTCATGTCTCAACTGTCTCAAATGATTCTCTTCCGTCCTCATTCCTGACTCTGAACTAACTTGTCCATTTCCCACATATGGAACTGTCAAACTATTTTCACCAATTCTTTGCTTATCAAAAATAGGCATAACCGGACCTATGGTTACAGGCACTGTAACAGCTTCTAGATTCTTTGTCAATTCTCTAATTTTCTCTGTCAACTCAGATGTGGTTCTTGCTAATTCTATTGTTTTCTCATCCTCGATTTCATTCTCTCTTCCTCTCTCTCGCTCTCTCTCTCTTTCCCTTTCCGCGAAAGAGCTACCACTTTTCAAATCAGGTGTCGCAACTTCTGTTTTAATGATTTTCAAAGTATCTCTTATTGGGGTAGCAACTGGTGTTCTCACTTCTGGTTCTGGTCTATATGGAGGTGGTCTCTTGTAAATCATGTCATCCAAGACTTCATCCTCATATTCATTAGCCCCATACCTTCTCAATTTTGCATCAGCTACCTTTTCCGTACCTTTCCTCCCTTCTGTTTCTTCAACAGTTCTCATAGGATACAATCCCTCTGACATACTAGCATCTCGCCATCTCCTCATTCGATCATGATGAGTTTCGCGATCATATTTCCTTCCAAAAATGTACCTATAGTTACCTCCACTCCTCTGCTTTTCTCGCTCATGCACCTCATCTTCCCATTCTACCAATGCCTCGAACTGTGTCGGCCTTGGTCTTGGCTCTAGACACATCATCTTTTCCCGTAAATTTCTCAACACGGCCAGATTAAATGAACCATGTTCCGGGAATGCTAGAACACCATCTTCTATTACTTAGCCCAATTGTCTAACCAGATACAGGTATGATACCCATATTTCGCAACCATGAAGGATGCAGGGGTTCTTGTCGGAGGTAGTAATTCACCCTCTCTAGTTATTATGTTCTTATCCTTGTCGAACCACTTTTTAATTTTACCGAAAAAGGATTTCTTCTTCTTTTCCTCCGTTTGGTAATACATTTTTCGCGTTTACCACAACCCTCTAGTCCTCTTCGCAACTGTACGATCCTTTGTCCAATAACAGCGCGACTCACACCAACGCACCAATCCCGGGGCGTCTACGTCCCCCTGTACTCCTTCCAATCCCTGCGCGGCTCACACCAACGCACCAATCACAGCGCTTTCGCTGTTCTAACCCACTGTCCAATCACAGCGCGGTCTTTCTGACGTCAGTAGTCGCTGCAGTCGCTTCCTTCTACTCCTGTCTCCTGTCACTCGTCTACCCCTCCTTTACAAAACCTACTTGGTAGACTCTGTTTCAGATTCCACAAATCTATTAGTTACAACATATAAACATCTCCATTGTCTGCTCCGCTAACCACAGAATAGTAAAGACCTTTCCCACAAAAATCCTGCTTCTCTCTAGAACAGCGCTTACCTCTGCTCTACTACGGAATTATTACTTTCGTTGACACAGTAGCACATCCCTCTACTCTGCCCTTCTAACATGCATCCATTAACTGTTTCCTCCCGGAATGCTCCTAAGAGTTTCACAATCAACTAAATGCCCATACATTCACGCACTTTAATACCAGAAAATGTAGTACATTTACACAGAATCCTGCCTTTCCCGAGAACAGCGAACAGTCTGTCCTACTACAGAATTACAACACACGTTAACCAAACAGCGCTTACCTCTGCCCAGTCCTTCAAACAAGCTCAGAAAATACCTATTACTTCTCCAGCGATAAGCTTTAACGGCGAACCTTACGGATCCCTGGGACTTAAGACCAGAGTTTCACAGATAACCTTTGCTACCATACACACTCCTTTTATACAGAAAATATGTCTCTAATAGTAACACACGGCGATGTCACTAAATCGAACCCAGACAATGCGACGCGCAACTTCAATTGTTACACGCTTTTCCCTGCATACGTACAGGGCCAACAATCCCGTCTTTCCCGAGAGCAGCACTCACTTCCCTCTGCCCTACTACAGAACCGTCACCGACTCCCTACGTCCTAGAAGCCGTACACACTACATATAACTCAATACGACGACTTCAACATTTAGTGTTAGTACATGTATCAACATCAATCAATAAATCAATAAATCCAAAAGCCTATGTACAAGCAATTCATCAGATCAAGACAATAATCAAAACCATCATACTGCTACCAGGAAACTGCTGCAGATCAGAGCTTATAAATTCTCCCTACTTCCACGGATAGAGTAATTCCACAGTCATACGCACATGCACTCACCATACGCTAGGGCCCATCACACTAACATTCATTCTATTACTCTATCCACACTAGATATACGAGAGAACTCCTTGATCAATCTGCATCTAATCTGAGGTCAATGCAACCTAATTGATTTGTCTCGAGTCATGATTTAAAATAGTTTAAACACATTTGAGATCTCAATAAATGACAAAGAAATAACCACCCGACACTGAAATTCAAACAAGAAATTACTTTATCTAAATTAGTTCAAATGAAAAGTTATTCAATAGCAAAATCATTATTCTCATAGTTACCTATTCTAGCTAAATGTCGTATTTAGGTCAGGACAGATCTCTCAAAGTCTCTCGAGTCGCCGTCCTCTCAATCAGCATCGGTCCTCTTGAGCATAAGTTCAGGAAGAAGTGGCCTTAGACCCTCTCTAGTCTAACAATATTTATACCAAAACTTACACATTAAAAGTTACAAATAAGCTCTAAGCGTCCGCTGAGCAGAGCGAGCAGGAAAGGATGTTGGCTCGCAACATTTAGAAAAGTCTCCGCTCTCGAATATCTCAAAAATAAAAACACGGAAAAAGGAAGCACAAACTACATTCGCAACATCCATGGATGCTCTTCTCCGGAATTATAGTGAAGCCACCGCAAGTTTATCAAAATGTTCATTTGTGACAATTGTTCTCCTCCAAGGATATCTGGCGAACAGCCCAGAGCTGCTGTCCTTTCGTAACTTTTAGCTCAGACAGAGGCCGAGGTCATGTTTTCAACCATATTCAGCAAGGCCTCTCTTCAATTTCATCTACTCAAATGCAGGCTGTAGATGTCGGCCATTTCTCAATAGGCCAAAATGGACAATCTTTATTAAAAGAAACACAAAACAACGTTACTACATCGTATTGATTATACAGTGTTAATTCCCACTAATGCCCTTATGTGTATGTAATTATCTAGCCATTTGCGACTTAAAGAAGCCTTAAAGCATATTATTTTAAAGCGCAAACACATAACAAATAGCGCAAATACCACACTTATTTAATTAATTTGCTCACCAACTTAGTTCACTTATTAATTAAGCCCTGCAATTGCATTCCCACGTGTAATTCTTTCATTAGTAAGGTTGATTAGTGAATACACTCGACAAAAATTAATACTTAATAATTAATTCTTAGTAATTTTAATTATGACATGGGGGGCGTGGCTTGGCTGCAGAGCGGAATGGCTGCCTGAACGCGCAGCTCCGCCGATCGAGTGAATTAATCCGTTATTTATCGGCCTTGCAGGTGCTGGAGCTCGGCCCTTTTGACCCCGATTAAGAGCGCTTGGTAGCTGCCTTCCCCGACGGAGTGCCTGGGCCCGAGACTGGAGCGACGGCGGAGATCTGCCGGGAAGCTGGTCGGCGGTTGTGCGGCCTGCGACACACGCGGACGCCGGGCACTTGCGTGAGGCCGGGTCCGTGGTGGCGGCACGCTGCGGTGTGCGGGGCGCGGAGTCGGCCCGATGCTGGGGGCGCTGTCTCCTTGGCTCGCAACCCCCCCGCTGGCGGAGTGGTGATACGGCTCAGGCACAAGTATAGTGCTGGGATTCTGCCTGCTGTGACACGGGGAGGTGTACCTGCGACCCCCGACCGTTGCGGACCCGTGGACCTCCAGAGGGCGGAGTGGCTGGACCCCGGATCGGCGCCCTGAGCGGGTTGTTGCCGTGCCCGGCCCGGAGCGACGTGGATTTGCCGCTTACCTGCAGGATGTCCGCTCTCCAAGGTTGCGTCTCAAAAATACGACATATTGCCCGCGACGAGCGGGAGCCCTGCGACGAAGGCCTGGAGGAGGCGGTGGACTGCGGGGCCTGCCTGCTCCCCTACGCAGGAGCCGGTCAGGACACGCGCTGCTTCTGAGGCCCCGATCGCTGCGGTGACTCCGCTGGTTGGGCCAGAGGCTGGACGGAGCTGGCGTCCGAGGCGACTGGCGAAGACTGGCTATCGCTTGGACCGTTGGTTGCCCGCGCTGGAGCGCTGCTGTGAGCGGGTGAGTGAACCGCGTGGGACTGCCTGTTGGGACTGCGTGGGCTGGACGAGGGGCGACCCGAGCCTGTAGGTGCGCCCCGTGGCTGTCCCATCTTGTCTGACCTGGTCCCCTATCTAGCGGGGGCAGTGACTCTCTGGTCTGCTGAGGGGGCCTGCCCGACCTCTTCTCTGCTGCGGGTGCATGGTGCGAGGTGCCCGGTGAGGTGAAGAAGCTTGGGGCCTAGTAGTGTTTATCCGCTGGCTGCGCGGGGCGGCGATCATGGGCAAACCGGATACGCGCCAACCGAAAATCACATTCGACAAGGCAAAGCAAAAAGCCTCGGACCAAGACCTTAGAGACGCTGAAGCGACGCACCCGGAGAAGTGTGGCCCACCTGAGGCTGACATCAAATCTATGTTCCAAGAATTGAAGGAGGGCCTGCGGGGCATAGATTGCAAAATGGACGCGCTGGCGGCACGAATGGACGGCATCACAGCACGAATGGACAAGCATGAAAGTAGAGTGGAAGCGCTCGAAACCCGTGTGGCCGACACGGAGGAGGGTCAAACCGATATGGTCAAACAAATGCGCGGCATGGACAAAGTACTGGAGCTAATACAACGGAAGAATGAGGACTTAGAGGCGCGCTCGAGACGCAACAACGTTCGCATCACAGGTGTGGCGGAAACAACAGACATTAATAATATGGCCATCGCAAAAATGGGGTTACCCTTAAAGTCAGGGACCTGGGAATAGAATCAATACAAAAAACAATGGTCCTAACTCAATTATTACCAAAATCAATAATCACATCCAATTACGTTGTTTCAAAATTTAGAGCCAAATGATAAATGAATTCAGGATAGCTCAAGATATTCAATATAACATTCAGACATGAAGCGATGCAACACCCAAAACTTAATTCATCATATATTTATTTACAAAACCATAGATTATATAGGATTTTTCACATGGTTGCTCCAAAGGAACGTGCATAGAACAAGAGTGATAAGAAGTGAGTGTGTAGAAAAGTAGGTTTGAAGGACAGAAGTACAATTATTAAAAACCTTTACAAAGTTCACGGTTATAATTCACCGTTTGACATGTCCTGGTCACGTTAAGAAATATCATCAATGAGTTTACGTATTTCATGCACAGAATTTAATTCAATTAGTAGCACGTTTGAAGGATTGCGTGTACCAGGCTTAACAACAAGAGAAATGTCGACGTTTCGACCCGTCTTGGGGTACAGAGGTATCTTGAGACCTTGACCATGCGGGTCTTCTTCAGGACAACAAGGGGGGTAAGAGCAACCTGGCGTGGTCCTTGACTCGACTCTGTATCTAATGTGTATCCAGGCGATAATTAACCATAGATGATGTATCCCGGTCAATCATTTGCCATGTGTACAGTCCTGTCAAGTATATTTACACAGTGCTGTCGTGCTGCAATCGTAGCATCAATCAATCCTGCAGTGTTTCGGGCCTTCTACTTAAGGGATAGGAACGGAATTCATTTGTGCATCTCGTTTCCAGCCGAAAGGCGCGCTGCGTCCGACTAAGTACGTGCTTCCCGTGGCGTCTACACCGAGGTACAGTACATAGAACAGATGCTGAAGGATTTGTTCGGGTCTGGCCTATCCGGGATGTTCCTTGTGGAGAGAGCGCACAGGACACTGGGGCCCAGGCCTAAGCCGGGAACACCGCCCAGGCCAATTATTGCGCGCGTCCTGAATTATAGGGACCGTGACACGGTGTTGCGTATGGCTAGAGACATACCAGACCTGCAGTACAAGGGCAATCACATCGCCATTTACCCGGATTATACTATGCAGGTGCAGGCAGCTCGCAGAGAATTCATGCCTGCAAAAAAACTTTTTCAACAAACAGGAACGAAATACTCCCTGATTTACCCTGCGAAGCTCCGGGTGCAGGGCCCTGGCAAACCGTCTTTCTTCCTGGACGCGAAAGCGGCGCTACAAGACGCTAAACAACTTGCAAAGGAGCAGCATAATCAACCGCCTGCTGAGGGTCAAGATCGTCAGGACAGGCTAAGTGACATTGAGTGAATGCATACGTTATCTGTTTGAGGCTCTGTTGTTGGCTTATGAGATGGACCGATTTGGGGCGTATAATTTGTCCGATGTAGGCTGTATTCCGCTTCCTGGGCTGTGAGGGTCATGTAACTCACTACGATTCCGGGGTGGAGGGGGTCCTTGAGCCGGTACCCTGAGTCGGCACTTGATCGTCCTGGCATAAGTACAGGGCTAGTTGGCGGCCAACCTGCGCACCTCCGGGGATGATTCCCAATCACTTGCTATTGTTGTTGGGTCTAGTCGTGGGTTTTATGCCATGGCAGGTAGTTTGGGGGGATAATGCACAACCTGATTGGGGGGTTGGAGCGGGCGGGGGGTGGGATCACCGGAGTTTGGGGGGTGGTCATGGGGTAGGATTGTTTTGTGGAGTAGAGTCAGAGGAAGGGAATGTGACTAATATACCAGATGCCAACTTTGCTGCGCTGCACTGTCGAAATCCACGTTGCTTACTGTACTATGACTGCTCACGCACCGTGTGGCCCGCTGTACTGTTGTGTTCTACTGTGCGCCTCGTCTGGTGGAGGTCGGAGGGCATGTCGTGTGGCTTGGATACACTGTCTGATTGTAGCTGTCTCAGGTCCCTGTCAATATGGCGAGCATAAACTGCCTTACCTGGAATGTGAGAGGAATGAATGATAGACGCAAGGCTAGATTGGTGCAGGCCTACTTGCATAGAAAAGAAATAGACGTCTGCCTTTTGCAAGAGACTCATTTGACGGCCAATGCGGCACAGATGCTGAGACATCACAGATGGGGGGAGATAGTGCATGCATCTTACTCCTCCTACTCAAGAGGAGTCGCGATATTGATAAGGAGGGGTCTCCAGTGGACGACACACGAAGTGCTCAGGGATGCGGGAGGCCGGTATGTGTTGCTTGTGGGAACGTTGTGTGGCATGCGTCTGATACTGGTGAATGTGTATGGCCCTAACGATGATAACCCAGATTTCTTCGGGGAGTTGTGGCATGTAGTGCGGGCGCGGGGCCCGGCGGCGATCCTGTGGGGGGGGGACTACAATGTTGTGCTTTCAGGTAATATGGATAGGCAGGGCGCTGCGAGAGAACACCACCCTAGGGCATCAGAGATGCTAGGCTGTATTATGCAAGACACAGGGTTAGTGGACACCTGGCGACTACTGCACCCCGCGGATCGAGCGGGCACCTGTATCACGGCTCACAGAGCCGCCTGGTCCAGGCTGGATTACTGGCTGCTCTCCAGGGACCTGCACTCGTCAGTGCGGTCGGTGTTGCATTTGCCGAGATCATTGTCCGACCATGCCCCGGTGCTCCTCGCGATAGCCACGCCATCCCAATATGTCAAACCATTTAGTTGGAGGTTTCCCTCTCGGGCGCTGCGAGATCAGGTTTTTCAGCAGGGACTGCGCGACAAACTAGAGGAATTTTTTGAGCTTAATGAGGGCACCGTGGATTCGCCGGGTACGCTCTGGGAGGCTTGTAAGGTGGTGACGAGGGGGCACTGCATGTCGCTGAAAACGGGCGTACTGCGTTCGATCCGAGATACATTGAGCAAACTAGAAACTGACCTGGCGCGTCTAGAGTCTGAATTGACCCATGCGCCCACAGATAAGGTACGTGCCGAACTGCGTTCACAGCTCACTAAATACCAGGAGGAGGCGGACAGGGAAGTCGCGTACCTGTCCAAGGACAGTCGGGCTAGGCGCTATGGCGAGGGGGATCGTGCCGGACGTACACTGGCCTATATGCTACGCGGGCCGCGTGGGTCGGATCACATACTGGAACTACGGCGTGCGGAGGGGGACGTGGTGCGAGAGCCGCAAGACATCCTAGACACGATGACCGACCATTATAGAGAGTTATACACCACGAAGGTGTCACCAGACGATAAAGTGCTCGACGACTACCTGGATACCATAGCCTTAGCGTGGTTCAGCAATAGTGCCAGACAATATATGGACTTGCCGTTAACGCAAGACGACATATGGACGACGATTGCTGGTCTCCCACTCTGTAAGGCGCCGGGCCCAGACGGGCTGACGGCAGCCTTCTATAAGGAATATGCGGACATACTGGTCCCGAGGCTTCATGGGGTGTTTGAAGAGGCTGTGGAAAAGGGAGTCCTCCCTCGGTCACTGCGGGAAGCTTTGATCATTACACTGCTTAAACCTGGCAAAGACCCCAGTCACCCGGACTCCTATCGCCCACTGTCGCTCATAAACCTAGACGCCAAAATATATGCTAAACTGCTTTCTGACCGCTTAAAATACATGCTGCCACAAATAGCGCTATCAGATCAATCGGGATTTATAATGGGACGTTCCACTTCCCATAACCTAAGAGTGCTATTTGGACTCCTGCATTACTTGGATCCTAGAGTCCCGGCCGCTGCGGCACTGTTGGATGCGACGAAGGCATTCGACTCGCTGGAATGGAAGTTTTTACGGACATTATTTACCCGGATGGGGTTTAGTCCGCTCTTTGCCAGGAGGATAGGCGTATTGTATAATGACCCATTGGCTAGGGTGCGGGTGAATGGCCAGACGTCTGCCCCGATCTCTATAACCAGGGGGACCCGGCAGGGATGCCCACTGTCGCCGTTATTGTTTGCGATTGCGACGGAACCGCTGGCGGCCCGCATGAGACAACACCATACTGGGCGTAGCATAGGTTTTACGTCGCGTGGCCTGCTGGTCTCTATGTATGCCGACGATATCACAATATATATGATGAACCCGTCGGAAAATTTTGACCCGTTAATGCGAGAGGTGACACGGTATAGTGGACTCACTGGCATAGATATCAACTGGTCAAAGTCGGCAATGCTCCCACTAACGGACGGCTCGCAGAAGTGCCACACGGAGTTCCCGATCGCTTGGGTTACGGACGAGGTCAAATACTTGGGTATACGGATGAGCCGCTCCACTCATGAAATATTACTGGCTAACTTCGGTGTGGCTATGGAATGGTTGGAGAGTAAAGTGCAGAGGTGGAGGACGTTGCCGCTGTCTCTGACGGGCCGCATAGCCATCGCGAAAATGGTCGTGGCGCCTAAATTCCTCTACCTGTTCGCCAACGTCCCCGTACCGTTGACGAAGGCATTCTTTCGGCGACTCCGCTCAGCGTTGATTGATCTGGTGTGGGCGGGTAGACAACCCAGGGTGGCCTGGAACCTTCTTACACTCCCCTTCCAGCAGGGAGGTCTCGCTGCCCCAGACCTCGAATTGTATGCGTACAGTGCGCAGGCCCAATACTTACACTATTGGCATCATCCGATACCTTACCTGCCCCACGTGGCAATAGAAACAGATGTGGCAGCTCCTTGTCCCCTGCGGACAGCGGTATACCAAAAATATAAGCGGCAGAGGGAAGACATTGACACCGTAGAAATGGTGCGCTGGGCCTGGTCAAACATCGCGAAGCGAGCGGGCATGATGGACCTGTATGCTCCAAGTATGCCCCTGGAGGCCAACCCCCTGCTAGGCCCGCTTACGGACACGGCGGTTGCACGCCGTGCGCACGCCTGTGGCCTGAAGGTGGCGGGGGATTTGTATCCGGACGACACCTTTCTCGCGCTGCCGGCCCTGACGGCGGCGCCTGAGCCGACGGCCTCGGAGCTCCTCTTGTACTATCAATTGCAATCGGCTTGCAAACACAGATACCCCATGTTCCCTAAGGCTCCGCCGACGCTGGCAGCTCTGGAAAATATTCTATCGAACTCTTCCCCGTGCAAATTGATCACACGCATATACAGGACCACACAACTCACAGCGCCTGTCGCACACATTGATTCCAGAACCTTGTGGGAAGAAGACGCAGGCATAAGTATCGCAGAAAAGCAGTGGGAATTCTGCTGCACCCAACTAGAACACCTGTCGCCTAATTACAGACTGCGACTGATACACTTCAATTACCTGCACAGGATCTACCGCACACCCATACAAATGTTTAGGATGGGTCTTCGGGCCGACACGACGTGTTGGAGATGTGGCGAGAGCGAGGCCACGTTCTTCCACCTTGTCTGGTTGTGCGGACCGATACGCAAATACTGGGACAGAGTTTTCAACATTATTGGGCGGATAGTAGGAGCGGCGTTGGTGCTGGACCCGCTTGTTGCCCTCCTGGGATTCGTGCTGGGGGTGCCTAGGACGTCGCGTAAGCTTGTTGCCCTCTTGTTATTGCTTGCCAAGCGCCAAATCGCGATCCACTGGAAGAAGAGGGCCCCCCCGAGGGTGTCTGGCTGGATGGGCTCTGCGACATACTGCAGAGAGCAACTGACAGCCTATTGGGACCAAATGCCGCAGCAGTCCAGACCAGTAGATGTGTGGCAGCCGCTGGTGGAATGGTTGGCTGGGACGGCAGTTGAGGAGGAGGACTGAGTCACTTGGGTGGATGGCTGCTGAGTGGCTCGTGATTGCATGGGTCGTATTGTGTGACGCGCGGGTGATGATGGCGCCGGCCTGGTCCGAGCGCCACTTCTGGCTGCTGATGTGTATGGTGGGGATGAGAGACGTATTGATTGGGAGACTTGGATGGTGCGGGATCACACGGTGGAGGGCAGCTGAGAACTTCCACCCTCCTGTTGGAGGGTTCCTCCCTGACTCTGGTTTACAGTTGGTATTGTATTCTTGTTCATATAAAATGTTATTATGCCTTCTACAAATGTACACCGTGGATACGATTGTGCGATTTATTGCACTGAACCCATGCTGCCCGCCCCCGGGTTGTTGGCTGATTAGCAGTGTACGCTTTATTGGGAAAATAAAGGTTTTTGAAACGTAAAAAAAAAAAAAAAATTTTTTTAATTATGACATATAAAAATATAAACTGAAGTTTGAGTTTAAATAGAAAACCCTGCTCCAGCAAGAGAACCCACCTGAAACACAAATGCCAGTGTTGGAAATGGCCCTTTTTGCAGGGTTGTCCCCAAACTTTTTGCTTCTTCCTCCTATTTTTTCAAGAACTGCTGTTGTTGGTTTTAGGACTCTGTGCACTTTACCACTGCTATTCAGTGCTAAAGGGCCTGTAAATCAAATGCTACTACTGGGCTTGCAGCATTGGTTGTGCCACCCACACAAGCAGTCCTTCCAAGGTAACTCAGACCTGCCACTGCAGTGTCTGTGTGCAGTCTAGTACTGCCATGTCGACTTGGCAAGTACACCCACTTGCCAGGCCCTAACCATCCTTTTTCTTTCATGTGAGTCACCCCTAAGGTAGGGCCAAGGTATCCCTGTTGGCAGGGTGCAGTGTCTGTGAAAGTTAGGGCATGCCCTAATGTGTGTGGCATGTCCCCTGATAGTAAAATGCAGCCAATTTCGTTTTTCACTATTGAAAGGCTATCTGGCCCATATGAAAGCATGGGAGTTAATTTAAAACATCTTATAAGTATAACTTCCCATTGGGACCAGATAGGAAAATAAAGCTTAGGATGCCTGAACTCGGAATCTAAAGATGCATCTTTTAGTAAAGGTGATATTTTTACACCACTTTTAGAAAGTATGTATTTTCTTGCTTAGCCATCCTGTGTGCCTCTGATAGGATGTAGAATTGACTTCCTGGCTTTGGAGAGACAGGGGCTGAGGAAGTGCAGTGGCTCCAGAAAGTCTGATGGGACAGGGCTGGGCTGAATAGACCTGGGCCGCTTTTAGAGTAGTGGGAGGAGATTGCCTTGGACCTGAATGGGCCTGGTCTGCCTTCCACAATGCTGTCTCCACCCCCTGCCAAGAAGCTGGGCAATAGAGGACAGAACTGGTTTGGACTAAGCACAGGCACTCTCTGCCTGAGAAGACAAGGGAATTTGGGATATAAATATTGGGGCCCAGACCCCAGAACGTTATAACTCATTTAGGACCAAGAAGACTGCCAAGAAGAATTGCTGGAGAATCTGTGAGGCGGGACTACCACTTTTCTGTGTGCTTTGCTGTGTTGGCCTGCAGTGGCTGCTCCTGTCTTGGGCAGTGAAAGGACTGGACTGAACTTTCTGCAGTTTCTTTTTGTGAGTTTCTCCAGGGCTTGAGGTATAACTTGGCCCCTGTTCAAGAAGTCTCAGGAACAGCAGAGACTTCAAGTTATTCTACCCCCAGCACTGGGGACTGTGTGTTTTGTGCTGCAACAGAAGAAAAAGCAACCCAACACCATTCAGGACACCGCTGCCAAATCCGTGTCTTGAGGGCACCGCCGCATGCTGCACCGCAACCCTGGTCTCGCTGCTGCCACTAAGCTGCTGTGGGAACTGCACTCAGCGCCGCCTCGCTTCACACCATCGCCCTGGTATCCCAGAGGACGCTGCTTCACGTCAACATCGGCGCCGCTGGTAGCGCCGTAGTTCGAGGGCACCGTTCGTAAGTTAGATGACACACCGTACTCAACCCGCATCGCAGCCTTGCCCTGCAGGCACCATCAACTCCAGTTCATCAGCCAACAACAGTGCTTCAGCAACGACAACGCCTCTGCATGCAACGTGGCCTGCCAGCACCGCAACAAGCACCTCATCACTTTGCACCACAGCCCTGGTCTCGCCGCTGGCCGACCATCACCGAGCCGCTGCCTGCACCGCGACCTAAGGGCACAGCACCGCGGCACTTCGCACTGCAGCCCGACGTCCGCCGGCGCTTCCTACTTCAACCTCGAGGAGTTTGATTTGCAACGCGTGTGACTTCAAGGGCCTGATGACTCCTGCACCGACCTCCGGAAACCACGCCTGCGGACCCCGGCTCTTTGGGGCTCACTGAGAGGTTGCCGACGCCCTGTATTTCTAAAGGTACTACTTTGCTGGTCTTCCTGACACCGTAGCGGGCACCAATGCCTCGGCCAACCAGAACTGTTTGAATTTGTTGTTCATAACGCCGTGATAGCCCCAGATGGCGCTATTGACTTCAAGGCACTTTATTTCAAGTCTATTTTGATTATTGAAGATTTCTGAGAACTCTATTGTGGGTTTGAATCGTTTTTCGGCCTTTTTTTGGATATTTAAAAATATTGGATATTTTTCTAAACTGGTGTGGTGTCCTTTTGTAGTGCCTTCACTGTATTACCGTTGGTTATGTGCAAATGCTTTACACACTGCCTCTAAGATGAGCCTGACTGCTCATGCCAAGCTATCAAGTGGGTGAGGAGGGATTATTTTAGGAGTGGAACCCCTTTATCCTGACTAGAAGGAAGGGTCCCTTCTTGCACAAAGGTGCAAATCCTTTCCAACTAGAGACCCCCATTTCTAACAGCCAGGTTGTGTTCCCTCACCCCCCTCAAATGCATTTTTTGTAGTTTTGTATTGCGAGAACTTGATGCAAGGGCTTTGGAGCTTTTTCATGAGAACCAGTTGCATTACTTAAGATCGTATTCATTTTTGGGTTTTTTAGTCACCGGTCAGGAGATAGTGATTTGCCCAAAATCACATGATATTGAGCCACAGATTCGAACCTGGGTCCCAAATGCAAAGGTTGTAAGCTCTTGTAAATTACCACAATTTATCATTTAACCCATGTTCTCCAGCACGAGACACCGGTGAACCCACCCCTTTCCCAGAGCCGCCATGGCTCTCAAGAGCCCCTTAAACAGATACTAGACAGTCCTTCCACCAGTACACAGAACATAAAAAACTGTCAAAACGTAGTTTTCGCTTGAAAAGTATTAACAGCTTTCGGCCGTTACCGGAATATACTTCCCTGGGCGGATTCGGGGTGTGTACCTGTGACCTCGGATGCAACTGCTAGTTGCAGTTATTGCATTTTTAATCCGTTTCTCTTTGACCTCAGTTCGGAGTTGTGGCACTGTTCAAGCATGCGCCGTACAGGGAACCCATTCACGAATAGATATTAGGCTCAAAACATCCCACAAAAGCACTTGCCCTCTGGGAATCCGATGAAATTACCTTCACCGCTTCCTCGATCCAGTCCCATATTGCTTTTTTGCCGATACTGCACACCATCCGCAAAACACACTAACAAAATAAATCAAGTAGGCGAGACCTTTTGCCTTTGACAATGACCTATTGTAGTCTGGCTTGACAGCCAGCTGTTGCCAGACAGTCATGTGAGAACACCAGCAGAGGGGCTTTGCTCTGTGGGATCCAGGATAACCTGTTTTGATTGGGAAGAATGTGTGTGCTTCCGCAAAAAAGGTCTTGCTCTCATGCAGCTGTGATCATTTTATTTATTTATCCATCTGCCTGTGGTTGAACGTTCAAGGGCATACATGCTGATAAATTGTCTCAGATAGCTAGATACTTTATGGTGTTTTTCTCTGGCAGCAGCACAGAAGTGAGGAGGACAGTCATTACCTAACATACATTTTTAGGTCTGGCTTGAGAGTACAGCTGTCACCTTACCTTTTAACCTACTCTAATATCATTCTACAGTTCTGTGCTGCTACACAAATACATATCCATTCTCTCGCTATCTACCTATAATCCTTCATACAACATACTTTTAAAGCCAGACCTATTGGCATTGCCAATGCTTGTTTTAGTTTGCAAGGCTGTAAGCGTACATTTCCAGCTGGCCCTTTATGACTTGGTAATACTATTGTAGTACTATTCTTCATTTCATTCTTGAATCGGTCTGTTAAGAATATCAGCAAGACATTGTATGTTATGATTTTAAATTTATAGCGAAGTTTTACCTACTGTGCTCAATACATTTTTTTAATGTAAGCTAATTAGTGAGAATATTAATGTGTTCTACTCTTCGTGGATTAAATTTACGCATATTTAACTTTAACTTTAAATACGTACTATACACAGAATTTTAAGAGACTATGGGGAGAAGGGATGGTGTTGGGGCCAGAGCTGCCGGTTTGGAACTGGGGAACAAGGTTTGAGTTCTTACATCGGCTAAACATTCTGTGATTCTGGGCCAATCACTTCATCTCCCCGTGCCTTACAAAAATAATCTGACATCGTGTAATGTAACTGGTGCTCATGTAAACCCCCTCAATGTCCCTGTGCCGAATTTGCGCTATATAAAACTGCAGAAAAACACCCATAACGAAAATTATCATGTACTAAAACTGGTTTCGCCTGCAGAAACGAGAGTACTTAGTGTTTCTGTATACAATGCTGCCATCTAGTGGATGATGGTTTTGTTGTCTTGACTTTTCCAGTAATAAAAGGATAATGCCAATCTGAGGGGAGGTAATAAATACCCTTAGGAATTGTTCCGATTTGTGCTTTAAAGTCTGTTGCTGTTACTCTCCAAACTTAGCAGTGTTTAAATGGTCATAAGTGTGTAAAGGCAGTAATTGATTTGATTTAAATTCAGGATTTAGGCTGTAGAAAGGCAGAGTGAACCTTTGGATGTTCGGGACCAGGCAGACGTTGAATTATTTTGATGGGTTAGCGTTAGGGGCCTGGCAGTGGCGCACAACCCGCCGCAAGGTGGCGAACCTCTTCTTTTTTTTTTTTTTTTGTTGCAACTCGTCTTATGAATCTTATAATATTATAAACATTTTTTTTGGTAAAAATTATTTTTGGGGATTACATTAAAAAGAATTTAAAAGTAGGCTGTCTGAATTAGAGGAATTAAAACGTTACTTTTTGCAAGTGACCTTAAAAGCTACCACCTGGTTCTTCCGAACATGGCACTCTGCTCGTTGACAGATCTTACTTGGCCACAGTCAAGGCAATAGAATTCAACTCTTCCAAAACACGAGCTGGAGTCCTGCTGTTGAGCTGCAAAGACACCCAGAGGAAGTGTATCTCTAGGCGTCACCATGTGCTGGAGGGCAGTACCAGATGTAGATACCCCTGCTCTTCTTGCCATCTCCTTTCAGTAGTGTTGAACTGGTGGGAGTGCCATGCGTTGGGATGCTTATGCAGCCAGTAGACACCAAAGGAGTACTTATCCCTGTTTATGTGCTGAGCTCTTAGTCACAGAGTTTGCATGTAACTTTCTTTACAGAGACCTTGTTCACACGAGTTGTAATTATGTAAAACTCCTAAAGTATTGATTCAGGTAGGAGTCTGCTTTCCTCCCCCACATCTGCAGGGTCTTAAAGTTCAGGGTGGTCTTGTTCTGATGCCATTCTCCAACTAATTTTTGGTCTAATTCCCAAGAAAAGAGGCATGTCCAATACAATACGAACAGATTGTACAAGGTGTCAATTAGGTGAGATCAAAATCCCTAATGCGGTAAATGTGGCTTGAGCGAATTTAAATTGCACAAATACAGTCATTCCATCCAATCAGATGTTGTTTTACTGGTAATCATTGGTACTGTGGTACTAATGTTTGGGTATATACTAGGGGGGTAACAGTTCCTCAGAACTCAGAAAGTTACCAAATTATGGTACCTAAGACTCACGACAGGTTGGATCTACATAAATGATGGGGGGATGTGAGGTGTTCATTGGTTGAGGCGGGCTACTCACTGCTACATGCGCAAAAGAACACACCGGAGAGGTTCTTTTCAGGGGACTCGTATGAGGATAATTTATTGTAGAGAAGAATAACAACTAGGAAATGGTAGCTTCCTGCTTGGTGGTTCCCTCTTGGTCTCGGAACAGGGCTGGATCAGGGAGTATGGGAAGGCACAGTTCACGTCCACTGGGGGTGTTTTCCTTGTTGTTGGTGTCGTCTCGTCTCGCTGGGATCCCTCGGGGTGTAACGGGAGATGGAGATTGGCAGTAGACGTCACAGGGAAGGAGGAAGATGTAGGGCAAAAAACAAAGAAAACCAAAATTAGATCTCCGTTCTTGGGTCACGAAAAAATAAGGGTAAAATGCACCAGTCACCGTTGTCCCTATCGTGCGGCGTCTAAGTGCTAGGGGATGCTTAGTGATAAAAAGGGTTGTGAGCCTTGACCACTGCCCACCAGCCCCTTAGCGTAAAGAACCCAGCCCCGGGTACTTGCTTTAACCCACGACCCTCCTGGGCCTTGGGGGTGGAAGTCGCAGCTTCTCCTCCAACCGTTGGAGTGCTGGACTCTAGAGCGTTGCTCCTAGAGCGACCGTCAGTGCACTGCTTCTCCTCGTCTGAGTGCCGTATGTCCTCGAACACCGTCTCGTCCATCGCTTCTTTCTCTTCCTCGTTCACTCCATCTGTGCCCGCCTCTGCTCCTTTGTTCGTCTGCTCTCCTTTTTTCGCCCGCCTCGGTGTGCCCGACTCCGCCTTCTTATTCCCCACAGTTCCACCTGGGTGGACTCTGATTGGTGCACCATCAGGAATGTCCGGTTGGTCCGCTAGACCGCTGACCCGACTTCCTGTTTGCCACATAGCAGCCGCTGTATTGCACTGATCAGGTGGTGCGCCGTGTAGCAGAGGGGAATCCTCACAGGGGAATTTCTCCTTTTGAATATAGTGCTCCTCGTGGGGGTTGGCGTTGCAGTCCACTCATCGGAGGCTTACCAACCGGCATTGTAGGTTTACAGTCCGACCTCCAAATTTCAATATCTGCGATCAGTGTGTAAACAGACTGGTCAAGCCGACCGGGTTCTGACGCATCGTCCATAATTCCTTCAAGACCACGTTTCTGCTGTTGGGATTATGATGTCGGTTTCTGACGGCCTTTCCATGTCGGGCTGTCCTACTTGGAAAGGCTCTTGGAAAACGACTTTGGGGACCCGTAGCAGGACCCTCATTCCTCCACAGCCTACAATTGGGGCAGTGGGGGGCACAAATGGTGCCCCCTGAAAATTCCTGCACCGTGTGGCAGGGACCGCGAGATGGAGATGGAGTGAGAGGCTAAACATTTTTTAAATAGATTTTTGGATTCTCATCCATTGCTCAACCACCCTCCCGCTTTCCCTCACTTTTTCTTGTATTTTCCTTTATTGGGGTGTACAGGATAATTGCTTCAAATTATTATATTTATATGAGAGTAGGAGCATATGCATTTAACTTAACTGTTATTCTGCCTGTCTATATTGTTGCCTTTCACCGCATACCTGAACTCGCGTCTATATCCTGCTCATCTTTTTGAGTAGGTGGTGTTACCCATTCATAACCCAGTGAAATGTAGGGAAAAGATGGCCATAACGAAGGCTTCTAACTTCTGTTGTGTTTTCTTTTCTGTAGTGGAACAGTCATGGGTATGACGTCGCCAAAACGTTTGGGGGAAAGTTCACCCTGGTCTCCCCTGTGTGGCTGCAGGTGAAAAGAAGGGGAAAAGAGATGTTCCAGATCACAGGGCTTCACGATGCTGATCAGGGTGAGCTACAGCGTTTCTGTTTTTTACAGTGCTTTGGAAAAAAAAGTAGGCTGACGCATGCATCCTAGGAACTGAGGAACAGACGTATGCAATGACTAAACCATGCTGTTTGCCGTTGGGAAGTGCTTGGAATGGAGGCTGGGAAGTGGAGGACTTGCGTACACCTGAGATATACCTGCATGTGTGTCCATTTTCAGTATATGGGAAGTAACCCAGCAGCTTATTGCTGATTCTGTAACCTTGACAATTTCATAGCGAAATATTGCAGTTTTGGCTTCAAATTTTTAGGATAATGATTGTAGTAGTTTTATAAAATCTGCTGAATTCCATATGTTTGAGGAAACCTAGCTCCAGATTTTGAATTTGGTGGACTGGTTACTTCATCACAAACATGATGGATATGCTGTTCACCTTATTATAAGTGTCCTAGGATATAATGCACTTGTAATAAAGCGGACAGCAACCCTGCACATCCCGCCTTCAACATTCATTATTGGCCAGGTCCTGAGGAATGGGGTCCCCAGGGACAGTATTGGTCCAGGGAGAGGGGCTGTGTGCCCCCCTCCCCATTGATAATGTGGCAGGGCTCCGAGTGATGGGGTCCCTGAGGCCAATATTGGCCCGGGAAGGTGGGCTGCGTGCCCCCTCCCCTTTTGAATATGTGGTGGGTGTTCTGGGTGGGCTCCAGGGCACCCACCATTTACTGGGCAGACCCCAGAAGATGGGTATCAGGGGCTAATGTTGTCCCAGGGTAGGGTGTCTGTGTGTGCGCCCCTACCCCTTTTAAATATGCAGTGTGTGACCTGGGTGGGCTCCAGGGTACCCACCATTTACAGGCCGGGGGGGAGAATGGAGTCCCTGGGACCCAGTGGTCGAAGTGGGCGGGATCGGCAGGGCACGGCGTGCCCCTACTTCTTTAATTTCATAGAGTCAGTTCCCCTACTTTCTTATTTTAAACATGCCACCCGGACGGCAGAAATCGCGAAGGTCGATAGTTAAGTCTCGGCTTTTGGGGACGGGGGAACGGGCAGAGAAGGAAAAGGACTCTGTCCTTTCTTTCGTGCCCAGAGAAGACAAGGGCAGTGTCCAGTTCTCCTGCCGCTGGCAGCTGCTCCTCCCCCTCTCTTTGTTCCCCCTCTTTCCTCTCTTTCTGTCTAGCTCCTCCTCATTCAGTGAAAACCGCGACTTCAAGAAACGGGTATTACCTTTTCTTTCCTCCTTACGTTTATTTGCTCGCCTATGAAATGGATCCAAAAAAGAAAAACACTTTTGCTGGAAACGTCATCTTTTTCTGACATTTAGAAATTTCTAAGTGCTGCCTCGGGGTGGAGAGAAATAAAACATTAAAAATATGAAAAATAACTAACTAAAGCAAGACAAGGTGGTTGCAAGGTGGCCAGATTGATTTATTCACACCTAAACACATTACTGCTACTTTACAGTGTTTGCCAGTGAAGCGCTACTTTTGTTTTCCCGTCTCTCTTTGAACAACATTGCTTTCCCTGGGTGGGAAAGTGCACCTTGCCTGGAGGTACTGAAATACCTGCTTGATGGGTGAATTGGAAAACAAAATGTGTACAGCGGCTGTGTGTTCACGAATGTGGTCTTTTTAAACCATACTGCTTATGTTTTGTAAGGATTTAAGCAATGGGCATTGTAATGGGTCCCTTCTGGGCCCTGTTGTCACTAAACTTTTCAGGCAAAACCACTCACTAGTTTCTGAATAATTAGTGTGAAAAGAAAAAGGTAACCATGTTGTTCCTGCTTACATTTCACATGCTTTACTTAATTTTGCATTCCCTATTAGTGTTTGCTTTTTCTAGGATGTTGTTATTTTTTTTTAGGCATCCTATTGCTCTTGTCTAGTGTCTAATTTGAATTGAGTTACATCCAGGTGTTTATAGAGGGTCAGTGCAGTACAAGTTTCTCTCAGTGGGGCAGTATGGTGTTCAGTGGGGGAGAAGATGTGGCACTATGGTTAGAGCTGCTGAATTTCGAACTGGGGAACCAGGTTCAGCCTTCATGACCAGTCCACCAGACCACTCCCCCTGAGGGAGCACATTCCCATGCTAGACCTTAGGAGGCCCGCAAGATCTTAAAAGCCCTGGTGTCTTAGCACCAGCAGATGCAGTGGCAAGTGTGGGTAACCTTGAAGGCCTGTCCACAACAAATCATTCTGAAGTTCACCTCCAGTCTTGCAGGCAGGCCTAGGAAGCAGCACTCCATAGAGTGACAGTGACTGGGTCACTGAGGTCACAGGGCCCTTGAGCAGGGTGGCTCTAGGGCAGTGCGACCGCACTAGGCGCTGACGAGCCGCGGTACGTGCAGGTAACATCGGTGAGGCAGAGGGGCCGGGTAAAGGGGGATTTTGAGGGATGTTGCAGAGGGAAAATTAAATAAATAATGCCTTTTCCCTCGGCATTGTCCCTCGAAATCCCTCCTTACCCGGCCCCACCGCCCCACCGTTGTTACCTGCACAGACCGCGGCTGGCGCTGACTTCAGGTGGGGGCGTCGTGTTTGCAAGTATAATATGGCCTCCTTCCTTGCCTCACAAAATTTTCAGCAACAATAAAAATGTCATGATAACTGCAGTGATTAATGTTCTTAGTAGAGTAGTGTTTTGTCTAGTGGACGTTTTGACTCATGGAAAAGAAGCCCAGAGGGTTAATGTGCTTGCTGCTAAGAACATGTACCATGCAGATCACAAAGTGCACATGATGTAGATAGTGGGTTACTGTTTTTGTCAGGGAGACCCTATTGTTACTTGCAGTTAATAAGTTAAAATCCTAACATAGAACAGTGAGCTATTAACTGTCATGTAAGAGCTGCATGCAAACTGCAAGGAATAAATGAGAGCGTTATGTTTTGTCCCAGTCTTTGATTATCCTAATGTTGCAAAAAAGGGTTCATTTGGGTAGGAAAAATTCTGATTATTATTCAGAACCCCGAACCATGTTATTACATTTTAAATTCTGAGTTTGTATTACTCCAGACCAATCACTATTAAACTTTGCTGCCTACTACTATGGTTGTCATGTGACTCCTACACCTTGCAGTCTTTTGTCTTATGTAACATTTCCTATACAGTGATTTACACACGTATGGTTAATTGTCTCTGTGCAATATGTGTGATGTAAAGTGCTCTGACACCCTACACTGGTATTAGTGGTGCTGTAAATTTTCTGTTGCTTTATTATTTCGACATTTTTACACATGCTAACAGTCTCTGCAAAGATTTTTCCTTATTAGAACCAGTGGAACATACAACTGCAGAAGTGAGAAAGGTGGGCAGTCAACTTTTGCAAAGGGCCCTCCTCTTCACAGTAGCACAAGTCACTTGTTTTTGTAACTTTTGATCCGTTTGAGCTATAAACAATTTATTAGTTAAAATTGTCAGATTATGCAGCAGATGATGCATTATGTGGCAAATGTGGCAGAGCCATAATTATGTGGAAAACATTTGCAAACTAGGATATTTTGCCATTCATGTTTGATATGCTCTTGTGGAAAAAGGGAGGAGAAGTGCTGATTACAGAAACTGCATGGCTGGGAGACAAATGGCTTGCAATTCCACTTTTAAGGATATTTGGGACATTCTGTGATTGGAAACGTATCCCACTGTGTGAATGTATTTTAATGTCAATAACTCATATTAAACCTTAAATAAACATGTGTATCCATTGGTTAAGTTAAATAACGTAATAAGATGTAACAGGTTAGTGAAATGGGAAACCAATACTAAAAATTGGGACATTTTGCTCTTTCTTCCACACCTCTGACTCTGCCCACTGACCCAATCCACAGGTTATTCCCGCCCTCTGATTTTCTTCCCACAATTCCCCTACTTTTTTCCCCCCACTTCCACCACTGCTGGGACCAATATTGTCCTGGGGAGGGGGGTTCCGTTCCCCCTCCCAACACTCTTCAGACAATTGCCAGGCACCAAGAAGTGGGGTCCTGTGGGCCAAAATGTACCTCACGCCCCATTAAAAAAAAAAAGTGACATTTCTGGGCAATGGGGTCCCCGGAGCCAAAATCAGCCCGGGGAGGGTGGCTGCATACCTCTCTTACAGGTTGGCTGTCTTTGGGGGACTCACCAAAGGCCATCTGTGGTGTGCGGTTGGCTGCATCCAGGGATTGGCGGCATTGTGGGGCCCTGAGGCCAGCCCCTGCCACGCACAGCCAAAGGCTGTGCTCTGCATGGTGTTGGCTGCATGCATGAGGTTTTCTGCAAGGCCTAGCTACGGCTGTGCATGACGTAGGGTTGGCTGCATGTGGGGGGAGACTGCATGAGGGAGGTTGGGTGCACCAGGCCCTGTGGCCAACCACCTGCTGCTTTGAAAAAAATGTAGAAATGTACCAAAAAAAACTAACGGTTACAGGGACGTTCTAGTTAAGAAGTAGAATTTTAAAAAAACTTAAAAATTTACAACAAAAACAAAGGTTACAGGGACACTATAGTTGGTTTTAGAATTTACACACATAAAAACGTCAAGAAGCAATAACACCTGCAAGGTACCTATAACTCGTACCCTTGCCATGTACTGCTTATTTCCCCGCATATTATATCACTCATGAAATCTTCTATGACATTAGCAATAATATCAGTGCAACATTTGCTGTAAAATTATTATGTGAAAACTGTGCGTGGCTCGCCCGCAAGTTAAAGTTTCCTTGAGGCATGAGTCTTGGTTACTTTAGAGAACTCCAACTGTAACTGTTGAATTTCTATGGTTTTGTGTGTGTAAGTTCTGAACATAACTACATCGTTCCTGTAACCTTTGGTTTTTCTTTTAGTGAAGAGCAGTCAGGCTTAACTTGAAGGCAATGTGTAAAGTGTTTGTGCAGCACTTCAAACAGTGAAAACACCACTCAAAAAGAATGCATACCTAGATAGAAAATAGATCTAATAAATAAAACAAGACAAAAAGGAAAAAAATCCAATCAATAGACTCTGAGTTTTGAATTTTTAAAGAATAAACTGTGAAATGGCACCTAAAAGTGGAAAGTGTCAACTGCAGTTATCTGGTCGCCGTGTACCGGGTCAATGTCAAATGTTCTGGTAGTCCGTGATGGAGCGCGAGTCGAATGCAGTCCCAGATTAGTCCTTCTGAAGGGTTACCTTCTAAAGTTTTGTGCCAAGAGTCCTCTTTACTTTGGAGAGTGTCACAGGCAGCAAGAAGAGCGTAGCGAGTGGTGGTCGGCCTGGAGCGAAAAGCAGGCGGATGTCGCGGACAGGATGGCTGATGCTAGACGTTGGCGGTTCTCCATGGGCGAACAATACTTGCTGTGCAAACAGACAGACTGGTGGTGGCTTGTGCTGAGTTTCGGTGTCAGCAGCGCAAACCCTGTGTGTACAAGCCCAGGTGGGGTGACCTTTGTCACTCTCCACTTCAGAGGGCTCTCAGTAGACCCTAGACCCTCAACCTATGTACTCCATGGGAGGAGGGATGGAGGGAAGGCCCCTGTAGTCAGACTTGCATCAAGGTGCTCCTTCAGTGGTGGCCCCTAACCGTGTCTTTCTGTCCTCCCCGGTGGAGGACAGAAGGACACGGTTATCTACTCACCAGGAAATTGGTAAGAACGGAGCCCGTTTGATACAGGTCCTGATGAATGCCGCGTACCCCTTAGGGACACCAGACAGAAACATGTTGACCTTATTCACTACGGTGAGGGGATAATAAATCTCCCCATCTCACCGTCCACTTTTTGAATACCATACAGCCGCCCACCCTATTAAAAATTTAATTTGGCAACTGTAATGGTTTTTAAAATTCACTCACTCGCCACGGGCCCCCACTTAGTTTAGAAGTGCATCCCTGTCGTCAGGTCAATGCCCGCCCTCTATCAAATCGAGTTTTTAGAGGGTGGGGACTGCCGATGATGAAGCATGATACCAGGTTGTGTGTGAGGCCAGTCTTACACTTTTTGTGAGATGTCCACTCTCACAATTTACCTTTGAGCACCTTTGGTCACTTTATCTGGGAGCGGCCCCATTTGTGTTGAACATTTTGTGTTGGAGGCTGGCCTGCTCCTAGCGCCCTGTGCCTCAAGTTTCCTCCTCCGGTTAATCCCTGGGGTTAGTGTGGTTACATGGCCAGTGACATCACTGATGACATCTCAAATTACATCACTGATGACATCTCAAATTACATCACTGATGACATAATCCAGTGATTGTGAGTATTTTCTAAATGTTAGTGAGAGTTAAACATGTATACTGAGATAAGTAGCTGTGGAAATGCCTTTATGGGTTAGTGAGCGAGTGTGTAAGTGGAGTATAGAAGATTGAGGTTGCATGGGAGAGCATGTGCTTGTCCCAGTGATTTTCTAGGTCAGTGAGTACATGTGTTACTGTAGGTATGAGTGATTGATTGGGTGTGTGAGTAGCTGTATGAGTGACTGATTAACTGTGTGAGTGGCTGTATGAGTGGGTGGTGGGTGGGAGTGTAAGTGTGTATCATTGGATGTGTGAGTGCCTTTATTGGTCAGTGAGAAGGAGTGTGAGTGGCTGTATATGTGAGTCAGTGGTTGCATTAGTGCCTCTATGGGTGAGTTGATTTGTGAGTGGTCCTATGGATCAGTAAGTTGGGGTGTAAGTGTTTGTATAGGTTTGTGATTGCATGTCAGTGTTTCTGTGGGAGTGGGTGTATGAGATGTTATATAAGGGTGTTAGTGGGCGTATGAGTGGTTCTGTCGATGTCATCAGTGATGTCATGAGTGATGTCACTGACTATGTCATGAGTGATGTAATATGAGAGGTCATAAGAAGTGCATTGGGGGAGAGTAAGTTATAGTTCGCTCTGGTAAGTGTAACTACTGAATGTCTCTTGTTTTGTGCAAGTGAAATCTGAGCCTAACTATAACGTCCCTGTAACCTTTGATTTTTTTCAGTGGATGTCTATGGTTTTTTAAACTCCTTTCCCAACTGTAACGTCTCTGTAACCTTTGGTTTTTTAGCTTTAGTTTTTTCAATTTTGTTTTCTAACTGAAACTACAAACCTTTGAGAGTGAGTGTGTAAAAGAGTGCATGAACAGGGGAACTCAGAGTAGCCCTGGCACATTTTGGCAGACCATTCCCCATATGTTGTGTAGCGAGGGAGCAGAGTAATTGAGCCTGCCCACTATATGCAGGGCTTGTCAATTCTCTGCCAAAGAAACAAGCATTTGCAATGCCATCGGTCTCGCCTTTGGGACCTTATATGCATTTAGCTATGCAGCACATTAGCCTGGGTGCTGGAACATCTACTGTTCTTTAACATGACACGATCCGGGAAATTGGGCCACTTTTTAGGTCTCGCACCTAGCGTTTCAGTGCGCAGCATTGCTTGCGCAGCGAGAGACCTTATGTAGGGGGTTCTGAAAGCTGACCATACGCTCGTGCGTGTGCTTTTGTTTTCGTCAGCTGCTATTGGCTGTTGCGTGCGTTTAAAAAAAAAAAAAAAGCAGCACGCCATAGGTGAAAGGCGTGTGCATGTCCCAGCTTCTTTAGAAATGTAACCGCCCATTTCCCAGCGGTGTCTGTTACGCGCAGCAGACATGTGTTTGTAATTAGCGCACGTTCGCTTTGCTGCACCGCTCCCTCGCCCCCGCTCCTCCGCTTCACCGCTGCTGGCCCAGAGTCCGCTGACGTCATTGCCGTGCCACGCTGAGATTGGTCTCAGCCTTCAGGGATTCCCGCCTCATCATTGCCGTGCCACGCTGAGATTGGTCTCAGCCTTCAGGGATTCCCGCCTCATCATTGCCGTGCCGCGCTGGGATTGGTCCCAGCCTCGAGGGCTTCCCCACGCTCGTTCCAGGAAGCGGAGCTGCGGCTGAGGCCGGGGAGCATCCCGAAGACTAAATCGCCCGGACTGCTGAGCCCCCGCCGCATTGCACTAAGGTAACCGGAGCTGCATTTTTTTAGAATATGAGCGGGGTGAAGTCTGGCAGCGCTAGATGATGCAAGCTGTCCTCGGAGCCGCGCGTGCACAGACCTCCTGTTTTTAACTCGCTCCAGCTTGTAGCCCGTGAATCACAATTTTATCTAGTTCCATCGCAGACATGTTCCTAATTGGCTTTGCGCCATTTCGCCCTTCTTTCAAAAACCCGATGTCTAGGCCTGTGTTGAGTTTCATTTTGAGCCAGCTGTAAGATTGGGGGTAAGAGTGCACTCTATATTTGAACGGTACCTGGGGGTGCTGACAGCGGCTCTGCATTCCACACCCGCCGCCACCGCCGGCTCCCGGCCGCTCAGATCCCTCTCAGGAGACGCTCTCTCCGGGTGACAGACATCCTATTTGTCTCTTACCTTGTTAAATCTATTCCTGTCACCAGCCCGCCCACCTTCCCCTGACCCTGCCTGCGTCGCAGGCCTTGGGCTGTCAGAGATCACTCTTCGAGGGCTCATTACCTGCACGTTGCGGCACTGTAGGACTAGAGCCGCGCAGACACCACCTCATGAGCCGCGGGCTCGCCTCCGAAGATACGTCTGCTGGGTGGGCTTAAACCAGTTGGCCCCCGTTGCCCGTGCCTGGCATTGAAGGAGGGGACTTAGAGGGCTGGGGCTTGTTAGAGGGTTCAGCGTTCCAATATTTGGCACTGAGGAGAAAATGGCGCCAGGAGGAGGGCAGACTTCTCTTCTATGGCCTAGGTGAAGTGGCATAGGTGGTGTGAGGGCCCTCCTGCACCCCAAGTATAGCTTTATTTTTCTTTCCAACTAGGATGCCTTGGAGCTCAATTTGTCTGCTGGGACCGGGGCCTATTCCACCTTGTTTTGCCGTTGATTGGCTGCTGTCTCTGCCCAGATATTTTAGGAGAGTGGATCAATGTGTCTGGTTTCCAAGTCCCTTGGGTTCCACAAAATAACGCATACACTCACACCAACATGTAGTGATGGACCACTGGCCCTTTTGCCATCTGCTGTTACTGCACATTCGCCAGCACTGAGAGGCCATCTCACAGGCCTGCACGGCACTGAGCAGACCGACTGTGCCACTGAAAGATGGCGTCCGCCTGCACTGTAGGAGTCCACTTTACTCCATTGGACACCACAGAAACTGATGAATGACCCCTTGAGACCAAACATTACTATCAATCAAATAACGAGGGAAACGAAAAAGGGGGAAAGGGTGTATGGAGGAGAAATGGCGGGGAAATGGATGGTTTGAAAGCAGTGGTAATAGTCGGTGCTTGGAAGTCAATTCAGATGTCAAGAGTTTGAATCTCGGGAAGGCAGCCGTTCATCCTTAAGGTCAGTAAATCGAACATCATAAATTGCCTATTGCTAGATAACACCAGTTATTTATAGTGCTAGGGAATGGAAGTAGTAAACAACACATCTGTTCCTGCTAGCCAATGTCCATTGCACCGTCCACTGCACATCACATTGGTGTCCGTCATTCTGAGGTCTTGCCTACATCATGCGTTGTCTGTTTTTAGAAAGACCTATTGTGGACAATACAAAAACTTTCAGGTCAGTCCATTATTTATCATTGGGTGGCTTTATTGGCAATCTCATTGGGTTTCTTTTTATCCAATTTATGTTGTTCTTCTTGTGATTGTCCCTCTTTTAGAGCATAGCTTCTTTACCATACGTTTGCCTGGATGACTTCTATTGTTCAATCACTTACATTCAAGGGAATACGTTTTTTCCTTTTGCTTTTAGCACTTCATTTGAGTTTGTGTGTTTTTTTGCTCTCTCTAGTGTGTGAGGAATGGCTCTTAAACACCCCTGTCCTCCTGGTGACTCATTCCCAGTACCTGTACCTCATGGTATGAGCCATGGGCCCCTGGGCCCTCTTCAGTAACCTGCCGGGGCACACAGCCCCCTGCACCCTTCATTTCCCCAGCACACCCCGTATTCAGCCTGGGATTCCGCTCACTATTCCGGAATAAAGTGTGCACAACTCGCTCCATGGGTGATCTTGTGTCATTGCGTTGGTGATATTTACCGGACAATGGCAGGCACTTCTTTGAAGTGAAATAGGTCTCGCATTTACAAGAGTTTGAGCTATTGCCATTGTAAATGACAATAGCTTAAACTCTCTTAAATGCGAGACCTATTGCATTGCAAATGCTTGTTTAAGGAGTGCCTAATTGTGATCCCAATACAACCCTATTGTTAGCCCACTCAGAAAACTATGGTGAGTGAATGCACCTTATTCAGAAATGTCTGCGTATCCTGCAGGACACAAATTCCAATCCCAATAAGACAGCTCAATGGGGATTGCACATGGGGAATGCATATGAGACATACTGACTACAGATTATAGGCACAAGAATAGACCTGTAGGTTAACGTACTTACTACAGAGATCTGTGTGTTAATTGTTTCTCACACTTATCTTTTTTTCTAGTATGATAGCTCTAACCCTGCAATGCACTGATAAAAGTGGAACATTCTTTGACCAGCGATTTAAACGTGTTTGAATGTAAACAATGGTTATCTAAGAAATCAACTATGTTTCTCAACTAAGTGTGTAGTTAGATCAATTATTTAATATGCAGTTACTTATATGAGAAAATACAACAAAATATTTACACAGTACTGTTTAGTCAGGCTTCTGGCTGGTGTTTGTTGTATGATTTAACATAGCAAATGTTGTCAGGGCCTGGCTTGTGCACTGGCTCTAAGATCCGAAACTCAGCTGTCTCTGTTAATTTGTTGCCGCGTTTACCTCTACTCTAAATGAAGCTAAAATAAATATGGCATTTCTGAATCAGTCATGCAGAGAATCTCAAGATTTTCGAACCATGCAATGTTTTAGGAAGAATCATTGTACGCAATTTCTAGATCATGTAAATTTTTGTCCATTATTAATGGCATTATAAGATGCCTTTCTGACCAACTATGAAAAACGAAACAACGGGGAAAAATAAACCATTCATTAGAGATGCAACTCTCCTCCTACACTTCCCTGTGACTGCCGCCCCTTCAGAACTGACATTAACTTATTGGCTGATTCAAGTCTATATCTAAAAATAAAGTAATATGATTGGCTTAAGAGCCTCAGCCTCGTGAACCTTGTGCCTTGCCTATGACCTCGACTTTATTTTCCCTAGAGTTAGCTCTTTAGGGCCTGTCCTGACGAACTTCACAAACCCCCCGACTAAAACTATCCAAGATGCCGACGCGTGCAACTTCACACCCAAAACGGCCCCTAATCGCTTGCCCAGTTTCACATGGTTTTCCCTTAACTCAATGCGCTGCTAACATATGGGATGTGACATGTTCGTAAAAACTCTACACAACTGTGTTCTTACCTTTAAAACCGTTGTACCCGGGTCCCAACCCCCCGCACTCACCAATTTTTGAAGCTCCCCCACTGGGTTTGGGTTTGTGGTACAGTGCCTGCACGGCCTGGTATATCAACTACAGGTTTGTTTTGCCTCCATGGCAGCGGTTCGGGCGTACACCGAGCAAGACGGCTCTTCACACGCGGCTCCTTCTTAGGCGCACGCCTCCTCCCATACACCGCTTTGCCGTTTGTTGAAGGCTCGTGCTGTTGCTATCCCCAGGCGCGAGGATCTCTCCGCTAATGAAATTAGCAACCTAGTAAAAGCCCTATTCTGCATCATACTGAACCCACTGGTGGGGTTTCTAGGCTTACGGACACTGCTAGGGGGGGTCTCTCCATCATCCAGTGCCACGTAGAGTAATTCTGCGTCTGTGTTTCACTTTAAATTACAGGGGGCAGTACAATCCCACAACTAGATGACTGAGTAACTCCAGCTGGGCAGCATACTCAAACACACTTATGATCAAGCTGCCTAGGCCCGCCCCATACAAACAACCTCAGGGAAGTAACTGTTGTCATAAGTGAATATTTCAAAGTGTGAGCCTGTGCTTCTAGCCACCCCCGCAACTCCTTGTACTTTGTCCTAGTCACTGTTACTTACTCTTTGATCATTTCTACAGGCTGTCGCTGTCTGCTGGAAACAGGCAGAAATAAAGGCTCCAAAATTCTGTATAACTGCCCAGGACCTATTTAGAATTAAACGTGTAATACTTTTTATAAATGCCTTTAAATACAATCAAAACAACTCCAGCTTTCAGAAAGCCTATCTCCTACCCCCAAAAATACTGAGAAACTGGAATACAATTTACCTCTTCTCTAGAACTTGGGGAGTATCTACACCTCAGATGAGAGTTTAGTGCAACATTCCCACCGCCCTCACAATGGTCAACGACCCAACACTCTACTCCCCAGTCACATCTTTGCAGTTTCTTGACCTCTACCTGTTTGGTAACTCTTGGTCAAATTTGCCTCGCCGCTCCCTGGAGGAGTACCACGCAACTCTACGGTTTTAAAGCATCCCCTCTTTCTTCAGTCACTCATGTCCACGCAAACTCTGAAAACTCCCACCACTACATAGCCAGGACTCACACTTCACCACACAAACTCAGCGGCCGTCCAAAAACTGTAGATATGTATGATATAAAACAACCTCTGAAATGGGTGAGTCACAGCCGACCCTTTACTTACAGCCAGTGCTTCAAAATGGGCCAGTACTGTCCGGTACGGAGTACCGGCAATTTTTTTTATTTTGAGAGAGAGTATACCTGCACTTCTCAAAAGAAACGCAATACTTTTAATTGGAGAGAACCGGCACATCTCAGAAACGAGCAGGTACTTTGGTCACTTCCCCTCCTTGCCCTACCAACAGAAAGTACAGGTAGGAGTGCGGGTGAGACGTCGCTAGGAAGCCGACAAGAAGTTAAACTGGTAGCCATCTTTGAACACCTTATAAGACAATAATAAGGTGAGGAAAAAAGGTTAATCTTTTGTTTAAACTATGTTTTTCCATCAATGCCCAGTGATGTTCTATCAGACCTTGCGCATCTTTCCAACCGGAAATAAAGTTCAAGTATTCCTGATTCAGAGCGGTCGGGCGGCAACTGGTTAATCATTTGTTTAAATTATGGTTTTCTATCAATGCCCAGCGATGTTCTATCAGACTACTGGAGCGTTCCTTCCACACTTTTTCAACCAGAAATAAATAAAGTGATTTCCTGCAATGCGTGCGGGTGACGAGCACGAGAGAGGGCGGGGGTAGGGGTTGGAGGGGCCGAAGAGAAGGCATTGGACTGCGGGAGAGGGAGGGGAGGGGGAGAAAAGTTGTCTGCAGTGAAGGGGCCAGTAGCAATGGAAGGACACAAATGACGACATGCTCATCGTAAGGTGGGACTAACAAGGCTAGAACCAATGGGAAGGCAGCATTTAGGACCTAAGCCTATCAAAAAGATGGGCGGAGAGTGGGCGGAGCTTCCATGAAGCTTTCCTGCTATAGTGTATACTGCATGCTTCGCAAAGCGAGCAGCGCATGCGCTGCAACGCTAGGCGAGACCTAAAAAAGAGATCCCCGATAAACAATAAACCCCAAAAAAATGCATTCATACCAGTAAAGGGGCCAATAGCCATAGGCGTGCCCAACAGGGACATAAAACACGCTTACCCAGTAGCAAGTAGGACATTTTGAGAGACACACTCAAAAACAAATAGGAAAACGGAGGTGGGGACTCCCCCACTAAAGCACATACTGCATGTCTCAACGAGACAGCGCATGCGCTGCCTAGGCGAGACCTAAAAATTGCAAAAATGGTGCATTCAACAAACCATTTTAATTAAACATTCAATTGTATTAGCTTTTAAAGCATAGCAAATATTGACCTTGGAGTGCAACAGGATACACAATCTTTGTTGGGACCCTTCAATTATTCCCTCACTATCACCCTCCAAGAGTGCTTCTCTTCTCTCCATAGCCCCTCTCTCACATGTATTTCATTTGTTTTATAGCGCCTTTCATACCACTGAAGAGTGTTTGAGCACTTTACATCAAACACACATAGAGAAAAGGTTACAAAGGGTACCACAAGGTGTAGGCATTGTTGCTGAAAAGTGATAACATACTTCATAACACAGGCCGGCTGGAAATGAAAGTGAATGCTGAGTGGATTATGGTGGCTTGTTGATGTTGTAACTGGGGCTTATATTTGCAGCACCGCTGCAAAACTGCCCTCCCAGTAACAAAACTTGCCTCCCACCTTTCCAGCCTCCCGGTAAAATGCCCTATCTGGCAAGGATGGCCGTGTGCGTAAGTGTCTCAGTGGGTGTGAGATAAGGTGTGTGAGTGTCTGAGTGGGTCTGGGTGTACATGCATAAGTGTCTGACTGGGTGCATGAGTGTCTGGGTCTGTGAGTGGGTGCATGAGTCTGAGTGGATCTGTTAGTGGGTGCATGAGCCTCTTAGTGGGTGTGTGGGTCTGTGAGTGGGTGTGTGAGTGCCCAGGCCGCATTTGAATGAAGTGGGGGGGCTGCACGGCCCCCCTCCCCGTTTTTGGCCCTAGGGACCCCATCCCCTGGTGCCCGGCCTTAACTCAGTTGTGGAGAAGAGCCGTACAACCCGCCCCACTGGCCGATTTTGGTCCCAGGATCCCCTTCCCCTTGCCTTTAAAATTACATTTTTTTAATAGGGGCCCCCCTCCCTAGGCAGATTTGGGCCCCAGGCATCCCATGGCTTCAGCCCTTTTTCCAAAGTGGGAGAGGGGCTGCGCAGCTCCCCTCCCCAGGCTGATTTCGGCCGCTGGGACCTCATCCTCCGAGGCCTAGCCATGGTTCTCTAGATGCCTCTAAGGCACTCAGTGTGCAATGGGACCACAGGGGTACCCGGAAGGCCCCCATGGTCCCTGCCAGCTCCCCACCTCCTGCAGGAGCCGGCATTGCTTTCACACACAGGGAGCTGCTAAACATGTAACTCCCTGTGTGCAAAAGCAATTCGTCTGTTTCCCTGCTCGTTTGACAGCGGGCAGGGAAACCAATGAAAGCTCCACTTCCAGCAAACCAGCATTTTCACAGCTCTCGCTTGCTGAAAGCAGAGTGTTTGCTGTGACTAGGCGGGAGCGGTTAAAACTGCGCCAAGCGACAGCAAACAGCTGTGCCCCAGAGGTGGGCAGCCTGGGACATAGCAGGAGCCAGCATTGAGGGGAAGGGGGTGACCCCAAGGCCATCTATGGCTCCAATAGGGGGGCCACATGGCCCCCCTTCATTGCAGTACTTAACACCTGGGAGGTGGCGGTCCCCGGGGCTGCATGGGTGCCCCGCAGGCCCACATTATTATGATGTTTAGCCCGCCTACTTACAAATTTTTAAGTCCCCAGGGAGGTGTCGTCCCCAGGGCGCGGGGTGCGGCATTGGCACCCCCTGCATACATAAAACAAATGCCCTAGTTGAGGGGTCTGAGCGACGTACCTCCTATTTATTTGGTATGCCCTCGGACCTGGCAGACCTGGAGGGGTTATTTTAAAGCAAGCACGGGAGCTGGCGCTTTTTTTTTTTTCATTGTCAATTTTTCCAGCGAATTTACCAATATCACGAATTCACTGCAAATTTTTTATTTATTTTTTATTGCTTTTAAGCCGTGGCAGGGTCCCAAGGCTTGGGGGTCAGAGTATTCCTACCCTGCTCCCTTCTGTTTTTTTGTTGTACTTTTTTGGGGGAATCTGCTGCCAGCACTTCCTAGTTGAAATGTTGCAGCCATTCAAAGCTCTGCATTTCCATGCACAAGCTTGTTATTATTAACAAATTTGTCACGGCCACAGATATCACGAAATTTATCGATTTACATTTCTCAACAACTACTGGACGGATTTACACCAAATAAGAAGCGCAATCTGCATAACAAATCTATTTTCTGCCAAATTTGGTGTAATTCTATCCAACAGTTCAGGATATATATATATATATATATATATATATATATATATATATATATATATATATATATATATATATATATATATATATATATATATATATATATATATATATATATATATATATATATATATATATATATATATATATATATATATAAACATAGTGCGGCAGGCACCTGCAGCACCCATCAAATATTGTTAGGTATCTTCTCCCTCCAGGAAAGACACCAGGACTGCAGATCCAAAGGTTTAATCATTCGGTTACGTGTTTCAGCAAATTGGAATATTTTATTTAATTCACAATCAAACATAGAACATTATCATTTAATTTTGAAGACTGGAGGTTCTCTAAATTCTCTATTTAATTTTTAAAGATGAAGATATGCTAAACTCTAGGATATCACTCTTTCTTTTTTGCTCAATTGAGGCCTCCCATCATCTATACTAGTCTGGTTATATGTGATGCTACAACAAATCAAGCCAAAGATACAGACTTAATTTTCAGCCAACAATTTCAAATTCCTTTACATTTGCAGAACGTTTTAAAATTTTAAATTCTTAGTTTATTTTAATTTGTTAAAGACCCGGGAACCTCTTGAGTATGACCACAGGTTAAGAACCAGTGACGTAGAGAGTTGAAGGAGGACATATGTGTCAGAACACCAGAAAGTTGAGATCTGGGACACCTTTAATTAGACTCCATCCACACTGGGGATAATCTGATAATTATGAAACCTTTTATTTGGGTATATGTCTTGAGTATCCTCTCTTTTTATATGTCTGTGTAATTGTGGACTTGAGAATACGTCTCTACTGATATGTTGCCGGTTGAATGATTTCCCCACCAAAAAGCAAAAAAATATATAATTAAACTATTTTCCTCACTTACATTTTTGGGGAACTTCTGCAAATAAACGTATAAATGTTCTTTTTCTACATGGACACCAATTTAGAACAATTCAGTGCTCCCAGATACAATCATATTTCACGACTATGGGTGCAAACTGATATTTCGACATTCGGCAATGTGGTTTGTTTTAGTGGCTTTATTAGGTTCCTAGAGGTTCCATCTACTTTTGGATTCTAAAAAATGTTTAAGTGTTCACAATTATCCTCGTCTCCTATGTATTATGTGAATAGTACTGTATCTATCTCAGAAGTGTTAATATGTACTATGAGGAGTTATTAGCTCTGGAAAAGGAAGATATAGGCTAAAATTTCTAAATGGGAGTACAATTTGGTCTCTCATATAAAATGAGAATACTTTGTACAGTCCCTTAGGTACATTACTCAGATTTTGTTTCTATAGAATCTTTGCATGCAGCACCCCTTAGAGGTTTTATAGATGGTGCATTGTGGACAAAGGCTGAAGTTCAGAACATAGAGATATTAAAACAAACTTGGTGCATACTCTGGCTAACGGCTCATCGTTTTGAGACAATTTTACATATGTTTTCAAGAGTATTAATGACATATCTGGTATGTTTTTAAACTGTTGCAACATTTAATTTCCTATTTTGTGCAGCGTTTGAACAAATGGGGCCTGTGCTAATGTTTGATGTCTTTGACTGATAATTGCCTGACTAACTACCATTGCAACGTGTCTACAAACCACACCATACTGTTTGCTGAGGGCACTAAAACATGTTAGGTTGGTATTGATCTGAAAGTATGATTTGCATCAAAAAACATAATTGACTCAGAATAGGAATTAGAAACCTTTAACTACATATGTAACAAACTAATATTCCCCGTTTCTGAGTGCTGTTTTTTTTTTATAGATTTGACTACTGAAATGGGAAAGATTGAACTTTTCTAAATCCATTTTGTACACGGCAAGAATTTTAAGTGCTTTGTCAATTTTGTAATGTCTAAATGGCCTCATTAAAAACATTTTGCTAGAATCAGAAAGGAGACACAATAAATCAGTCAATCAAGGAATATGTGAAGTGCAGTTACAAGGCGCTGGAGTTGCTGTTTGCTTCGGTGACCTGTTTATTCAGTCTTGAATCTCTTCCCGAATTGCTGGAGAGATGGGGTGGTCGATCCTGAGATGAAGAGGAAGGTATTCCAAGCTTTGGCTGCCACATGTGAGCTGTTGCTTCTGCGGAACCGGAGGATGTCTATGAGAAAGAGTGAAGCAGATAATAGGTGTCTTTTTGGTTGGAAGTCAGACATTTGTCAACAACTTGAACTGGCATCTTTCTGCATCCGGAGCCAGTGTAGCATCTTGAGGTGGGGTGTGGGATCGTCTGGTGAGGTTGAGCATGAGTCTAACCGCTGTGTTTTGTATTGTCTGTAGTCTCTTCAGGAGGCATGCTGTGATTCCTACTTAGAGGGCCTTCGTAATGATCCTTCTGTTATTTCCTGGGTGCCACCTGAGGATCTTGACGAGCATGCGTAGAGTGTGGAAGCAGGAGAATGAGGCTCAGTTTGCCGGTTTCTTAATGGAGGGCTTGCTGTCCAGAATGATGCCGAGGCTGCCGGCATGGTCTGTCGGAACTGGGAATTGGCCGAATTCAGTAGGCCACCATCCATCGTTCCACGGAGAGTTGCTTTTCCCAAAGATGAGGACAGCTGTCTTGCTCATCTTGAGCTTGAGAAAGTTGTCCTTCATCCAGTTGGCGATGTTCATCATACATCTGTGTAAGTGCTCTGGTGGTGGAGGGGTCTTCAGACTGCGAGATGACGAGCTGGATGTTGTCAGTGTAGGAGATGATGTTGATCCCGTATGATCTGACAGTCCAGGCTTGGGGGGGGGGGGGGGGGAGTCATGTATGTGTGGAAGAGGTTCAGCTGAGGGATGATCCTTGGAGAACACTGCAGATAATCTTTGGTTCCGTGAACAGTGGGAGACTGATTCTCTGGGTTCTTCCGATGAGGTATGAGGTGATCCATTTGAGGACATCTCCCTTGATACCAATGTGGTGGAGTCTGTTGGTCAAGATGTGATGGGAGATGGTGTTGAAGGTGGCTGACTGGTCCAGGAGGATGAGGGCTGCAGTTTCGCCGCAGTCCAGGAGGGCACTTATGTAATCTGTGTCTGCGATCAGGGATGTCTCTGTGCTGTGGTTGGCTCAGAATCTAGATTGAGAGGGGTCCAGAAGGTTGTTGCATTCCAGGTGTTCTGTGAGTTGCTGGTTGTTTGTCTTCTCAGACAGCTACAGTAGGATGTAGGCTTAAAGTGGCCCATTTAAAATATGTGTTCTGAAATTTAGAAGTCCATTTATATCATAATATTTACCACTAGGCTTTCATTTTTTTAAATCATTAAACTGGGCCCCTTCTGAGTCTTGCCATGTTTATGAATGTGAAATGACACTACACACTGCATCACACCCCTTTCCTGTATTCATACATTAATACTTCTAAAGAGGTCCAATAATACTTACGACCCATGGCCTTTTGGCTATGTTATACTCAATAGTTGTAAAAGAATTGAATAGTTATTATATGGTCCATGAGAACAGCCAACATTCCCCTTCCGAAAAAAATACAGACTGTCTCCAGGGAATCTCCTCTACGGGCTATGCTTTTAGATCCTCACTGTCCAAGCCCTTTAAAAAAAAAAGAATTTAAGTAGTTTTCCCTTTTAATCCTGCCTGTTGCCTCATATTTTTTCTTTTGGCCAGCAACATTTGCTGAAGTGATGTGACAGACTTAAAAATTCACAACATGTAATTCACTCCTGAAGGGTGTTTCCACTCTAACACCCTATTTCCTATTTCTGGCTCATACATTTTTAATTTTTGTTGAAATATTTTTCCCTTCTTTCGTTTACATAGCATTACACTTTATGAGGGATTGTTTGAACTGTAATACATCAAAAATTATCCAAGGAGGAGCGCGCAACCAAGATGGCCGCGTAGGTGCGAGGCTCCCGAGGACCTCCGCGACCTCCTGCATAAATCCTGACCATATCCTGTCCTAGACGAGGGGACTGTGTTCGTGAGACCGAGCTGAGGTGCCACCCGTTTTCCGTTTCCAAATCGGACCTCGGGCACGGGCGGGAGCATCGATTGAGGTTTGCGGCCTTCTCCACGCCGGCCCCCCGGATTGGAGTTGTGGGGCGACCCGGAGACAAAGTGAACAACAGCGGCGGGCGAGGCTGGGCGATTCGCGTACCCCGCACTTTCACTTTCGCTTTCGCGCCCTCCTTGCTGCCAAGCGAGGTAGGGTCGCGAGGCGGCGTGCGGTGGTGTGGCTTCATCGGGGTGCCCTGCCGGCCCGCCAGCTGTGATCCTGTTGCAGGGATTCTGCTTATACACAGAACTATGCGTAGAACCCCAGGACCTCAGTGAGTTGTGGTGTACCAGAAACTCACCTCAGAACCAGTATCCGGCTAGCATAAGTGTCCCATTCGTTATCCGAGATTTAGCTCGGCGGTCCCAATGAAAAGACAACCCAGAACACGCGACTCAGTACATACTCAGGAATGGTGGGAATCGGAAATACCTGTTCATATATTATTCTCACATCAGTCCACAACAATAATCAACAGAGACACGGTGTAAATAAAAAGAGTTTATTTTTATAGACCACGTGTCCTAAGATGCAGTACTTTGGCTAATACAAGCAGACAAATGATTAATATCAAAACCAGCAACATAGTTACAATACCATAGAATACAAAAGGGGTGATCATATTATAATGACAGTGGATACTACCACCTTCCCTTTACTAAGAAGCTAATATTATTATTATGCTAATAGAAGGTCTCTTAGGCTTGAATAGGGGACCCCATACCTCAAAGATCAGCTTAGTGAAATCACATCACAGGAGCATCAGGAGTCTTCTCGCAGGAAGGCTCGTCTTCGGTCTGAATAATAAACATGATGTCTGTGATATTAAAAGCACCAACTTTCAGGTATGTGCAGCTGCGCGTGTGTTATGGCTAAATAGTGGGTCGATCAACCTAGAGTGGAAAACATGCATTGTGTAATAATCCAGACTGTTTGTCACACCATGTACAGACCAAGGTCGCTGCGCAGAGCTTGGGATGGTAACAACAGATTGCTCTCGTGTGAAGCAAGTCTCGAGTCAGCAGTTTGTTTAAGAAATAACATGTAAACGCAGTGTCGTGTGCAAAAGCAGAAAGATGGCTTTCTAACATTTAACGTGGTTATGCTAACTTAACAATGTATGTACGTATTCAGGAAGAACTCACTACACGCCCCCTTGATCGAAGCTCTATTTAATAGGCAAGAAAAGAGAGAACGCAGAGTTCAGTTTCGTCAGAGCAGAACAAGGCGTAACCAATGCAGAGTTTCAGAATGCGCCAAAGTCCGAAACCACAAAAAAAAATATAAACCTGGGTTTTTTGAAAAAAAAAATGGAAGTAAAAAAAAAACTCAAAACGACCATCAGGAAGAAAAAAGAGAAAGAAAAGAAGAAATGTTGCGCCAGGGTGCTGTCCAGTAGCACAGACGCAAAGGACGACTGTCCAGTTAATCCATGAATGTATAGGCAGCATATGTGGCCACTGCTTCCAACAAAAAATCGTTCGCAGGGCCACTGAAAGTCTCAGCCATCCAATCCATCAACGAAAAGGAACATACGTGTTCTTCAACCATCGGAGCCTCTAGCACGATCAGAGGGCACCCGGAATGTTCCTCCAAATAGCTCATAGCCAGCAAGTTGTAGGCAGCCGTTGAGATGTCCCAATTACCCAGGATACCATGCGCCGCACCACAGGCCATAATCCGGACACCAGAACAGGCCAACTCGTGAGACACTAAGGGCCTCATCAGTCGATCGAAATCCGGCACCGGAGACACCAGGTTGGTCAAGCACAAATCCAAAGGCCATTCAAAGGGACAATCCAGGCAGTGAAATACAGGTTGCACACAAGTGAAATAGGAATACCGGAAGGACAATCCATATGCCAGGCTTAAGGTCGCCAACGGCAGAGTTCCATAAAAGTCAAGCATCCTATCACGAAGAAGATGCAGGCGGGACAGGCGCTCGTGTGGCACAGAAGGAGCAGCCATTCCGGAGTATGAAAAGTAAAAGCAGCACACCTGCCACACCTGCCACCAGCGCCAGAAGCAGCGGAACACCTCCAAAGATGCTCGAGAAAAGTGAATGAAAAAATGCCGGAATCACACCAAAAATAGTTTTGAAAGAGGTCACGAGACCCGATCCCACAAGTTTAAAAAAATGAGCCAGGCCGGTCGTGGACGAGGCATTAAAAATAGTTTGGATCAAAGTGCCGAAATGGAGGGGGAGATCAGTATTCAGAAGCGCCTGTACCTCAGTGCGCGTATTAGCAACGTGAAGGACAAATGTTTCACGAGAGGAAGTCAATGGCACCTCTTTTGGGGACAATAGAGCTCTTATTCTGCTCAACTTGTTGAACTCTGCTTTCAAGGTTGGAATCGAAGGCCAGATAGAAACATCCAGCCGCCCATGCGGGGGTGGAAAGAGAACATTATTGCAGCAGACAACTTTCTGCGAGACAGTTACTATGTACGGGATTCCCACTAACATCCCGCAGCAAGCTTCATTATTCAAAATTAAATAACTACCGTTTGCAAGCAGCGTGAAAGAAGGCGTAATCACAGGCACTGGGATACCTCGTAGGACGCAGGCCAAGTTCGGGGCTTGTACATTGCATGCGCCGTGTAATTGAATGTGCCTACATACCAAGGAATGGTCTGGTGTCGTGGTACATTCCTCGCCTTTCAAATAAACCTCAGTTCCGTCCCTCGTACATCTATACGTAAAGGGGAGGGACCAAACCTCATGTATGAAAGCGGTGCCCAGCGGTTCATATCTACCCAAAGCATAATGTTTCATACAAGACGTAAACTTAAAAAGCGCGAAAGGGAGAGTTATCAATCCGTGTACTAACCACGTAGCTGAATTGATCTCCGCTACAGAGAAAGGCAACGGTTCTAACTTTTCAATATGTAACAATGAATATGTAGCATCCTTCATGGACATAAATCGCTGCTTGTCAGTAAGGTTAAAGGGAAGGAATAACGATGTAGTGTTCAGATAGTCCCAAGGGACACTCCCTGCCTTTAACGTCTGCAATGTCCATGCAAACTGCATAACAGAACGCAACTGGTTTTGACCATGATATAACACAGACATATCATCATGCACAATATCAACAACAGAAGAAACAATATTATCTAATGTATAAATCCTAGAAGAGAGAGTGCTAATGCTATTATCTATAACGGCTAAAACCTTCTCCATGTTTGCTTGGTCAATAGCTCTCAATCTGGAAGCCGCCTCAATCTGCGACAACTTCCAGACTTCGTTGTAAATAGCATACGCCCACCTTTTGGTTCTGCCACCCACAGGACCCTTAACAAAATCATTCAAATCTATTTTGTCATGTAATTGTGATAAATGAACTTTGACAGACGCCAAGGTGGAATGTCGCAGCCAAGATTGACATAACTTTCCCACAGAGTATGTAGTTACAGTATGTGACGACTCAAACCGAGGGTCTACGCGTTCCCGAGTATACCCCGGTTTCAGTCCCAGAAAACGACGTTGACAGGTGTCTGAACTGCTTTGCCAAACTAACCAACCCTCACTATTAAATTTCGAAATATTAAAAGATGTATTTGAAACTAAGGATTGCAAAGCAGTAAGGGATAGATCTGTGTGGTTATCCCAATTGGGATAAGCGCCCAAATCCGGCACAGAAGGTGACTTTAATTGTTTAGAAGTAGCCAATCCAAAACAGGTGGTTTGGAAGATGGATGAATTTAAAAACAAAATATGATTTGGTATAAGACAGGCACGATGTAAAGCCTGTGTACCCTGAACCTGCCACGGTCTGGAACCCCAAACCGACTTTAGATCAATAGTAGCCTTCCATAGATCATAACCTTTGATTGACAACTCGTCCATAAAGGACTTGGAATAAAGCAACTTTGTGTGTGTCAGTCGAACCTTTGCGGCAGACTCAGGCAGCACCTTAAAATAAAACGCTGCCGGGTTGGAAACACTGAAATCGGTAAAATAAGAATACTTGTTAACTAGGGTTTGTGAACTTCCGAATGCGGGAGTAGGACAGTGTTCCCATTGGGTAAAATTTACAAAGTTTCTAAATGTATTTGCTTTATGCAGGAAGTGATTGCCATAATGTTGAAAACAATACTGTTCCGCATAATTAGCCGCATTTTCATATAAATCTTCAGCATCAAAAGCGGCATAATATTTCAAATCAGAAAACAGTGATTCAATGGCGTGTACATCCCAATCATCAGAACGTATGTTCTGCCTAACCACATCACCCATAGAAACACGAAATACATTAGGTACATTAATGACCTCTGTAGGCCCATGAATTTGGAATTTAACAGCATCCCATGCGATTCCATCCAAGACGGGCCAGGCAGTAATATTCACAAAAGTCTGGTCCCTTTTCATGATGTGGGACGAGGAGTGGGGGGCCAAAGTTCCATTGATAAGTCTAATTGTCGATCTCTCACTCAGATAGTGGCCGTCCACAAGACGGAAAAAAACTATTACAAATCCAATTGACATAAACAAAAAAATAGTAAAAAGCATCAACCAGATGTACGTCCAAGGGGCAATCAAAAAATGTCTCTTAAACCAGCTGAAAAAAACAGCAATGTTTGATGGGGGGCTTGAGGGTAACGAGTTAGTGTCAAAGGAGAAACGGGACTGGCCAAGTGTTGTAGATTGTAAAACAGGCGAGGGACCACGTGTAGGATAAGCATACTCAGTCTCTTCGGGCAAACCACCAGCCGATGGTATCAACAAGGGATCAGTAACAGACTGCAACTCGATGGCAACCTCAGGCAAGGTGTTAGAAGCAAGAGCCAACATTGAATTTCTTTGGATCGTCTGGCATGAAACTGCCGGAGTCATACTAAGAAGTATCGGCCACTCGCTGAAGTTTGACATTGTCAATAGAGATGTACCTGTTTTCTTTGCGACCAGGAAGTGGAGGTAAAATGACTGTTCTTGTACCCTGCACTCCAAGCACTGGAACTGGTGCACGATAAGAGGGGCCAAACTCCTTCTTGTTCTCCACCTTCTCACGGACCAGGTCTCCAACTCGGGGTAGCCAGCCGACTACCGGAACCTGAGCTTCAGCTTCAGATGTGGAGGGCAAGTGTTCCTTCGAAAGAGTGTCTCTGGCTTCTTGTAGAGTCTGCAAAACAGCACAGTGATCATCTACGTCAAAGGGTGCGGTCGACGCCGCCATGTCTAGACCATCAAGGTCTGGAACAAACATTCTGATTCCGAAGAGCATCATGTACGGGGTCCGCCCACCCAGAGACCTTCTAGGGAGATTATTAAGTGCACGTTGGACGTTATACAAATGGGCTAGCCAGTTCCGGCCTGTGCCTAAAACACGTGCTGTCAATGATTGCTTTAAGTCACGGTTCATTCGCTCCACCACACTATTACCCTCAGGTCGGTAGGGGGAAGAAAATTTGACTAGGACCCCCAAATTTCTCATAGCCTCCTTGTAAGCCTTAGAGGCGAACGCAGGGCCCTGATCAGAATGGAAGGTACCACACGCAAAAGTTCCCACAAAGACACGCAAATCCCTGATGACAGTCCGCGAGTCAGCACTCCTTTGTGGCCATACCCATAGAAAACGTGTGCACGAATCCACTGCAACCAAGATGTACTTGTACGCAGTATCAGAGGAAAAAGGACCGCAGTGATCTAAATAAACACAACCAAATGGCTTATTAGAGATGTACAGCTGTGTCTGTGGTGGGCGCGCAACAGTAGAAGGTTTAATCTGTTGGCAAATCTCACAATCAAGAACATAAGCGCGCGCTTGTTTATATAAACCAAACCACCAGTAACGTTGTTGTAGCAGAGATATTGTAGCTGACACACCGGCGTGGGCAGACGCCAACCCCTCATGTGCAGCCAAGATCAGTGCTGGCCTGCAGTCTGAGTTGGGAATAATTCTGTCACCAACGTCGTTAATCCTCACTAATGGGACATTATCAGGACTTAAATGGTAAATGTAACGAGAAGGAAAACCCTTTGGGTAATCGCCTCCCTTTTCTGTAGCAGCAATAGCTGCCAAGATGTCATCATCAATCTTACTTTTTGATCTGGTTACTGCTGCCACTAAGTATGTAGCCACTGCTGTTTTTGCTGCCTCGTCAGCCAAGCTGTTGCCGACAGCATGGACACCAAGTCGCTGGTGACCAAGAGTGTGAATAACATTCACGAGAGGGAGACGGTCTTTAAAGTCTGCCACTCGAACCCAAAGCGTTTTATGCTTAATTGTGCTACCTTTTGTGTCTCGATAATCATTCTGAGACCAGAAATGTAAATTGTCATTGTAGGACTGGACACAGTAGAAGGAATCACTCACTATAAGAGTAGTGACCCGGGGATCAGCAAACTCCAGTGCAAGCACTAGAGCCCGAAGCTCCGCCAATTGCGCGGTACAATCACCCAATGACTGCGTATGCACTGCATCAGATTGGAATTCACCATTTACGAATGTACCTACGACAATAGCGCAAGCCGCTGAGTAAGCGTGCTTCGATCCAATCGCGGGCTGCGCAGACCCGTCAGTGTATATGACACAATGGTATTCTTCGAGCGGGCGCAAAGACAGAGGTGCCGGATGAACGAATTCATACTGCAAGAACTCTTGAGTCTGTAATGAGGCATCAAAGATGTAGGTGACGTCTGGCGACGTCAGTGTTGTGGCCCATTGTATCCACCGAGGATGCAAAGCTTTAGAATTTGGTACACTTGCCTTTGTCACTGCTTCTAAGGCAGGATAGGGTGTTACAACCAGAATCTGTTTCCCATGTGACAGTGCGCGTTCTTTAAGGATCGCCATCTGTACAGCAGTCAGAACTTTTTCGACCGCGGAAAAACGTAATTCAGCAGAGGTGTACAAGTGGGATTTGTACGCAATGGGGACGGTATCGCCCTCATTAAACGTCAAATACGTGAAACCCACTGCGCCTGGCACTATTCGTATTACCAGGTTAGTGCGGTTATCACGTGTCAGCAAATATTGTGAAGCAAGAAGGTCAGCCTGTAAAGACTGTAAAATTTTAGAATGTTCCAGCTGCCAGCTAGACTTCGAAAAGGTAGGTTGTACCAAGGCGTAAAGCGGCTTGATACGCTGGGCATAATCAGGAATGTACGTACGGCCGAAATTCAGAAAGCCCAGCAAAGATTGTAATTTCTTTAGTGTCGTAGGCGCACTCAAGCATGCGCACTTCTCCAGAAAGTGGGGAGCTAACCCCTTTCCTTCACTATTGAGCTCGTAGCCCAAAAACAACACCGTATATTCCGCGATGTGAGACTTCGCAAAATTGAATTTGTAGCCATAGTCAGCAAAACTCACTATAATATTGTCGACTCGAGACAGATGTGGCAACAGCTCATCATCCGTGAGGTAGATATCGTCAACATAGGAGTATGCCTCGGGATCTATTCTTTCTAAGAGAGAAACCACGCGAGCGGAAAAGACGCCAGGGCTATTTTTGTACCCCATGGCTAATCTGGTAAACTGTTTTTGTTTTCCGCCCGAAGTAAACGCTGTCCACTGGCTACTCAGTGTGGACAGGTTATGGCTAAAAAAGCCATTGGAAATGTCAAGTGTCGTTTTAAATCTTTTACGCACGAGACTGTCGACTAGAGCCGAGCTATGTGTATTTTGTACCGCGCAGGTCCGGCAATGGGAGTTTAGGTGCCGGTAATCCAAAACTAAACGGTACGAGCCGTCAGGCTTCGTTACAGTGAATAAAGGGTTATTCATAGGGGACACACAAGTTTCAATTACACCCTGATATTCCAATTGTTCAAGGATCGCCGCGACGTGGGGTCTAGCTTCACGACGCATGGGATACTGGGGCTGAGGCTGGGGCATAGACCGCAATGGAATCTCATGGCAGGGGGACAACCGGTCCCAACCCACCTGAGTACGATACACCGCTGGCGCAAGCGCTAGCGCCCACTCCCCAGCATACATTTCAGCCTGGTCCTTAGGCACTGTGTGCGCAAAGGACGGGAGGATTTTCTCCTCCCCTTTAGGAGCTTCCAAAATGAAGGCTGGGGGCCAATCTGCCTCCGCTAGGAGGATGTCATAGGTGGTGGTCAGATTATCCCAAAAAATCCCTTTTATAGTACGTTGTATGTCACCCTCTATTAATAAGACTATTTCATAAAGTCTGTCAGGGGGAGCCACTCTGGTGTCAGCTGTTTCAACAGTAACCAATACATCAGTTGCTGTCGCCGCCAGAAATGGACGCAGAGCTTGACGGACTATGGTAATTTCCGCCGCGCTGTCCAGTAGCGTCAGCGCCCATGTCCGGTTCCGAAGCTGTGTCCGCACTATCTGAGGCATACTTTGCCGTCAGAGCCGCCACTTTCTTCTTCTGAAACGGGGGTCTTTGTCGAGCAAATTCGTCCTGCTTGCCTTTTCCCTCAGTCTGTCGAGGTTGGTCACGCTGTTGTGGAGCACCCCGACCTTTGCCACCGCCTCCGCCACCGGACTGTGTAGCCGATGTTTCCTGTGAAGAACGAGGAGAACGCGGTTCAGAAACCTGAAATCTATCAGGAGACTTAATAGTAGCACGATCTCGCAGATCATAAGTGCGTTCACTACTTGACTGTACGGGAGAGGCAGGCCGAGAGCCCTGTTTCTGCTGCTGCTTTCCCTGTTGTTTAGACCGCCAATTTTGTTTTTGAAAAGTTGGCCGGCCTTCCTTACCAGGAGTTTCTGCCTTACCCTGCTGCTTAGAATCGGGATTTTTGATCACAGGCTTAACTCCTAAAGAGCTACGACCCAAATCTCGATATGCCTCAGAGATTATTTTTGCAAATTCCTGCGGTTTGTCCTCTTCAGCAACTTTCTTCAGTTCATTACGAACCTGAAAGTGCAACGCATCACCCTTAAGGTTTCCCATTATCATGGTAGCCACCAGGCCAAAATCTCCGAGGAGCTGCATCCCCAATTCTATCGCAGACTCCGCTCCATGGTCCTCTTGAACCTGTTTAATAATGGAGGGCAGCTGTAACATAGACGGAGTGCCAAAGCACTGCGCGTACGTTGCAGCAAAATTCTTACCCCAGGATACACAATCATCCATATGGGGAACTAAATCTTTAGGCAAACTAATGGTGAGGATCCTGTGTTTCTCCACAGGAGTTGTATGCGGATAAACCGCCTCTATTTGGTCAAATTTTTCAGCAAGCCAAAAGGGATAATCATCCCTTGTGGGGGGGCGCTTGCCCATAACAGAATTAACCATAACAGGACTAATGACCACCGCGTGACGATCACTAGGTTGTCCCGCACTAACAGGCACCCCCGCCTGTACAGTGCGCGACACATACTGCACTAACGCCCTATATACTGTTATAAGGGCAGTGTGTAGTACACGCAATTCATCCACCGTCACCGTGAGGTAACGGGGATGAGGCGTAAATCCGGCTAGTACCGGCCAAGTGGCCCCCGCAATTGATAAAGGGCCCATTCTCGGCGGTATAACCACATGGGGGAGGGCGCCATTAAACCAAATCTGATGTTGCCAAGCAGATATTGGTATCTTCTGTGTCCTATACGGTGCATAGGCGGCAGGCACGGCAGTGGCAGTGTAAGAATGAAATGTATTATCATTTCCACTGACTGCCGGAATCGTCACCCAAGAGTAGAATAACTCAAAGGGATGAGCCGCATCGGCTCCCACCACAAAGATGACGTCCATGCCCGCGTCCGGCACTCCATACTGCGTCAAATGACGTTTCAGTGCCGCACGGCTATGCGCCGCAATATTTATCGCCATAAGGACAAGCTACACTTCAAGTATTCAGTAGCACTAGGGTTCAATAACCTTTTTAATAATCAAGCTTGAAGGAACCTATATCAATAGAACTAGGTAGGTTTAAAATCCGTCAGACTTGTTATCCGGAAACAAGAATGAGGGTGCTGTGGACTAAATGTAAGCACTACTAAGGCGTTTCAACTCATAGACCAAACGTTAGGTGCGCCATGTTGCAGGGATTCTGCTTATACACAGAACTATGCGTAGAACCCCAGGACCTCAGTGAGTTGTGGTGTACCAGAAACTCACCTCAGAACCCAGAACCCAGTATCCGGCTAGCATAAGTGTCCCATTCGTTATCCGAGATTTAGCTCGGCGGTCCCAATGAAAAGACAACCCAGAACACGCGACTCAGTACATACTCAGGAATGGTGGGAATCGGAAATACCTGTTCATATATTATTCTCACATCAGTCCACAACAATAATCAACAGAGACACGGTGTAAATAAAAAGAGTTTATTTTTATAGACCACGTGTCCTAAGATGCAGTACTTTGGCTAATACAAGCAGACAAATGATTAATATCAAAACCAGCAACATAGTTACAATACCATAGAATACAAAAGGGGTGATCATATTATAATGACAGTGGATACTACCACCTTCCCTTTACTAAGAAGCTAATATTATTATTATGCTAATAGAAGGTCTCTTAGGCTTGAATAGGGGACCCCATACCTCAAAGATCAGCTTAGTGAAATCACATCACAGGAGCATCAGGAGTCTTCTCGCAGGAAGGCTCGTCTTCGGTCTGAATAATAAACATGATGTCTGTGATATTAAAAGCACCAACTTTCAGGTATGTGCAGCTGCGCGTGTGTTATGGCTAAATAGTGGGTCGATCAACCTAGAGTGGAAAACATGCATTGTGTAATAATCCAGACTGTTTGTCACACCATGTACAGACCAAGGTCGCTGCGCAGAGCTTGGGATGGTAACAACAGATTGCTCTCGTGTGAAGCAAGTCTCGAGTCAGCAGTTTGTTTAAGAAATAACATGTAAACGCAGTGTCGTGTGCAAAAGCAGAAAGATGGCTTTCTAACATTTAACGTGGTTATGCTAACTTAACAATGTATGTACGTATTCAGGAAGAACTCACTACAATCCGCCCTTCGGAGCTGTGGTCGCCCTCCCCCGGAGCCCGTGAACTGGTCTGTCAGCTCCTTTCAAGGAGATTGGCACGATTTGGGGACTGGAGCCATGTCCACGAAACAAGATGGCGACCGGGCAAAGGTGAAATCGACCCGCCGTGGCGCAGCCCCTCAGTCTAACAGCATGGACCGCTACACCCTCCAGAAGGGATCTCCAGAGGCGCCGCGTAGGTCCCCTGTTGGCCCGACTGATGCTCCTGCTCCGCCCGCGGATCTGACCCTCCGGGACGTCATGGGCGCCATCGCCGAGATGAAGGCCTCAGTGGACCAGCGCTTTGACACTCTGGCGCAAAAGATTGACTCGGTCCTCGTGGATGTGGGCCTGGTGAGGGCCGATCTGTCCAAGACGAATGACCGGGTCGACTCTTTGGCCCACACCACCTTGGGCCTCACAACGGACGTGGCAGCCCTCCAAAAGGAGGTGCGCCGACTGGGCCAGGCGAGCGCCCTGATGGATCGTCGACTGGAAGATTCCGAGGGTCGGGCCCGGAGGAACAATGTTCGCATTGTCGGGGTGCCGGAGGGACGTGAGGAGGAGGCGGCGGATCTGTTTGTGGATGACCTGATCCTCACCCGTCTCCAGCCCCGGGGGCTGAGTAAACTCTTCGCAGTGGAACGTGCCCACAGGGTCCCCGGAGGGAGACCTAAGATCGGAGCCCCTCCGAGGCCTCTCATTGCCCGGATCTTCAACTTTCGGGACAGAGACGCTATCCTGCAGACTTCTAGGCAACAAGGACCGGTCAGACTCGACAATATGGACGTAAATTTCTATCCTGATTTTACTCCGGCGGTCCAGAAGCAGAGACTGAGTTTTTTCGGAGTCAAACGTCGCCTACGGGACCTGAACCTCAAGTATGCGATGCTTTTTCCAGCGAAGTTGAGGGTAGAGGTGGATGGCTGCACGCACTTTTTTGATCGTCCCGAGGCGGCCGGCGACTAGTTGGACACTTTGCCCGGGGATCGGGGCCGGGGGGGTGGGGGGGGCGCGGTTGGTGGGGAGGGCTTGCCGGATCAGGACTGAGGGACTAATAGTAGGCCTTGCTCTGGACAACATTATTGTCATCATTGACTGATTGTGTAAGTTCCCCTCCCGTGGAGGTCGTACGGGGTCTCTTGGGGGCTTTCCCTCCTCCTCTGGGGGACTAGTTAGTGTTTTCATCTATGGGGCGACAGGCACACTGCACTTTGGGGGGGCTGTTTGGGCTCATGCAGGGGTGCAGGGAGGGGGGAGTTCTGTTGGGATGGGTGGGTTGGGGTGGGGTGTTGTTCGTTTTTACCGCAAGGCAAACCCTTTACTGTATTGGTGTTTTTGAGGTGCTCTCGGGGGGACAAATGATGGCTTCTGTATGTGATGGGGGGTAGGGACTTGACTTTGTTGTCTTGGAACGTTAATGGACTGGGGGATAGGATTAAGCGAGGTGTGGTCCTGCAGTATCTGAAACGAACTTCGCCAGATGTGGTCTTTCTGCAGGAGACACACCTTATTGGTAATTCCTTTTGTGCCATGAATCGGCGTGGCTATCGTTTGGTGGCCCACTCGGGCTTCACGTCTGGCTCGCGGGGGGGTGGGCATCATGGTTAAGAACTCGCTCCCGCTGGAAATAGATGAGGTGCGCCATGATGAGAGGGGACGCTACACTGCCTTGGTGGGGAGAATGGAGGGCAAAGTGGTTGTCTTTGTTTCAGTGTATGTCCCACCGGGGCTACAGTCTACCACTTTTGCGGACCTGGGGCGCCTCCTCCTTGACCTTCCGGGGGGGGCTTCTGGTGGTTGGGGGGATTTCAATGCGGTGGTTTCGGGGACTATGGATCGTCACCCCCCTAGGGACCTCCCCCGGGCGCAGGCGTGGCTGTCCGGCCTCTTAGATACATTGGGATTGGTGGACTGCTGGCGCTTAAAACATCCCACGCAGCTGCAATACACCTTCCATTCGGGTGCCCATGGTAGCCTCTCGCGGCTTGATCATATCCTTGTCCCTGCGGCCTATGCTGGGAGGGTGGGAGAGGTGCGCCATCTGGCGCGGGGTATTTCAGATCACTCCCCGCTCCTGTTGCACTTTGGTGTCCTCCCGAGGGGGGAGGGCAGGGTAGCTCCAATCAATGCCTGGTACCTGCGCGACCCCACTATTCGTGCTGACCTGATTAAATCCTTGCAGCGGTATTTCGAGGAGAATGTGGGGTCTGTCCCTTCGGCTATCTCCCTTTGGGAGGCCTTCAAGACAGTTATTAGGGGGGAGGCCCTCTCCTTCATATCCCATGCCCGGAGGCGCGAGCAGGAGGAGGTGACCCGAGTGGAGGCCGAAATTACTGACCTAGAGGGTGATTTGGGGAGTGGGGTGACGGATGCTGCACTGCATGTTCTACACCTTAAGCAAGCGGCCTATAGGGCCCTCGTCACGGAGGCAGCCAGGGGCCTCAGTAGAGAGCAACAGGGGCGACTGTATGATGTGGGTGATAAGGCTGGTAAATTGATTGCGTGGTTGGATAAAAAGGAGAGAGCGAGTCGTGTGGTTCCGCTGATTGAGAGGATGGATGGTGTACGTGTCACCGAGCCAGAAGACATTGTCTCTTGCTTCGCGGATTATTTCCGCGAGGTGTATTCCCCGGTCTCTCCCTGCTCGGAGGCGGATTCTCATGCCCTGCTTCGAGATATCGCGCTGCCCTCCCTTTCGGTGGAGGACAGGGAGTCGTTGGATGCTGCTCCTACCTCGGACGAAATTGCCCTCGCTATACGCTCGGTCGCATCTGGCAAGGCCATGGGCCCGAACGGCATCCCGGTCGAGTTGTATAAGCTGCGACCGGACGTACTGGCACCCCACCTCCGCGCGATGTTCCTGGCGGCCCACTCGCGGGGCTCCCTCCCGCCGGACCAACGTCTGGCTACAATCGTGGTGATCCACAAGGAGGGGAAACCCCGAGACCGGGTTACCTCCTATCGGCCTATCTCGCTCTTGAATGCGGAGCCCAAAATCCTTGCCAAGGTGCTTGCCAACCGGCTGGTCGGCGTGGTGGGCGATTTGGTCCACCAAGACCAGTCTGGCTTTATCCCCCACCGCAACACGGCCCTCAATCTGCGGCGCTTGCACGGGGTGCTCGCGCGTGTTCCGTTTGTGCGGGAGCCGGCCATCTTGGCGTCCTTAGACGCCACCATGGCGTTTGACACGCTCGAATGGCCATACATTTGGGCGATGCTGGCGAAGTTCGGATTTGGACCGGGATTCATCAGCTGGGTCAAATTGTTGTACTCGGGCCCGTTAGCGCAGGTGGTAGTGAATGGGCGAGTCTCGGCCCCGTTCGCGCTGGGACGGGGCACGCGGCAGGGTTGCCCCTTGTCGCCGCTCCTGTTTGCATTGGCCTTGGAACCCCTGGCGGAGTGGCTGCGGTGGCACCCTTCCATCCGTGGTCTCCGTTGGACCCCCGAGTATGAGGACCGCGTGTCCCTCTACGCTGACGATATCCTTTTGTACCTAGCCTCCCCGCGCAAATCACTGATTGTCCTGGTTGATGTCCTGCGCTCCTTTGGCCGTAACTCAGGCCTTGTCATCAACTGGGCTAAATCATGTGTCTATGTGCTTTCCGGGGAGGCTCCCGTCCTCCCGCGGGGATGTCCGATCCAGATTGCCTCGCAGGGGTTTCGGTACCTGGGTGTCTATATCACGTTGGACCCGGAGGCCCGCTACGAGCGAAACTTGCTTCCCCCCCTCCAGCGCTTGAAGGAGGACGTCGCGCGCTGGCGGCGCCTGCCGCTTTCGCCGCTCGGCCGGGCGGCATTGTTTAAGATGATGTCGTTGCCGCGCTTCCTGTACGCTCTCCAGAACACTATGGACCTAGTCCCGGCGCGCTACTTCCGTGAGGTGGAGAGTCTACAGCGCCGCCTGTTCTGGGACGGGAGGCCGCGTATAGCCCTGGCGAAGTTGACGCTCCCGTGGTATGACGGGGGGATTGCCCTCCCGGACATTAAGCGGTATTACTGGGCCTCCCAGCTAGCTGCAATTAATCACGGCCTCTATGGGCCCGCCTTGAACCCGGCATTTGAAATGGACAAGATGCTCCTGCCCGGTGGCGACTACAATCGAGCACTCTACTCTGGCGCGCCGGATCCCCGCTTGACGGGGCCCACGCGTGTCATGGTGCGGGTGTGGCACGCGGCCAATGCAGCTATGGGGTGGAAGGACCGTTTGACCCGGGCGTCGCCGTTGTATGCGCCTCAGCGGTTGGGCTCCCTGTGGACCTCGAAGGGCTTCGAGAAGTGGGACACGATTGGCATCAGTAAAGTGGGGGACCTCTGGACGAGAGGGGGATTTAAAACATTCGAGACGCTGCAGACGGAGTTTCAGCTGCAGGGCAGTGAATACTTTCGGTACTTGCAGGTCCGTCATGCGCTGGGCTCCGTCTTCCCAGACGTCGCCTCCATCCCGGAGTCTTCCCCCCTGGAGGATAGAGTGCTGGATGGCCACGTTCTGGATAGCACGATCTCCCTCATTTACAAAAAATTGATTAATGACCGCTCGGGCCTGCTGACCGGCCTCCGTGAGGCTTGGGTTGCCGACGGGCTGGAGTTGGACGACGAGGACTGGATTTCCGCGGTGGCCTCTCCGAAGGAGGTGGCCATACCGGCTCGCCTTCGCTTCGTCCAGCTTAAGATACTCCACCGGGTTTACATGACGGGGCCAAGGCTTCTGCGTATGGGTTATGCTGAGGATGGGTTGTGTAAGCGTGGGTGTGGTGCTTTGGCGACTTTTTTGCATATTTTGTGGGAATGCCCGAAGGTGGAGCGATTCTGGCGTGGTGTGCATGAGGTCCTGCGTCTGGTTACGCATGTCGCACTGTTGCCTGAAGCGAGGAGATGCTTGCTGAATGTGTGGGAACCAACTGATTACTCGGTTCCGCAGACGCGATGTGTGACTCTGGGATATATGATAGCTAAGCGTGACATCGCTCAACTGTGGGGATCCCAGCGGCCCCCGGCGGTGTAGGCCTGGAAAGAACATATGGATTGGTGCATGTTCCGAGAAAAGGTGGTGTATGTGGCGAGGGGCAAGCCTGGGGCGTGGGTGAAAATATGGGGCCCCTGGAACGCCTACCGCGGGGGTATCTGCGAGCCACCACTGCTGCCTGCTGCCTCACCGGCTCCGTCCCCCTAGTTGACCCCCTCCCCCAGCCCCGGGCACAGAGTTCCCCCAGTCCTGGACTTGTTTCCCTTCCCCCTCTTCAGATTCCTGTGGATGGTCGGGATCCCTCATTTGAGGAGCACGTGTGGTTACCTTTGATTGCGGGTTGCCTTGCGGGTGTGGTTTTTCTATGTTGTTGTGTGTGTATAAAATGAAACCGTATTGTGGGCTTTGAGTTATGTGGCCCACGTCGTTGATGCCTCCTGATTTACTTCTCTGCAACGCCAAGTGCCCTTTTGTAAGTTTGTCAGGTGCTCCTGTCACTCTAGCGGCCGGCCGGAAGGTTGTAGGCCCATACTTGTATATACTTGAGATTGCAAATAAACGGTTTCAAAAAAAAAAAAAAAAAAAATTATCCAAGGAGTATTGTAAAGTTTTACATGGTCGTGGGACCTTTTCTCGATTTGAAATAAGTTATCCTGTGTGTGGGTGAAACTGTCCTTGTAATAAGATGTCAGTAGGACTTTAAATTATACCATCATAGCATAATGCATTATTTTTTATTCACATGAAAAATATCAAGCCTTGAGTCTTTGTGTTTTTTGTATATACATTGTCCAACTATACTGAAAGGCATCTCACACATTGGAGATCTGCAGTGCCCGTGCTTTGCTTCTGCATCCAGAGACAGGAAACACCTGGGGCGAGCACTACTGCAGGGTACAGACATTTGTCACACATCATGTGTTCTGCACCCCACCATCCATGACTTATCTAAACCACAAAGCCATTCTGACTGCCCGACGTTCAGACAAATGTCTTTGGTCACAAGCCACCATGTTTTATACTCTTGAGTTTTTGCCAGTCTGCATGACACTCTGAATTCGACTCCAGATTCAGATTAAAGTAATTGTCACAGGGTGATCATTCAGATTGACTGAAGTCGCAGCTGCCTTATTAGATTAGCTTTGTGACCCCTAAATTCAAGTAACATAAAGCACAGGAGCCCCAAGCAATCAATTGGCTCCTCCTACCTTCATTGGACTCCTTCAGAAGTTTGTCTTTCATATTTTCAAATAACCAGAATGTTGTATGAACGAGCCTTGCGCACCTGCAGGTGAAAAGCATTTAGAGCTTTAAAAAAAAAATCTAAAAATCTATGTAGCTTTAAGCAAGCTTTTTAGAATGACACTTGGACAAAATTCCCACTGCAGACTAATCTGTCTGCTTCTTGTTTGCTATTTCTTACATCGAGCACTTCAGGCATTATATTTCGATATCACCTACAGTAGTGTGTCTTGTAGTATTTGAGGATATGTAAGGTAGTCCAGATTACTAGGGTGAAAGGTTGTAAAAATGATGCAGAAAAATCTTAATTGTGGAAAAAGAACAATTGATGGACAGAATGTAGAACAATGTCATACATTCACCCCTGTACAGAGATCTAGGCCTAAATCCATCGTTTTTTTGCTCACCATGCCATTCCAGTTTGAACCCAGCCATATGCAAATCGGTCTTGACCCTGTGCCCAATGGGAACAGTCCAGCCCGAACTGCCAGGCCAGGTCCTCCCCAGACTGGAAACAAGCATCCTATGACCAGTTTTGGAGTTTCACCCCTCATTAGCCAGGATAGCTTGACTCCGGTGACATGGCGAGCACGGGACCCACGTCTGGGAATACCCGTCCCGCTCGGGGTGACAAATGCAAAAAGAACAATTGATGGACAGAATGTAGAACACTGTCATACATTCACCCCAGTACATAGATCCAGGCCTAAATCCATTGTTTTTTTGCTCACCATGCCATTCCAGTTTGAAGCCAGCCATATGCAAATCAGTCTTGACCCTGTGCCCAATGGGAACAGTCCAGCCTGAACAATCTTAATTGTGGTACTAAAGAAATAATCGGCATGTTTGAAGGTCAAATGGGCGTGTACAGAAAAACAATCGGTATGCCATAGCGAGTTTTGCCAAATCATTGAACAGGACACACAAAGAAAAGAGATTATTTTCAGGCAACCATATTGAATAAAAATGAACGGGCACTATTTAGTGAACTATTGTCCTCTAGCTGCAGTTTCAAATAGTGGCCATGTCAAATAAAATTGATAGTTTGATCTTATGATACATGTTGATTTGTGCTATAGTTTTCTTTCCGTAAAAAAACATCTTATTTGACAGAACGGGCTAATTTACTGGTGTATTCTCACGTTACGAAAGTTGCATAAGAGTATAGTTGGACTTGGCCATTTTTAGCTAAAGTTCCTTAAACTTTTTGCCTTTCTCCTAGACCTTTTTTTGACATTATGTTGCCGACTTAGATGCTTTGGGCACTTTGCAACTGCTGATCAGTGTCAAAGTGCAAGTGCTCCCTGTATAAAGTGTTATGGTAATTGGTTGTCCATAATTGGTATGTTTGCCTTACTAGTAAAGTCCTTAGTCAAGTGCACTATGTGTGCCAGGGCTGGTAATGCAAATGCTACAAGTGGGCCTGCAGCACTAATTGTGCCACCCACACAAGTAGCCCTAAGAAGAGATCTCAGGCCTGCGCGCAGTTTGTTAACTGCCTTGTTGTCCTGGCAAGTGAACCCACTTGCCAGGCCTTACCTTCACTTTTTATGCACATCAGACTCCCTATAGTAGGCCCAAGGTACCCCCTCCCCCCCGGGCAGGGTGCAGTGTATGTGAAAGGTAGAACATATACTGAGATGTGTACCTTGTCCTGAAAGTGAAATACTGCCAAATTTGTTTTTCACTGTTGCAAGGCCATCTTGCCCATAGGACAGAATGGGGAATGCTGAGTCCTATGTTTCCAGCATATCTCCCATAGGCATAAGATGGAGGGATGGAGTTTGGTGTGCCTGAACTCAGAATTTAATAACACATCTTTTTGTGAAGATGGTTTTTGAAACCTCTGCCAAAGAATAACAGCTGAAGAGACTGAAGAGAAGGACTGCCCTTGCTGTGTGTTCTGGGGCTGGGCTGCAGTTTGCTGATTTAACTGAGTAGAGGACAAAGGACTTTGCTGTGTCCCCCTGCTTGAGAGGACTTTGCTGTGTCCTGAAGTAACTTGTCTCCAAGAGCCCGAGGAGAGCTGGTCCCCTGTTGTGGAAACTCAGGAACATAAAAGTTTCCAAGTGTGTCTCAACGACTTTGTGTGCGTGTGCTTCTTGCACGCCTGAGACTGCTGTGTGGTCTGTGGTGCTGTTTACGAGGTGCCCTGTAACCGCATTGCCCCCGCAGCGTGAAACATTGTCCATGCTGCTGCATTGCTGTTTGTGGCCCGAGCCATCATCGTAACTGAGGCTGTGAGTAAAGATCGCCGCTGCCGGCCCAAGCCGCAGCGTGCTAAAGGCTTATTTGAAACTAAGGACCGTGTCTCAGCAACGCGGTGTGCATGTGCTTCTTGCATGCCTAAGACTGCCATTTGGTCCGTGGTGCTGTTTACGAGGTGCTCCGTGACCGCATTGCCTCCGCCGCTGCCAGCCCGAGCCGCAACGTGCTAAAGGATATCTTGAAGCTAAGGAAGCTACAAGGTGAAAGGGATCGTTGTTCGTCGAACGTAATCTTCCCAAGCGCATCAGCGAAGGAGAAGGCAGCGCCGTAACCCGTCCGGCTACAGCGTCGCCTTGCAACAGAGCTGCAATGTGATCGGGCTAGCCCGGCAGGACGTCCGACGAGCAGAGAGAGAGAGAGCGAGGCAGCGCACCCCTCCCCCCCCTCCCCCCCAGGTAAGGCTTGGACTCCGGTCAGGAGCCGCAAGCATGTGTGGCCTGGGGAGGCGTGCAGGAGGTGTACAGGAGTGCTTCGAGCTCTCAGCGCACCCCCCCAGGTAAGGCTTGGACTCCAGTTGAGAGCCGCAAGCGTGTGTGGCCTGGGGAGGTGTGCAGGAGGAGTCCAGGAGTGCTCCAAGCTCTCTCCCGCTGCACCGCCTTAGATGCACTGAGTCCCCTAGCAGCCTGTACCTGCCCAGCAGTACCGGGGCCGCCCCTTTAAGCTTGCGACCATTGTCTCTGTTGTTGGGGCCTAGTGGTGCCCGAGTTGACCGCGTGATTGGCTTACCGCATTATTCTTGCATTACGAACTGCCTAATTCTTGCATTACGAACCGCATTATTGTTGCATTACGAACTGCCTGATTCTTACATTACGAACCTCATTATTCTTGCATTAAGGACTGTCTTATTACTACATTACGAACTGCATTTCGAAGTGCATAGCATTGCAGTAGGACTGCATTAGAGATCGTGAATTGCTCATTAATACTGCAAGAACCTACAAGTGATTGCTGGCCTAATAACCGGCAAATCGAAATATTACGAATACGCATATGTTGGATTTCTATCGTTTTTTCTCATCGTATTCCTTTTTATAAAGATACCGCTATTTTTATGAAACCAGTGTGGTGTCTATTTGTGGTGTTATCACTGTGTTACTGGGAGTGTGGTTTCAAATACTTTACACATTGCCTTGGAGATAAGCCTGGCTGCTCGTGCCAAGCTACCAGGGGGTGAGCAGGGGTTATCTAAGCGTGTGTCCCTCCTTACCCTGACTAGGAGCAAGGGCCCCTATTTGGACTAAGGTACCTACCTTAGCCAACTAGAGACCCCCAGTTCTAACAAACATTAATACTTTTCTTTCCCAACTGGGGTACTTTCTCATTAGGTTTCGCCTTCACAGCGCTTGCGAAATCTCTTGTAAACAAAAAAATACATTAAATGGGCTTAGAGCCTGCCTCTTATTAACTATCGGTTTTCTATTATGTCACTCTAGTTTCCTAGCCTCTTATGGGTCAGAGCTTCCTCCTCACTTCTGCTTCCTCCTGGAGCTTCTCTGTGTGTCCCTGTCATGGAGCATGGAGCAAGTACAGGTTCATATCTGTAGACAGTGGCCTTTCACTGGCGGCAGCCTCCTTTGGCTACTCTTTTTTTTACTTTTGCACAATGCACAATAATCCTTTGTTTCCACCACCTCTGCACCCTCCTCCCGCTGTACCTTCTGTTTCCTGCTCTCCCGGAGCCTTCTCCCAGTGTACCTTCACACCGGTACAACAGGTGAACCACAGATATTTGCATTATGAAGCCATTCTAAAGCAAAGTGGCAGCCCCTTAATGCAGAATACCTAAACCTTTCCATAGAAGTGACTTACTTGCAGTCCTGGTTATAGGGAAAACAATTGAGCACTTCCACGGTGGCCGCAGAATTCTTAACTCCTCAACCAGGATCCATCGCCAGGTGGGCTGGGCACGGCTGGGTTAAACCACGGCCTCTGTGCTTGACTGCAGTGAACCTACTGTTATGAGTCCTTTTTTAAAATTTAGAAAACAGTTAAACTTATCGTGTCCAAATATTCCAGTTAAATGCAAGGATTTCCCATTAAAAAAAAATCACAATTGTATGGATGGTTGATATCCCATATTTTCCTACAATAAACAATTTCTTAACTTTCAATAAAAAACATATTTCCCCTACCATCGGGGTACCCACTTTCCCCCTGCTGTCTGTTGTGTTTCAACCACCACCCGCCCTCCTTCCGCAGTCCCTTCTGTTTTACCAGCCCCTCCATCTAACTCCCACTGTCCCTTCTGTTTCGCCCCCTCCCTACCACGTCCTCCTCCCAAAACTGTGCAACATGGCTTAAAGGAAAAAAAACCTATGACACGGTCAATGGTGGACATCTCCTAGCGTGTTTAAAATATATATGTATATATATATATATATATTTTTTTTTTAACTTTATGCCAAATGATGGGCCCCTTCTTGATATCACGTGCCGGAAGTGGTAGCAGCCTTAGGGTTTAAGAGGATTTTCATGGGTCTTGAGAGAGTTTTTACAGAAGCCAAAGGGATTGCTCTTTTGACTGCAAGAAAAAACATAAACTAAAAATGAGGTATTTGAATTCTCGTGTCTGTGTATGTTTTTGACTTCATTTTTGGTCTGTATGTCTTCCATGCTGGGGGCGTTGATTTCTACAACTGCTATAGGTCTGCCTCATACCTGTGGGCGTTCATGAGGATATGAGGCTGCAATCTTAACCAGACCATTCCTTTCACTGTAGCGTCTCTTTTTCTCTTTTGGCAGGATGGATAAAGGATGTCAAGAAAAATTCCCAAAACACTCAAATAGGTGAGTCGCTTTGCACTTTGTTGGCTTCATTCTGGCTTTAATTTCTGAGTTTCCTATAGAAAGGTGTCCGAAATAAGATGGCATCACTTAAAGCTACCTTTAATTCTCTTTTGCTCATGCACCGCTTGGCGTGGAGCTTGCTTTGCTATTGCTTCTATGTAATGTTGTTGGTCTGCTCCTTACTTTTGCAAAGTTATGTAAAAAGTCTTTTTTTGCACTGTTTTGGTAAAAGACTGTCTGATCTCCTCTGTAGAATGAAACTTCCTGTTGCCTACAACTTACTAGTTGTCATTCTCAGAATGTGTCTTCCATTAGGCGTTAAGGGTCTACTGCTCTAAGTCTTTTTGTGATTGCAGAGCTTGCAGTTTGCAAAATCACATGCCTCGAGATCTCAAAAGAGCAAGTCGCATTGTACGAATGACAGACTGTAGGACTTGCCATGATTGCGAGTCGCAGGAGGCGGGGACACGAAAAGTATAGTCGCTCTCCTACCAAATTGCATTGGAATGTATCAGTGGTTTGCAAATTTAATCACAGTCGCAAACCATTCTTCTGATACTGTCCCCATTGGGCACTGCCCACCTTGCAGACGTGTGTCTGTTCCGCATCGAGGGAAAGACAATGGTTAGGGGTTCCCTAATGTGAGTCACTGAATTCCAACTTTAATTTTTGAGAGCAGCCCCTATCCGTGTAGGAGACAGTGGTTGCATTAAAAAAACAGAAAATGCATGTAAATTCAGATATTGAAGAGTTCTGTCCTTGCATGCCTCCATCCTTACAGGTCTCCATCTCTGCATTTGCAACCATCTGCAGTGAGTCCCAAGGGACTCTTGCCTCATAAATATTATGAAGACAGGAGTTTTTGTGACTTCATGTGAGCAGGCAGTTTGTGATGTGATTGATCAGTACATCAGTTGCATATCAGAATGCAGATGGGTCCACAGACCAGTCAGTGTGCTAAAAAATCTGATTGGTTTGCGACCTATCATTTGTAAATCAGGCCTTACTGCTCTGGAGTTGCCCCTCGTACTGTGGAGTATGGTCAATTCCATGGTTTCTGTTCAGAGTGCATTGCCTTCCCTTGGGCTGTGAGGTCCCCTGTACTTCGGGTGGGTTATAGCAAGCAAGGAATTCCAGGCGGCTGCCTTAAGTGCTCCAAGCAGATAGTGCTTGAGTTCTTCTGCATGCTTCAGAGTTGCAGGAAATGGACGTCAAAATGTAATTTTACCTTCAGTGGTAAAACGTCTTCTCCAGTCTACTATGCTTGTCATTTGGCCAGTTCTCAGGGCTGCAAGGCAGCCTAGGGCTAAGTAGTACGCCAATTGTCAGGAATGTTAGGCTATCCTCTGCTTGTCTTATAGAGTACATGATCCGTTCTCATGGAGGCAGTGCTTCCTCCCAGAGCTTTGAATTTAACATGCAAAGCCAAGCCATGAAACTGCAGGGTAAGTTATACATAACATGAAGAACGTGTGGCTCGTTTGAAGGGCTTCATTGCTCTCTATGCTTGTAACCGAACTAATTCTAGGGGCTGTAATCCTTTATATGCTTGTTACATAGAATCAAACTAATTCTCTGGAGAACAGGATGCCTGCACTTGCCTTATAGAATGCAATACCATTCTAAAAGTTGCAGTATTTTCTAGGCTTGCATTACAGATTGAACTGCTTTTCACTTGTTTTCCTATGCTTGTAATGCAGATTCCAGGGCATGTTTAAGTACAGTGAATCACTCAAAGGTTTGTCATTCAGATCTTATTTCTCTTTCTGCCAGTGCCTCGCATCCTGTTTGATGGGTGGTCCTACACAGATTTTGACAGTGTCTTTGGTAGTGAGGATGAAATTGAGGAGCTTGGCAGCACAATGGTGAAAGTAGCAAAGGTAAGACCATCCTTTATCACTTGATTCTTATTATTCAGACTATGCGCTGCTTGTGGGTACACTGCTGCATACCTTAGAGGAATGTTGAGTCGTTGGCCCACCATTTGAGTCTTCATCTGTCATTACTATCTTATACCTATCAGAAACTGTTCTGAATTCTGGTATTGGTTTAGTAGTGTGCACTCACACGTCTTCGTATTTCAGTTCCTGGAAAGGGGGTGTTCAATATTGCTTTTAATATTACAGCACTCTATCAGTCTAAGACCGGCATTTGGGAAGTCTTCTGGGAATGCATTTATAACGTGCACTGCTAATCGTGTTTCTGTGTAATCCAGCATCTCTGTACCTGGGCAACTACAGCTAGCTTGTTTGACTTCACAGTATTGCCTGTGAGATATGGTGTAATTTATCCATACATTCTATAGTTATGGAACTATAATGTATCGAATGAAGACTTCCAGTTGCAGAATCCTTACTTTAGAGTATTCCCCTGCTGTCAGACTTGACCTGGTAGTTCGCATCATTCTGCTCCATGTGGTGTCATCAGCATCGTCCACACGGAAAATGATGTGCACGCTGCCTTTATAGGCGCCGCCCCGGAGCTTAGACGAGCTCCCCTTATTAGTTTTGTGACAGAATTTTTGACCGTTTGTAAACGTCGACTAATGTGTTTTAAAAAAATGTTTTAGGGAGTATGTCTCTGAAGAAACCAACTGGTTTTAAGCCTTGTTTTGCTTGCCACAGGCAAATGTCTGTGGCACACAGACCTGCCCGGATTGCAGGACAAGGAATCTAATAGCCATCGGTGAGTGGGCTAGTCTCTGCTCCACATCAGCCTGTTGGAACTGAAAGCTTTTCGCCTGGCATAGAAAGCCTTTCTTCCTTCCATGAGGCGGAGGCAAGTTCAGGTGTTGACGAACAATGCTACCGCCATGTGGTATTGCAATAAGCAGCTCTGGGTGAGGCTGTGGATCCTGTGTCAAGAGGCACTGCGTCTGTGGACATGGCTGGACCGTCATCGGATTTTCCAGGTGGCTCAACATCTGGTAGGCTGTCTGAACACCAGAGCAGATGAACTCTGCTGCCGATGCCTCATGGATCATGAATGGCATTTTTATCAGTAGCTGGTGCAAAGTCCCTTCAGAGTTTGCGAGAACCTTGGTTAGATCTATTCACCACTGCCAAGAACGCCCAATGTTAGCACTTCTGCATGCTTGAGTTTCCAGGCAGCACTTGCTCTGAGACACAATATGTCTCAAGTGGACCTCAGGACTCTTTCACACCTTTCTGTTGATACCACTCCTGCCAATAGTTCTCTAGAAGATCAATCAAAAATGACTATGATCAAGTCATGTTGGTTGCTCTGGATTGGCCAAGGAGAGTATGTTATCCTGAGCTCCTGAGCATAAGCATCTGTCCTGTAATCAGGCTGCCCCTTCGAGAGTAGCTGCTGTGCAGCAACAGGGCAAGGTCCTGCACCCAAACCTGCACACCCTCTATCTACGTGCATGGAGATTGAGCAGCGACAAATGAGAGTATTTGACTTTCCTTCCGAAGTGTATGATGTCATTCTGGCAGCTAATCGTCCCTCTACAAGAACTGTATATGCCTGCTGATGGAACAGATTTGTGGCTTGGTGCACCGCCAAATCTGTGGATCCTCTGCCTGCACCCTTGTCTAAAGTCCCCTTGTTTGTCTTATCCCTTGCCTGGTAATGCCCTGGTTTGCGTACAGTTAAAAGGTATCTCTCTGCCATCTCATCGTTCATGCGGTTGCCACCGGTTGTGACTCGTTTCTTGAATGGTTTGCAGCACGTTTCCCCCTAAACCTTTCATTAAGCCCCAATGGGATCTTAATTTTGGTCTGACTTTCTAAATGTGTTCATTTGAGCCCATACATAGCTGCCTTCTGATATTGATTACCATCAAAACAATAGTCTGTGTGGCTATAACATCTGCCCGGAGGGTTAGCAAATTGCAGGTGCTTTCTGTTAATCCACCATACACCTCTTTTTTTTTTTGTCCTGGATAAACTGGTCATTAGGACCCGTCCCTTCATCTTACCTAAAGTGATCACAACTTTTCACGTCGGGCAAAAGATCATACTGCCTACTTTGCTCCCTCTCTCATCCTAGAAGGAGAGAGTCGACTGCCTAGATCCAAAAAGAGCGTTGTTGATCTACATTGATCATACCAAAGGCTTCTGGGTAGATGATCAACTCTTTATTGGATTAGTGGATGTAAAGAAAGGAAAGGCAGGCCACAGGAAAACCATCTCTAGGTGGATTGTGCTCTGTATAAAAAGCTGCTACTCAATGGCCAAGAAACAACCCCTTGAGGGCTTGAGAGCTCATTACACTAGCGCTAAAGCGCCAACCACTGTGCTAGCTCGAGGAGTCCCAGTCCTGGACATCTGTCCGGCAGCTAAGTGGGCCTTGTTGCACGCATTTTTTAAGTATTACTCCCTGGGCAGTCAGGTTTGGACACGATGGGCATTTTGCCTGTTCAGTCCTTCAGAACTTGTTGATCTAACAAATTTGCAGACCCACCTCCGAGGAGAGGCTGCTTCAGCATCTATTTTAATGTTAGGAATCTGTGGCTAGAAGTCTCTTTATGATGAACAAGTTACATACCGGTACCGTTATATCTGGTAGAGACTCTATCTAGCCGCATATTCATTACCAATACGCCCCGTTCTGCCAAATGTACATCTCACATCAAAGAAGTCCTTCTGGGCCTAAGTATGGCATTCTGGTCAATCCACCTCTGTATGGCTACGTACTTGTGGCACGGAAAATAGTCACAAACTGAGGCCAGCTTGCTATGGTGGTGCAAATACAGGCATCGCAAACGTCACTTCTGGCATGGCCGACGACGCTACTCTGAGCTGAACAACTCCACCTACCGGAGCACAAGGGGACTGCTAAAAACAAAAGAAAAAATTCCAGATCCACTTCAACTCCTGGGGAATATTCTAAGGTAAGGAATCTGTGTCTAGATAGTCTCTATCAGATAAAGTGCTACCGATGTTAAGGCACTTGTTCTTCAGCACCTCACACGGTGTGGAAATGTGCCTAAAAGTGGGCATACTGGTGCAGGGTCACCCTCTTGTCCACGGGTCCAAAGACCAATAAAATAGAGATCGGCACTGGAGTTGGAATAAATAACAAGTTTGTAAATCACTCATGAGTGGGACCGCATCTCAAGTGCTGCAGGAGGTAGTACACTGGATTCACAAACCATGGTCCCTTTTATACCATTTTGTTGCATTGTAAGCATGTGAACAGAAATGGAAAAAACTGTTTTAGAAATGGCTATTAGCAAACAAGGGCAGATGAATAACCACTTGGTCAGCTAAGCGGGAGGGGAGCAGGAATGCTTATGGCAGCAGTAAATAGCCAACAGTTAACATCTAAGACCAGGTGCACTAGCAGCTAAAAACCCCCAGGATGCACATTGCTTTAGCTGAGTCAGGAAGTCAACTAAAATAGAAAACACAAGCAGAGTGAAAAGACTAGCAGCAGAGGACGGAAGAATTACGAAGGAAACGAAATGGAAACCACAGCCAAAATGGCTGTCGCTTATGCTAAGTAAAATATTATACATTTCCACAGACTACCCTTTTAGCATAAGCGAAGACATTTTCTTTTGCTTCAAAAAGGGGTACGATAAACATCATGTATATCAATTAACATCATATTGCTGACTTCTCGGTCTATTGCTAAATGGGCATTTACATTTTGGACATTCGTTTTAGATGGTAAACAGGTAGTACAAGTGGAAATACAGAGGGAACAAAGCAATGGCCCGCATTGGATACATAAACAACAAGAGAAAAGAATTGCAATAATTATGAGTAAGGCTGACAATATTTTCAGACCCCATACAGAAAATGTTCCAGGACCATCCAGCCCAAGTCCATGTTCCTGAGTCTTGATGTATCTCAGTAGCTATTTTATGTATTTTGGAAATGGCATCATAAACAGAAGGGGCGTGGTCAGGTATGAACACGCAGTACTTACTACCGATAATGCGACATGCTCCCCCACGATCAGCTAGAGTAATATTAGCAATTTCAGAGGCCCACAACAGTGCGAACCATGCTCTACAGGAGCCATTATGCGAGAATGGCAAGGGAATGAAAGGTGTCCCTCCCTTCTTCTGATGAGCTGACATCATTCCACATACCCAGAAGTTGGTAATGTTTGTAGCATTATGAGTATGATGCAACATTTGTATGAAAGTGCTACTGAGATATGACATTGGGTGCTTCTTTTCATTAGAGGGAAGAGTAAAATAATAATGTTCGATGGGGACAGGAGTAGTATCAGTCAGTAAGTTTCGAGCCGGAGCTGCTTCCATTACAGCCCACATTATTACAGCAATGATGATAACAGTCAAAGTTAGTCCAGTAACAAACATTGTGTATTTGCTGCAGATTTTTTCAGCATTCGATTTCTTCTCCTCAGGCATGTTCATCTCGTCGGTAAACAACAGAACAGATGGGGCCTAAGGTCCTGGGCAGGCGTTGATTTCTTTACTAACGTTGAGACGAGTAGTCACTAATAGGCTACCCCCCTTTGTAGTCCGTCTTTAACCACCCAGGACAGTGGCTCAAACAGTCTCTTTCTGCAATGAAATGTCTTTCTTCCTAGATCGAAGCAGGTATCTAGATGTACCAGGGATCGTGTGGTCCGGGAAACCTTCCTCAGGTCTTTCAGGTGATGCAGCTTGTCCTTTCTTGGTGACCAGGATGTCATGGTGATCTGTCAACGCAGCTGGGCTCATGAGGGCATGCGGAACCATTCGACAATGGGTGGCATGCACCCAATTTTTCTAGTTTCGTCACTCGCACTGCAGTTCTGGTAGCCGGGAGGACTTGTTCCGGTCCGCGCCAACGAGGTGCCAAGGAACTGGTCCGTTGAAACGACTTTGTCTAGACAAAGTCACCAGGCCGCTTATCGTGGCCCTCACCCTGTGACCTGTCTGGAAGGGTTTCCCAAACCTGCTGATAAATAGAAGACAAGCTGTCCGTTAACTGAGACAAATAGTCACTCATCTACACATGGGGTACATGATGTATAGGGCGAGGCTTAGGGACCCCTCAAATATTCATGGGCCTGCCAAAAACTATTTCATACGGCGTAAGGCCAGATCGTGTATGTGGTATTGATCTGATAGAAAGTAGTGCTGGGGGCAGGGCATCAGGCCATTTCAAAGACGTGGAAGCCTGTATTTTAGCCAATTTCAATTTCAGGGTCGAGTTGTAACGCTCCACCAAGCCTGCTGATTGTGGGTGAAAAGCGACATGAAATTTCTGCTTAATCCCTAACCCTTTCATGACATATTCGACAACTTGCCAAATGAAATGAGGTCCGTGGTCACTCCATAAGACCCGAAAAATGCCAAATGGAGGAAAGAACTCCTTTAGGAGAACTTTTGCTGTCGTGAGAGCTGTATTATCCTTCGTAGCATACGCCACCACCCATTTACTGAAGGCACAAACCACTACTAGGACATATTTTAAGTTATTACAGCGCTAAAACTGAATTTAGTCCATTTGCAGGACCTCAAAAGGTGCAGTTGGTGTTGCAAACCCTCCTGTTGGAGTTTGCGTTCCCTTTCCAGGATTATACTGAAGACAGATCAAACAAGACTGGCCCATCTTTTTAGCAGTGCCGGCAATATCAGGATGATCCCAAACCTGCATAATTTGTTTTGCCATTGAGGATGCACTAACATGTGCCGGCCCATGTGCCATGTGACTCATGGAGGATAAATAGGCTGTGGGAAACTTCCATTTGGTCATATCTTTATTCCTCCAACAGCCCTCATCATCCAGTGCTCCCTCCTTAGACCATTGGTCTAGTTCATCAGCGGAGGCAGATTGTTGCATGTCCAGCACCTCTTGCCTGGCATCATGCCAACGTGCAGCTTGTGACTTCACCACATACATGGAGGTGTTACTTCGCTGCACTGCAGTTTCATGGGCTGTGTGATCCACAAAGGCATTACCTGGTCATATTTTATCAGTCGCTTTCTTGTGTGCACTACATTTAACAATTGCCACTTTCTTAGGATAGGTTAGAGCAGCAAGAAGATTATGTACTAATTCTCCCTGCACTATCTGTGTCCCATGTGAGGTGAGAAAACCCCTTTCTTTGCACAAACGACCAAAATTGTGTGCCACCCCAAAAACGTACTGGCTGTCGATAAAAATATTAACAAGCAAATCTTTACTACGTTCACATGCTCTTGTTAGTGCAATCAATTCGGCCACTTGGACCGACTTCTGTGGAATGCGAGCTGTTTCCACTACTGTCTGAAGTGTTGTAATCGCATAGCCAGCAGATGTAGTGCCATCAGGCAATTTTAAACACGAGCCATCAAACCATAACTCCCCATCAACACTAGAGAGAGGTGTTTCTTGTAGGTCAACGCGGCCCTTTGTTTGCTCTTCAGTAAGGAATATACAATGATGTAACTCTTGCGACCGAGACTGAGTAGCTGGAAATGGTAATAGTGTAGCAGGGTTTAGAGTCAGTCATCTTTTCAGTGTAATATGAGGGGCCAAAAGTGTCAATTCATATTCTGTCATGCGAGCACTAGTCAAATGCTGTGTTTTCATTTGATTTTAAAAAGCATCAACAGAATGGGGTACTAACACAAGCAATTTATGTGACAAATCTATTCCTTCACTCTGACTTATTGAAACAGCCGTTGCTGCCACCGCTCGGAAACATCCAGGCAGCGCACGGGCGACTGGGTCGAGGACAGCTGAAAAATATGCACAAGAGCGTTGTTTATCACCGTGTGACTGTGTTAAGAGGGCACAACCTTCCCTTTTGTGTACGTAGAGTGTGAAAGTCTTAGTGTAGTCTGGAGTTCCTAATACTGGTGCAGAGCAAAGAGCTTGGCGTAACTGTTGGAAGGCATTCTAACATTCAGTAGTCCATGGGAGGGGCATCGGAGTGTCTTTAGTCAAAAGGTCCAACAAAGGTTTAATAATGTGCGAAAAACTGGGGATCCACTGCCTACAAAAAAGTGAGGCCAATCAGTGCACAGACATCCTTCTGAGTACGGGGCACATAAGTATCTAAAACGGTCTGAATGCAGTCTGGTGTAAGTGCACGTCCCTCCTTAAATAGGAGGTGACCTAAATAGGTAACCTGCTGTCTACAATATTGCAATTTCTTTTGCGAGACTTTGTGATTGAGAGGCAAATAATTGATAACAATAACAGTGTTCCTTCTTCACATTGCTCAGGGGTATCTGCAGCTAACAAGATGTCGTCGACATTTTGGCTAAGGGCCACCCCTTATGGTACAAGAAAAGAATCAAGCTGCCTTTTTAATGCCTGACTGTAAATGCTAGGACTCTCTGTATAGCCCTGTGGAGCTCTACAGAACCGAAATGATCTATTTTTCAGGGTGAACCCGAACAAATAACGGCTGTCAGGATGAATGGGTATCGAGAAGAAAGCATTCTTCAAATCGATCACCGAAAACGTAGTGGCAGTAGGAGGGACCATAGTGAGAAGTGTAGTGATATCAGAAACTACCGGATATTGGGGCACTACAATTTTATTAACTTCTCGAAAATCAATAATGAATCTGTATATTTTAGTGTCAGTGTCTTTTTTCAAAATAGGAAGGATAGGGCTATTGCAAGTTTTATAGGGGACCTCTTCCACTACCCCCACTTTAATCAAATCCTGAACAATGTGTGCTAAGGCTCCTTCACCTTCTCGGGATATTTTGTATTGGGGCAGTCGAAGCAATGAAACACCCTTCTTTACTTGAATATATACAGGTGGAATAACCATTTGAACCACATCAGTATCTGATTTAGCCCACAAAGTACCAGGTAAGGATGCCAGAGCGACATCCTCATTGATAAGACAAGATCTCTCAACCATTGAATAATTGTCATTCAAAATAACATGCACACCATCCGGAGAACAACCTATTGTGGCACGAAAATATTTAAGCATATTGATACCCACAATGTTGTCCGGTGTGGTAAGGGAAAGCAATAAATGGACATGCTGCAGTGAATTTATCAAGTCTGAATTCAAGTGGCTGTGAAAGTGGGGTAGGTGTATGTGTCCCATTAAATCCTTTCAATGTTGTCATTGTGCCGGACAGGGGAGCCCTAGGAACCATTTTTTTAGACAGAGCACTACGGGTAGCCCCTGTATCAACCAGAAATGGATCAGTAGATCCCAAGACGTTTGCATCAACATAAGGACCCATTTGATCTACTGGCAACTCAACTGGTTCCTTACCTCATCCTAGGCATCCCTATGCATAATCGGAATCTGCAAGGGCATCAGCAGAATAATCAGACATTTGATATTGATTTCGTCTATCAAAAATATTACAGTAACTTGTTCAACTGCTTCAAATCTGGGGCGAGCTCCTGTACCTCCCCTGCTTCCTGAAATCCCTCGGCGTCCTCTCATACTTCCCCTTCCCCGCTGGTACTGCTGACCTCACAAAAGAGGGCACTCAGAACGCCAGTGCCCAGTCTCTTTACAATAAACACACGGATCAGGGGATAACATTTGCTCGAGGGAGAGGGGGCACCCCAGGTGTATACATTACACATCCGCCTCTTCCACCTCCCCTAAATGGTGGACCATATACTTGAGCCAACATAACTTTTGTCTTTAATTCTTTAACCTTCTTGCCCTCCCTGCCTTTCTCTTCCTGTCATTCATAATATTGGGCCATAGTCAAAAGGAAAACTGGGGAAGACGTGGTCCAAGAACTCTCGATGGCCTTTAAGCGACTAGCCATTTCTGGTAACATATTAGCAACAAATTTGTCATCAAACAAATGCTTACTCGTATCATCGGCTAATGACTGACCACTAAAATCATGGAATGTCTCTTCAAAACTTGAAAAGAAATCAGAAACTAACTCCTCCTTTTTCTGTTTACAGGAAGCTAACGTAGTCCAATCTATTTTCTTAGGGGGTATGAGAGTCTTTAACGTAGTCACAAAAGCTTTAGGAAGATCTAAATCTCCTTCTGAGGTTTCTGCGCAGGCTCACTTTCCCCATCTATTTGTTCTAAATGTTCACAGGTATCACCATATGCTACATTATCATCTATTTTACGTATCGTTCTCCACATATCAGGGGGCAAAATAAGCCCAAAGAACATATTGATATTTGACAATATCATAGTACAAGAGCTAATGGCTCCTTCCACCTCCTCATAGAAAGCGGCGGGATTTTTCCGGGGGTTGGGCAAAGCAGCTTTAAGAGCCATCACCTCAGCTCTATTCCAAGGAGTATAAACCCAATTGAATATAAAATATTCCTTTGCAACATCCGAAGTTTTATCATCATTCGTTTCCGCACCCTTCGGAGGAACATACAGGGGTGCAGCTTCACGCGTAGGTTTCATAGTAAGTATACTACTACTGAGAGCAACCTCATCCACCGGAGCATCTACGTTCTGTGCTTGAGTTTGAACTGCTTCTATACCTCTCTGTTTTCTAGTTAATTCTTGCTCTTTTCGTAAACGCAATGTTACGTCTCGTATTTTAACCACTCGTCTAATCATATCAGATAGGTCCGAAAAAGGAAAAATCCTCTCTGTTAATCATTTATAATCAGTATTTATATGAGCTGGCTGTGGTTCCTGAGAAATTTGTCTATAATCAAATATTACCTCCCAAGCAAATGTTTCTACAAAATAAAATTGCTCTGTATTTTTCCACTGTTGAACCATAGTTACAATGAGCGATGCAGCGTGAGGCTGACAAGCCTCCTCTCTGGCAGCAGTTTTTAATTTCTTTTTCTGCCTTAGTCAAAGTAGAGCAAGTCTGTCGCCTATCTTGTTTATCTTGTTCTTTGTTGTCTGAAGACAAGTGCACGTCGTCAGAAACCTCATCAGGGGCACTTGGAGTGGGCAATTTATACGGGGGTTTGGGGTGTTCTAATAGGATGCAATCATCCTTAGAGGTATCAAGTAGGGAATACAGAGGGCGCTTAATAGGATACTGGCCTTTACCTCTAATCGACGTTCCCCATCTTCTTTTTCTCTTTTTTCCTTATTTTCTTTATTTTTTAATTCTAGCGCTTTTTGATATATCGTTTTTCATTGTTCTTTTTCTGCTATAGCTTCTGCTCTCTTCGCTCTCTCTTGTACTTCTTTCTCCCACATAAACACAAAATCAAACATATCCTGTCTACTTTTTCTTTTAAATAAACACTTCTCTACATATTGAACCTTTTTAGAATAGATTGACCCATTCACTGGCCATTGCAGATCGAAATCTTTCTTTGTGTATTTGTTCCATAGTGGACCGTACATTATGGAAGAAATACCATATTTGACATACATGTCTCTATTAGGTGTCCCTTCTGGGGGAGCCGGCTGACTTTGTTCCAAGCTTACTTTGGTACCACCATAGCAGCAACACCACCTACGGAGTGTGCTGAGAACAGGCATGTTTTACAAATATATGTCAAATATTACTACTACAAACAAATATTCCAAAAGGAGAAAAATCTCCACATTACCTGCCTTCAAACTTTGCAAAGAATGAATAACAAATCTAAACAAAAAGCCCAGGCCAAACAAATCAAGAGTGCGCTTCAGGGACCTTACCAAACAGAAGTCTCCAACTCCCACCTGCCGATCTCTGGTCGACCTAATGGTCACTACAGAATTAAGCCAAAGAAAACCCCAGTCGAGACCGGCCACCACCTGGAGGGTCAAATCAGGAAAACCGGAAAAGTCACATCTGCCTGCAAAGACAAAAGTCTCCTCGTGCAGTGCGCTTCCTCAGTAATATTTCTATCTTCCGTCGAGATTACTCCTTCAGACGGCCGCGTCTCCGATGGGACTCCATGTGTCGGGCGCCAACTGTGGAAATGTGCCTAAAAGTGGGCATACTGGTGCTGGGTCACCCTCTTGTCCACGGGTCCAAAGACCAACAAAATGGAGATTGGCACTGGAGTTGGAATAAATAACAAGTTTATTAATCACTCATGAGTAGGACCACATCCACACAACAGTCTCAAGTGCCGCAGGAGGTAGTACACTGGATTCACAAACCATGGTCCCTTTTATACCATTTTGTTGCAGTGTAAGCATGTGAACAGAAATGGAAAGAACCGTTTTAGAAATAGCTATCAGCAAACAAGGGCAGATGAATAACCACTTGGTCAGTAAAGTGGGATGGGGAGCAGGAATGCTTATGGCAGCAGTAAATGGCCAACAGTTAACATCTAAGACCAGGTGCACAAGCAGCTAAAAAACCCCAGCACATACATTGCTTTAGCTGAGTCAGGAAGTCAACTAAAATAGAAATCACAAGCAGAGTGAAAAGACGAGCAGCAGAGGACGGAAGATTTACGAAGGAAAGTAAATGGACACCACAGCCAAAATGACTGTCGCTTATGCTAAGTAAAATATTACACAATTCCACAAGGGAAACCTGATCTGCAATGAATGTCTTTTTTAGAACTTGGTGAACTGTATATTCAGCCACAAATGGTGCAACCTTACTCTTGTGTATTGTGCAGAAGTGCAAGTACAGACACCATCCACCCTATTAAGACGGTCTGATGTACTTTCTTTTCTGTTCGGGAAGACTGGGAAAGACTGGCAGTCCCAATCAGGAAAAAAATGAAAATTTACCCTCAAGTCCTGGGAGAAAACTCTGATTGTCAGGGTCATTAATACTTTGTTTTACCAAAACAAACTCTCACTTTTGGAGTTTTTTTTTTTGGTAAAATAAAAATGTTTCCTGAGCGGCTGCATGAAACATGTCGGCCGCTCAGCAAACTTTCAGTGGCTTTAGAGAAGCTGCATAAATGGCCTCTCCTTTGAAGGCACAGAAATCCCCGCAAGGCTGGCAAGGATATCAAAACATGGTGGGCTGTAGTCTGCTGGGGTGGCGGAGGAAATTACCTCCAGCACCCTGAAAGATCACGGACCGCCCTCGTATTCTAAATAAGGCCTATAAACTTCACAAAACTGATGTTTTTTTTTTAACTTGTTACTATCTTAGGTGAATGCTTTAAAGAACACGGCCTAGTTACAGACAGGCCTGCTTTTTAATTATTTACAAAATCATTGTTGATGGAACTAATGCCTGTAAATGTGCACTTTCACATAGATTACTGCAATGGATTGCACAATGTCTTTCTTTGAAAAGCAGTGAACCAGATTCAGCTGGTACACGCATGGCAGTCACCTTATTATTTCTGTCCAAAATCTTCAACCGCATGACACCCATCCCATAATCCTTCCCCTGGTTCCCAGAAAACCCAAACTGTCTGGGGATCACAGTTATTTCATAAAAGCTGCCATTGTCATACCAATAAGTGCCTACAATTTGACTGTTTTGCTGTTCTTTGTTTTAGAATGAGAAGTTCGATGGGTTTGTGATTGAGGTATGGAGCCAGCTTGGAGGCCAGAAGCGACAGTGAGTACTAATGCCCCAATGCCAATGACTTCTGACAGTCTTGATGCATTTACCCCTCCTATAAACCTTTTACTCGTAGAACTTGTGTTCATTCTACTTCACATGTCCTCTCAGTCACACTTTCTCTCTTCGTCTCTCATCCACTCTGAAGCCAATGCTTATTTCTCTTGATACATCATTTTCCTGATCTCTTGATATCATATTTTGAATATTAACTTGTATTTTCACATATTATTAACTATACCTAGAATTCAGAGGGTTCTCAATAAGCAATGTGTGGGTTTTCAATATATTTAACTGTGTTTAAGGCCATATTAAGGTATTACAGCAGCAGCCAACAGGTATTCAGTGTACATCATAAAGCGATACGTATCGGTGCATTCTTGGGAAGAGTGAAAACTAGTAACCAAGGGGCACAACACATCTCAAATATTGTTGATTATATCTGAGGGTGCAACAGGGTTTCAGCTCCCTATTATGTAATCTGTATTTCTATTGTGCGCTAATCACCCATGAGGGTATCCTGGCACTTGTAGCAGGTGTGTGGGGTCAGCCTTGTGGTCTTACTCAAAGCCAGGTCTTCAGCATCTTGCAGAAGTCAAGGAGGAGGCTATGATCTGTTTTGGGAGGTCGTTTCAGGCTTTAAGGGCTAACTATGAGAAGGCACAACCCCCTCCCCTACTTTTAAGTATGTGCGGAGTGTATGCTAATGAGAGTCCAGCAGAGCAGAGATGTCTGGAACACTGCTTCCCAAACCCTTTAGAACCACATACCTTTTTAGTAGGACAGTCTTTTGCGACCCCCCTAGCTTTAATGGACATGATGCAGGTGTGTTTATTAAGGTAACTTAAGTACTGTGTTCTAGCGCTCCATTTATAGACCGTACATTTTCCATTGAAATGGTCACTAAATTTGAACAGACATTCATTTTCACTGATAAAACTATATTTCACACACATGATAGTGTGTGAAAATCTGTTTTCAATGAAAATGTATCATTTGTGCATCACCAAGTAAAATGTCTTGATTTATTTTGATCCTATTGATATCTTTGTTTCCATTTCACTCCAGACATACAATAAAAATGCTTCATTTTTGCTTTCCTAACTGTTGATGTGAACAGTTAATTTCCAGGTGTTTACATTTTGTTGTTTTTGAAATAATGAAACCTGCAACCTTTCCTTTCAAACCTCAGCAAGATCGTCAAATAATTCACTATGCTTGTCTTTCTCTGGCTTTAAAGTGAGAGGAGTTTGTAAAAACCATATCCCATATTGAAAAACCATAAGCAGAAGACATTGCCAGACCTTTGACGTCTGTCTTTGAAGCACAGCAAATGTAACAAGATAATGTACTTTTATTTATTGCTTGTACTTTCGTGACCTGCCAAAAATTGACTGGTCCCCAGTTTGTGAAACACTGGTCTTGGTAGTTGGTGGAATGAATGCTGTTGTTCAGGTAAAAAGCGACGATTTTGTGGAGTGCCTTGTAGGTGCTGGTGAGGAGTTTGAAGCGTGTGCATTAGTGTATTGGGAGCTAGTGGAGTTCCCTGAGGTGTGGTGTGATGTGGGCATGGCGTGGGAGATTGAGCACGGGTCTGGCTGCTGCATTCTGGACAGTCTGAAGTCTTCTTGTGAGTTGTTGGTTATTAGTGTTTAGCAACATGAGGAGGCAACTGCGTGAACTTGGGCAGCCATGTCCAGTTTTTTGTCTTTAATAAGTCTGAGGTTTCTTACTTGTGAGCTGGGTCTGGGGTCTATAGGCCAGCCATCCCAAAGACCATCACTTCATTCTTGTCCCTCACTTAACAATTCCCGACAGATATCTCTCCATTTTCTCAAACCCTCTGTCAGTTTTTCAGCCGGTTTCACTTTCTCTATTTGTAATCCTTCCATTTATCTCAAGAGGGACCACCGTTTTGCATCCCCTCTTTGGCAATTTTTTCTTTCTGATAAGAGCAGTGCTTAATTTGCGCGGGTGGTTTCTCGCGCTCGGCACCGGAACCTAATTGCCAACACCGGGTCTTGTGTGAAGGCCTGCCACACGGTGGCGATGTTTACATGTTTTAGAAATTAGCATTACAGTCGCTTATTAATTTAATATACATTAAAATGACTAATACCGGCCACCCTGGCCTTTCTTATAGCTTTGGGGGCCTGGAATAGTCTGAAGTGCCACACTGGAAGCAGTATGATGTTCAAAGGTGTGTTTGTACTGTCACTGGCAGCGCAGGCCGGCGAATGGATGGTGAAAGCTGCAGAGGTCTCCAGATGACAGCCCCGGCACTTATTTTTTTACAAATTAAGAACTGAATAAGGGAGAGAATGCTACAAATCGGTTTCTCCCCTTTTTTGTCTCTATTGAGTCCTAAAGCTCATGTTTCCGTATTGCAACTCCTCTCCATCACGTAACTGGGACATAACCTTGTCCAATTATACTCCTATTATGGGACATGTTCAGACCACTGACTTGGGTATTTTTTATTAAGTACTACTGGGGTTAGATAAGGTATGTGACTCTATTTAATGTGTGTATCTAAATCTAGCATTACTGTAAAGTACTTTAACATAGCTCAGTACACTGTGCTACCATGAGTCTTACAATTGACATGCAAACTCCAGTGCTGGGATGCCTGCATGGCAGTAGCTCAGTCCGTGTTCCATAGCCAATTCGGCACTGAGAATAGAAGGTAATGTGTTTAATGACATACAAGAAAAAAGTTACAACTCAAACAATCCGCGTGCTTGCACTTATTATTTAGTGACCATTAGGCCGAGGGATGCTTTTCTGGGGTTACTAAACCTCTTCTCACACGGGTGGCAGCCCCATAGCCCATACACTCTTTTCAGTCATCTGTTGCCGGTGTGTAAAACTGTTAAGTATTAGGAAGGCTAACTTAAATAATAATGTCTTACATTTCATATTGCTTTGGTGAGGAATGACCTTCCCGCAAAACATTTTTAATTTCTGGGAAGGGAAACCTAGAGAAGAGCAAATCCTTTGAAAACAGATTAACCCAATTACCATCTCGAGCTAAGTTACCAATATAACCATCAGCCCATATAACAAGCTTAAAAGACGTACATTAAAACGTAGTCTTTTTATTAATTGATAAGAAATCCTTTATATCTGTATATTGCATCATAGGATTGCACTTGACTGCCACTGTACCATTCGTGATTTTGTGCCTATACTACACAAAGCGAAACCTGATCTAGTACATCATCTTTCGCAAACTTCATGAAGATGAAAAACACCCTCTAAAAGGCTAAGGAATTGAGCTAAAAAATATTAATGCAATGCAGTAAATGCAGGGGAGCTTCAACAGAAGAAGCGGCAACAGCGTTTATAGCAAGCCAGTTAACTCTGCCAGCCTTCTCCAGCACAAAAAAGATTTTGACCATTCTACTTAATAAAAGCGTCAAATATTCATAATTTTGTGTCAGCCCAAAATCACCTAAAGCAAAAATAGCTGGAAATCACTACAAAAAGCGTAACTTTTGGTAACCATGTTACAGGTTGCTTTGGCATCATAAGAAAAACAGACTGTTTTTTAGAGGTCGAAGCCTACCAGAAGGCGCAGCTGTCTGGTTTGCAAAACCTTCTTGAGGACATTCTGTAAGCTTTCATTGGAATGCAATCCACCTGTTGCTTACCATTGGCTTTTGGGTTGTAACTCAAGTTTGCTTGCTTTCAATTTGCTGTTTTTTTGCTTTGTTTTAGGCTGTCCAGCATGTGTTTGTCCCTTCCGTGGAGCAATATCAGTTTACTGTAGTATTCGACAAGGGCTCGCTTTCTGTAAAACGGCCTTTAAATTTTGTTCCTGTCACATTTGCTGTGCCTTTAAAGACCAAGATCAAATGTCAGGATCTGTCTTCCGAGGGTGCTTAGTGTTTACTTTTCTTTCACTGGCTTGAAAGCGAGAGGATTTATGCAACAATCTTGTGGATACTGTGAGTGGGAAAAGAAAGGTATTTTCTAGCACACATCAAAATTTAAATTCTTTACTCAGTACAAGCTGTTCATGATTTGATAGTTCATAATTGGACCGATTCGTGACTGGGTTACTTTTTATTTAGTGCTACCACCTGTATTGTTGTCTCCGTGTCTGAATGTCTCCGTGGCTCTCCTATGGAAAACTGACCTGTTTTCAGACAGTTCTGACCCCCACTCCATCCCCGTCCTCTTTGATGACCCTGGTCCCATGTCCCCCCTGACTCAGGGTAGTCACCATTCACCCTCCCCTAAAAAAGGGGCCTGATTTTGTTTCTGATAGCTATAGCCTTGATTGTATCTTCCTGAACTTGTGTCTGGTTGTTCTGTGTCGCTACCTGTGCTGCTTGCTCCAGAGGATTCTGAAAAGGTTGTGAATCTCCTAAATCTCCTAAAGCTACCTCATCTTCTCTTGGGGTATCTCCCCTGTGTGTCCTGTTTATAATAATCTTCCTGAAGGTAAGGATAAAATGTTTTTTTATCAAAGAATCTGATGTCTTTTGCCAATTTGTCCAATTTGCGTTCTTGTGTGTTGGTGTTAAACCCGAATAGTTTTTTCTAAACATTTTTAAGTGTCTCCCTGGCAGTATCCTCCGTTATTTCTCGTTTAAGTTCAGTTATTTCTTTTATCAATTTCTCCACTTGTTCTAACGCCGTTTCGACCCCAAGGATCATTCAGTGGCGGGAACAGTTGGTTGATATGAACCTAAAGTTCTCTTTAAATTTAGGTATGTCCATAAAGATAGCAGGTTCGTTCTTAACCAGTAATACAAGTGGAATTATGTTTGCCTGTAAATATTTGGTTAGTAGTTGACCATGCAGTCTTGTCCGTATCAGTTTTGGTGAGTGTAAGCACGTGCTGAGAGCTGCCAAGAACACCAGGCATCGCAATGGCCCAGGTTGTGAAACACGCAGATCGGGACTTCTTGCCACTGCGCTAGTCAGCAGATATATCGCACACAGTGTCTGGAACAGAATTAAAGTCTCTTTCCACCAGAGTGGTCGCTGGGGGCAACTTCGTCAGTAGGGAGCATAGCACCCACAATCGCAGTGCATCTCCCCTGTGTGTCGATGTGTACCTTAGTTACCGTCAGTGGAAGGGATCTGTGAAGGAGGAGGGTTACCCTCCCTGGAGCCCTGAGTAAAGCCAGAGTGAAACACTCTATTGTACCCAAATCGGCCAATCAGTCGTCATCCAGTGATGACTCTTGTAATAAAACTACATTTGGCTTGTACCTTTGCATATAGTTTAATACAGCTGAACTCTTGATACGGTCTAAGAGGCCATTAGCATTTCAGGAAATAACTGTGATCATGTGAGAAAGTTGCGGAAAGCTATGTTGCCGAGTCACGCCCGCCAGGGGTTAGAACTGCCCCTTAGTAGGGTCTTCACCCGCTGGTCTGAACAACTGTTTGCAATATTGGAGGGCTCGCTGAACCAAAGCGTGAGGGAAAAGAGACATTAATAACATTAGAAAACATTTCACTAAACATCAACAAAACCCCTCCCCCCTATAAATCCCCCGAACCTATACTTCTCCCCATGAAGCATCTGCCACCCTGATTCAAAACATGATGAATGTGGAGAGAAAAGAAGAAAAACGGGAGCACAACGAAAAGCTAAATCGGGTGGGTAGTCCGATGGCAGTGTTGACATGTCTTAAGACTGATGTTATGCTTGATAGTGCATGTTTAGTAGGAGCATTAATACAGTCAGTTACTGTGGTGTATTCAATAAAAGAAAATTCAATTTGGAAAGAATCATTGTAGGCAGGGGGGTTCCGGAGGTGGGACGGTGTAGTCTCCTCCAGTCCGGAGGACTCAGTTGGACCCCTAGGACCTCCACAGCCGCCACCTCATGTCCCTGCAGCAGCATACGGGGGCATCCTGTAGCACAAAATCGGCCTGTATTAGTGAGGATCATTCCGATCAATTCTGAACTATGTCGGGCAGATCATAGAGCTGCGGGGTGGCGGCAAGGTCGAGATTGATGTTTCTGCTGTCTGTGCCTATGCTACCAGTCGCGGCGTGCAGTTGTTCGTCCATCTTTTTGTGGATTCTCCTTGATTTTTCTGGGATTTAGATTGCTTGTTCCTGTGTCTGTGCATGGGGTAGGTGAACAGGACCACTTAGGGCCATCCGCACCTCGCCTATCCTGGTTCAGGGCTTGTAGACTACGTTCCTCTGTGGCCATTCCAAGGCCTGTTCGAGGATGTCAAAGAAATTGGTGGAGGACTGGAAGATGACCTTAAGACGGGCTGGGATAAGGAGCCAGTAACTTATGTTAAGGGCACAGAGCTTTTGTTTTACCTCTTCAAAAGACTGCTGTTTCTGCTGTGCCTCCCTGGTATAGTCTGAAAAAATCAGTTTTCTAGAGTCCTGGTGCCAGAGATCCGGTTGTTTGCAGGCTTCACGTAAACTAGTGTCCCGGTCACAGAACTTCAGAACTCACAGTATCACTAGGTGAGGGGCGGCCCCTTCTGGGGGCCAGGGAGCGATGTGCCCTCTCAATTACAAATATACTGGACAATCTGTCTGCTGGGACAAGGGGGTTGTGGCCAGCGCAGCACTGTCAGGGCTTTCCTGAAGGCCCACAAAGCTCAAGTTGTTGCACCTGAAGCGGTTTTTAGCATCCCTTGCCCTTTTGGTGAGCACAGCAGTTGAGGCCATCAGTTTGGATGCTTGAGAGCGGTTACCTCCTCTTCAGTAGTGGAGATTTGGGTTTCCGTTTCGGTCACACAGTTAGTTACTTTATGCAGGTTTGGTCTCATCAGTGAGAAGTCAATACGCAGACCATCAACTTTAGTCTCAACTGCTTCATGAGAATCTTGTATCACCTTGAAGATCGTTGCTAGACCCGGTACTGGTTGAGATAAGGCGGTGAGCTCCTGGGCAGGCCCCTGCGCACGGCTCACAGGGTGTCACCGCATCCTCTCATGGTTCAGTGGGGCCTCCCGGCGCCAGTCCCGCAATCCCTGCTGCCACCGAGCCAGTTACAGATCAGATTGAGGGCCCCGTAGGCAGCTGCAAACCACATTGGGAGCGCTGCCAACCGGCTAGCAGAGCTCAAGGTCCCCCACCCCGGTGAGTGCTGTCTGCTGGTTTGGGCGAGGGAGGTAGGTGGCAGCCTGGGGAGGAAGTGAGGAGAGAGAGAAAGGGCACCACGTTTGTCCTCCCTCCGCAAATCAAACCACGGTGCTGTAGATGCAGGCCCCACTGGCCCACTTTAAAATGTAGGGTCGAGCGCCACTGCCACCCCCAGGTGAGTTCTCCATCATGGCCCAACTGACCGACTGCCACAAGGCCCCCAGCTTCAGCCATATCCGATACATCCAACCACAATCTGCAGCCAGTACTGGCCCTCGGTGGTGGTCCGCTCGGTGGTTATGGCCTGGTCTCAGCCATCTTGATAAGGCTGCAGTTCTTATTTCAGGGCTGCCGGCACCACATTCTGCAGCGGCGGCCGCCATCTTGAGGAATGCACAATTTGTAGGCGCCTCACCGGGCGGTCTCCGGAGCCTCTGGGTTCCTAATGACTTCTGCAGGGGCGTCCCCGTGTGGTCAGTCCTCGGCCGAACTTCAGTGAGCACTGTCAGGAAGTATGGAGGATGAAAGACATCGGCTGTCAGGAGCTTCACGAAAGCTTAGCTGCCATCTTGTCCTCCATGGCCATGCCCCTCAGCTGCAAGCACTTCTAGCCAAGTATGCAGGGATAGGGTAGTTAGTTTTGAGAACACACCAAAGTTTCTTCCCAAAGTGGTGTTTCTTTTTTATTCAAACCCTACTGTTGAGTCGCCCATTATCTCCTAACTCCTAGTCTTTAGCGGAAATGGCATTGTATACACTAGAAGTTAAAAGGGTACTAATGCACTGTATTGACAGAACTACACCCATCCGCAAAGGAAAACAACTCTTAATTGCCTTTGCAATATCCCACATAGGGAAGCAGATTTCCAAGATTGGGATTTCCAGGTGGATTGTTAAGTGTATACAAGCATGTTGTGCTAAAGCAAAGGGTATTTTACAAGCAGTCCCTAAAGCCCATTTCACTTAGAGTATGGCCTTCTTGGCAAACCTTCCAGTTGCAGACATCTGTAGAGTTACTACATAGTCCATACTGCACGTGTTCACCAAACACTACTGTCTGGATATCCAGACCTATCTGGAACCTTAGTTGATCAAACAGTCTTAAAAACTTTATTTAAAACATCTGTATCATCTTCTCGCTGGCAACCGTTTAAGAGAGGCACTACTTTTTAGTCTATGTAGAGCATCTGTATCTACTGCTACACATGCTAAGAACAGAAAATATTACTGTGTAACCATCTGTTCATAGCTTGTAGTGCTGCAGATTCACATGCACACTCCCCCCTCCCCAGGAGCAAGCAGTGATGCAAGATATTTCATTTAGTTGTCTGTTCACATTGCATGGCACATTTATTCTGTACTATTTCACCTCGTCCAAAAACATGTCTCGCCTGCTGGGGGGAAAACAATCTTAGGTGGTGTTTTAGTTATGATGTACTGTGGGCTAAGCAAAGGGTCCTAGGAAATCTGGTGAACAAAAGGTTTTCGAACAAAAACAACTTTCAAACATCCACTTGCAATGTTAGATGGCAGGAGTGTGCAGAGAATGCAAATCTACAGCACTACAAGCTACAAACAGATCGTTACAAGGTTTCCATGGGAGAAAATAGTTTCCCTTGGAGAAACAAGAAAGTAAATGTAACAAGTGAATTTGAACTTATTTAGCAAATGTTTGCACAAATATATGCATGTTTATATGATTCTGTGAGAATGGAATTCACAAACGTTTGCTATCTTGTAAGCTTTCATGCTGAAAGTTATAAATCGGCACCCACACAAGGCCACTGACTCGAGGGAGCCCTTTGTGACTTTCTTTAATAATGCGTCCCTTAATTAGTTTTCTTTACATGTTACCCATAATGTGTTATTTTTACACTGACTTCCCATCAAAAAAGTTGTAGTTAATGATGCCCTAGAGAAATGGTATTTAAAGTTGTCCTTAAAAAATTTCAAAGTCATTTATCAAAACTGTAACCTTATCTGCTTTTTGTCAAGTTGCAAATATTTTTTGGCTTGTTGGATTTTAAAAGCAGGCAAACTACAAAAATAACAAAACTATTAACAGCCCTCCTCCATTAATCTTGCTTATATTGTTCTGCATGTATTTGCATATAATCATTCTACAAGCATTATAAATAGCCACTTATATTAACTTTCAGTGATGTGTCCATATCTTATATTGGAACCACTGTCGATGATGCAGGCTTAGTTTACAACTCATTGTATTTCATTAGAGTGCCTGCCCTAATAATGAAGGTTTTGAAATAATGTATCACGAATACAGGTTGAACAGCGCACACATTTGAATACATATCCTTTTTCTCACAACCATACTGTGGAACTTGTACGACAACAAAAGGGCCTGTGCTGGTGGGGGTTGAGACTGCTTGTACAATGGACAAAAGAAACATGCTGACTTGTCTTGGACCAAACGAAATATGTTATATGCTTTGGGCTGTTTGACTTTCCCGCACCTCCACAACCAGGCCATGCTGTTCTGCGGCTGCTGTTGCCTCCTCTGCAGTGCTGCCTCTTTAGAGCTGTGCCTGCTGCCTCCACTGCTCCTTGGCCTGCGACCACATTTGAGAGTCACAGAACAAACGGAAGTTGGGGAGGTCCCACCTGAAGCTCCTTGAGGTGCCCAGTTGGATGAATTCTTTCCATCAACCACTGGATCTACAACACCGCCACCAGCAGTTGCATCTACAGTTGATATTTCCAAGTTTCATTTAATGGTGGAAAGAGCCTCGAAGAGGATTGAACTGTCGCTATTGTCTGAGGAGGCAAACTGCTTTCTCTGCGACTACTGAGACCTGTCCCTGAGAAAGGTTAAAGCAATCCCAATTATAAATCACATCTGGTAGGAAGCCTCAAAAATCATGCAGCATCCAGCTCCAGTAGCTGCTATGGTTCTACAATCTGGTGTAAATTACCAAGGATCCAGAAGACACACTTAATTGCTCCATCAGGCAGGTGTTTTCCATGGCAAAGCCAACCGCGCAAAGGCTGTCAGGAAAACCCACATCTGCGTGCGCGGTACCGTCAGAAAGAGAAGGGAAAAGGCTAGATAGTTTCGGGAAATTGATCTTCTCCATGGTAATTAAAGCTGGAAACTCATTGGCAACTTGAGGTAGATGTGACTGCGAAATGTGGTCAGTTATTGCACTTTACCTGGAGCTAAAGCCAGAGAACAGAAGAAATGAATGCATAGCCATTCTTCGGGAAAGAGAGGGCATTGGCAGCGGACATCAACTCTGATAAGGATGGTGGCACACATGGCCTTCAAGCAGCTTGCCGGGGCACAAATTCCATGCCAGCAACTGGTTGAAATACACAGTCCCCATGCCCTTGCGAGGAGTGGAAGCCGTTGCAGTCCATAAACCTGTCCATACAGTTTTCGATCGCTTTCTACCCACCCACCAACTTCATTGATCATTGGAAATATTCAGCATCTGCTAATCACCTAACTTTCCTTTCAAAGATCCCTTGTCACAAGGTTCTGTATCGTGCGGTGTGTACAGACAGCCTGGATATATCAACAATACTCAACTTTCATTTCACTGTGCGCATTCTTCCTGACCCTTCCTTCTTCTCCTGAAGGATTATGTCCTGTAGGGTCTTCAAATCTTTTCCATCTTTGTGTGCAGATTTATGCAAAATACCCCCTGTGCCATCATTTGCACCATAGTACATTCCTAGCATCCAAAAGTGAAAATGTGGCCGGATGTTCAGGGTGGCTTTCATTCCTCCTTTTGCTCTTCTTGAATGATTGTTTCTTCCTGTTTTCTTCAAACATCGGTTCCTTCCCATCCCTTTTCACCTTCATTTCTTTAATAGTCTCCCATGAGTTCAATCCCCAAAACGGTGTCCATAGCCTCCTCCCATCACTGATTGTTTGCTAATAACTTTTCCCAGATTCTACAGTGGTTAGTACTTATGGCTCATAGGTTCCTTGTGCCTGAGCTTGTAAGGTACCGGGTCCTTCCAAGTCATCTTAATTGAGTATAAGTGCCAACATATTCTATCCTGTGACAATTAAGTATGTCTCATGGATATTTCTTGATTGTTAGCTGGCATTGGTTCCCCTAGCAATGGTAGAGATATCCGTGAGATCAACATGTTTTGGGCCATAGCAAAGGAAATAATAAACCAAACTCATAAATACATTTTGAAAAGGTGTTATTGGTTTACAAAACGCTGTAAACATTACTGACAAGCTTGCGCAGTAAACACCCGTTTATGAGAAGGATCAATAATTATTAGCAAGTTGGAACTGTCGAGTAATTACAGACGCCTAATGTCCACTCTACATTTTTCTCAGCACACCCAGATGTGAGAGCGGCACAAGCCTGTGAGGCGGTGTTCAGTGACTAGTGTGTGAGGTTGTGATAAATGGGTCTAGGTGTACATCCTGGAGCACTTTTCAACCAGGAACTCTTGCCTTTGGCCAGCTTGGATTTTTGGGAAAAGGTCAATCTCCAGAGCAGCTCACCACATTCTGCAGGGGGACCCTATCAGTTTGTGTTACGACACTGCTTGCCCCCGTGGGATGTGACCTCCGCAGCATGATGTTGAACCTTCATGTTTCACTCTTAACATCTGTGCCCCCGTCTTCATTCAGACCGTCCTGGAGAAGTCGGTCTCCTGTCTGTATATTTGGCTCAGTGGCATCGGGGCCAATGGCATCAGTTCTCAGGTACCAGCTCCACGCCTCATTTGGCATATCCCTGCCCCACAGGTGTCTGCCAATCTGCCAACATACTTGGCTCACTCAGCTGGCCGCGGGTCAAGAGTCCCCCAGCGCTGCACCCTCGTCGGCATTGATGGTCCACCCGCCGTGGCGGCCTGTGATTTCTGAAAATGGTGGGGCTAAAAGTAATTTGTAACCCCCACCTAGACAGAAAAGCGAGTGACACCAACTGACCCAATAGGGTGTGTGGCTTCTCCTCGAATGACATTGTCTCCACATTCACCAGGCAGGCAAATGAATGCTTATATGATCTACATTAGCACAAACAGCATAACTCCAAAGTGGTGGATGCAAGTGGCCGAATGGAATGGTTATGTACACTACTATGAAGCAATGTTAGCTCTTCCTGTAAAACCGCTAAATCAGCTGCTGTAATTACAAAAAGAAACAGTGCATTTCAAAACATAACACCTGAATAATTGCCAGCTATAAGTAAAAACAAATCAGCCCGATTTTTGTTTTAAGATGCACACGACTAGGGGGCGTGGCCAACTGCCGAACATGGCGGTCGCCTCTTAGGGAAGCTCCGGACCCGGGCAGCAATCATCCTGGTAATAGCCGTTTCCCGAGGTGCTACCTGCAACCAGGGACCGGGCGCCACGGTACAGCGCTAGTGCCGATCATCGGAGCCGTCTTAGGGCTCCCGCGAGGCCCCCGCTGTGGAGTGGAGCGATCGGCTGCTGAGGGGCCTACGGAGCGCCGGAGAGTCAGGGCGAGCCGAGCCGGTGAGATCGCGGGGCTGCGAAACAGCGCATGCGGCCCCGAGATCATCGGAAGAGGGGAGAGTCCAGAGCGGTTCGGTGGGCCCCCGTCGGAGCCGTGCACAAGAACCCGGAACAAAACGGGTGGTGCGGCGCGACCTAGGGAGCGAGCACCGGAGGTCTGGAGAAGCGCGATGTGGGATCTCGACAACGCGAGTGCCGGGGATGCGGCGCTGCCTACACGGGCCTGCTGTATCCGGCACAGTCCAGAGGAGTAAATAACCATAAAGGCGGATCGCGGCGGAGTGACACTGCCAAGGGTCAGCAGGAGAGGAGATCCTGACACGCTGTGGTGACAGACCCCAAAGGTAGCGGTGCAGTCTGGATGGCAACTGCCGGATAACGAGTGAATGGGGCAGCACTGACGCCAGCGGCAGGTAAAGGCCCGCACAGAGAATGTGGAGAGAGCGTGTACTGCGCTACAGAGCTTATGGGGGCATGGCACACTGAGTGAGGCCATAGAGAGCAAGCCACACAGGAAGCCTGGACAACTTCGCCCCCAGCCTCCCTGGGAGGGCATAGACCTGCGCACCTACACTGGGTCACGCGGTTGCAGTCGGGGTGCACGGCACTGGGCACCGAAGAGAGGACCAGGGGTCAACAAGCTTGAGCCGGCGCTAATACTTACTCTGGAGACCGACGGCGGGGCCGGTTTCGTGATGGGGCGAGTGAAGGGCAAACAACAGGAAAGCGAGACGGGCACTGATCGTGTCCCAGACGCAGCAGCATCCATGGACGCTTCCTCGCAGGCCAGCTGTATACCACCTACCAACGCGGTGGATACGGTGGACAAACTGGACTTAATTTTACAGGAAGTGATAGACTCGAGGAAAGCTATAGAAACTCAAATCGGCGCCCTCACGACCGGCCTGTCGCTACTCCTAGCTGACCATACTAAGCTCGCCGACAAGGTGAAGGACCATGCTGTGGAGCTGGGTGTCCTCTCCCCCCAGCAGACTCAAAACACCACCCATATCAAACAGCTACAGACCCAGGTCGCCTTCTTGATGGAGCGCGTGGAGGATGCGGAAGGGAGAGCGCAAAGGAATAATATCCGCGTCATTGGTATGCCGGAGAGAAGCAAGGGGGCCGACGCTACCCGATACATGGAGGGATGGCTCAAGGAACATGTCACCTCTGAGGGTCTTTCCGATAATTTCTGCATTGAGCGAGCACACAGGATTCCTGCGGGCCGTCCGAAACCGGGGGTTCCGCCGAGACCACTCATAATTAAATTGCTCAATTACAGGGATCGGGATGTGTTGTTGCAGAAATCGAGAGACGTGCCACAAATTAGATTCGAGAACACTATGGTCTCGTTGTACCCAGACTACACAAAGATGGTACAAAAGCAGCGCTCCTCCTTCCAGGTAGTTAAAAAGAAGCTGCGGGAATTGAATTTACAGTACGCCCTTCTCTTCCCGGCGCGGTTACGGATCATTCACGAACGGAAGACTTATTTCTTTGAAAGCCCTAGCGATGCGGAGGAGTGGCTGGAGGTGATGGAGCCGGAAAGACGATCGAGGACAGCCTCACAGACCTCGACTTCCACAACACGGGATGGTCGGTCGACAGGGCAGCGCAACTCGCGCCGGCTGCGCAGAAGAGATATGCAGCTCCGCCCAACCTCCCAATAGATGCAGAAGGACAAGGAGACGGCGATTCTTGCGGTTTCCTCCCTCCGAGGCACGGCAGGGATCGGTGATCTGACTACCTCGGAGATGGACACTCAGAAATCGGACTCTGATGGGAGTGTGGCCCTGTTTCCTTCGGTGACTCCTCAGACGGTGGATGGGCTGATCCCTTAGTGGGTTGGACTGTGCTGTGAACCCGAACCCAAACAGAACAGTAACGTACATGGTTGCTAGATCCTTATTATCATAGTTGTTATAACGGCATTGTATTTGTTGTATACACGGCCCGGGGAATGCGTGACTACTGTGGCACCCCAGAGTCGGCGTATGCGTTGGATGGGTAGGTTTGGCCACGTACCCCAATATGCTAAAGCCTTGTTTGAATGCTATTTTGGTTTCTGTGTTTTTTGTTTGGTTTTCCAATCGGACCGAGTATTGGGTATTATTGGGGTGGGAACTGGTCCTGGGTTGTGCGCTCTCTTAGGTTGGCACGGCAGTATGCAAGTTAGGGGGACCATGAGGTGGCCAAACTTGGATAAGCGATACACATGCAGAATAAATACACCATAATAACGTGGAATGTCCGGGGACTGGGCTCAGTTCAGAAACGCCATAGGATACACGCACAGCTGTTGAGGCACAAGGCGCAGATAGTCTACCTACAGGAGTCGCATATGGTTGAGCTGGAGGTTGGGAAACTTCGTAAAAAATGGAAGGGGCAGGTTTTTTCTACCACATGTTCGGGATTTGCGCGAGGCGCCACAATATGGGTCAGGCATGGAGTGCCCTTTATGCCGGTGGAGCAAAGAGTGGACCAGCAGGGGAGGTACATCTTGGTGCGGGGTACCCTGGATGGCAGACCAGTAGTTCTGGGCTCTATATATGCGCCGAACTCAGAGCAGGAGAGGTTCCTGGGTGCGCTGTCGGTTGCCTTAGCTGGATGGGAGGGTCACCCATGGATAATCGGTGGGGACTGCAACGCTGTGATGAATGTGGCACTTGATAGGTCGCATCCACTTCTACATGGGACAGGGGTCTGCAAGCAGGCGAGTGCGCTGTGTGGATGGGCGGAGGGATGGGGGTTGTGCGATGTTTGGAGGATGAGACACCCAACCCATAGGGAATACTCCTTTTATTCACCAGTGCACATGCTACACACGAGAATTGATAGGATGTACTGTTCAAATAACATTGCGATGCAGGTGACGGATACTACTTATTTGGCAAAATCTTTTTCTGATCATAATACACTGGAAGTGGTGATCGAGTGGGGGAGGATACCCACCCCAGTGCCAACATGGCGGTTGTGGCCTCAAATGCTAGAAGACTCAGTATTTCGCTCTGCTATATTAGACACTATTCAGCATTATTTTACTGAAAATAATAACACGGCGTCTACTAGATTAGTCGAGTGGGATGCCTTTAAAACAGTGATCCGCGGGAAGGCAATAGGGGTGACGGTGGGTGCGCGGCAAGAGGTTCATAAATCCCTTACAGAGGTAGAAGAAAGGCTCAATAGGTTGGAGCAGGAAGCTGTGCAGAGCGCCGACAAGCGGGCACCCCTGCAGGAGGCTAAAATTAGACATGCTGAACTTCTGGAATCACTCCGGGTCATAGACCATCAAAGGTACACGCAATTGTGCCATGCAGTGGCGGACAAGGCAGGGACCCTGCTAGCAAAATTGTTAAGGGACGACCCCCCTAACATGGTTATCAGTGAGGTCACTACCACCACAGGAGAAGTAGTGTCCACCCAAGGGGAGATAATTGAGGCGTTCAGGCAATATTACGAGAGACTCTACAGTGAACCTGGGGAAGTACTGGAAGTAGACATAGACGAGTTTTTAACCACGACACCTTGCCTCCGGCTATCGGCAGACGCACAGAAAGGGTTACTAGGTCCCATTATGAAATCAGAAATCAAAGCCGCCATTAAGGGCCTCCCCAGTAATAAAACCCCGGGGATGGATGGCCTGCCAGCCGAATTCTATGCTACCTACGTGGAAATACTCGTACCCCAGTTGGAAATTTTATATAAAGAAGCACTGGAAAAGGGAAGTTTGCCCCTCACTACGGCACAGGCGCTGGTGGTGTCAATCCCGAAACCAGGCAGGGACCCCACTGACATGGCCAGTTACCGCCCGCTATCATTGTTAACGACGGAGTATAAAATACTTAGTAAAGTGCTGGCTAATAGACTCCTGCCGAATATGCATAAACTGATCCATATGGATCAGACCGTTTTTTTACCTGCGCGAAGTACATCATTGAACACGAGGAAATTGCACCATCTGCTTGCGGAAGCCCCGAATCACTATGATTATGCGGGTTGTATTTCACTTGATATGCGACAAGCGTTCGACCTCGTTAAATGGGACTTTATAACGCCCCTACGGGTAGAGCGCGAACGGGAGGGCACATATCGGCAGAATACCAGATACGTAGGGGAACGAGACAGAGGTGCCCGCTGTCGCCGCTTATTTTTGTATTAGCACTAGAGCCTATGGCATAGAAGATTAGGGCGGAACTAGGGGATATGGGGATCAGGGTGGGACGTACCACGCACTTGATATCGGCGTATGCAGATGACATTGTATTATACTTGCGCGACCTCCGTACCCCTGTGGACGCCATGGCAGCGATGTTTCTGCGCTTTGAGCAGTTGTCGGGGATAGCTATCAACCCAACAAAATCGACGGTATTTTACTTCAAGGACCAGGCGCCCTTACGGGACTTCTTGTTTGGTACGTTACAGTTCAAGGTGGCACCTCACACGTTTAAGTATCTAGGCATCCAAGTTTATCGGTCCCAGGCAGACATGATAGAGGGCAACCTGAACAGAGTCCTTAGAGCCTTACGATCTAGCATTACCTTTTGGACTGCCCTGCCACTGTCAGTGGCAGGCAGGGCGGCAATAGCAAAAATGGTGGTCGTCCGGAGGCTGCTTTATTATTTTACAAACATACCACTTATGCTCCCGGACACCACTTTTAAATTGATGAATACACTACTAATTGACCTTATTTGGGGGGACAGGTAGGCGGAGAATTAGCCTTAAGAAGTTACAACGCAGCACCTCTGGAGGCGGCCTGGGAGTGCCTGATCTCAGAGCTTATTTCTATGCCTGTCAATTGCAGTGGCTGGCCTTCTGGACAGCAGGAAATAGGGATGACTGAACAGGATGTTGAAAGAGGGGCTCTTCACATCCTCTTGCTACCGCACAGTAGGATCCCGCGGGATCTCCCCTCCCCCTTTTGCGCATGGCGTTGCACTGTTGGAGGGCAGCCCTGCAGTACACCTGGAGCATCCCCTGCGTACGCCGGGAACATACCTCTGCTCGGTATACCTTTATAAGATGGATGCTTGACGTCGCACAGGCTGGCGCCTTGGTTGGATGTGGCGGTCAGCACAGTGGCAGACCTTTTCGGAGACGGGGTGTTAATGGACCACGATAATTTTGTGCGAGAAACCGGAGCTCCAGACCACCTATATCTCTTACACGCAGCACTATTGCAATACATCCGAACACATTGGGCTCCACAAAGACAAGAGCCATCCACGAATGATCTATTTAAAACACTGTACTATATGGGGAGGGGTCGGCACCTCATCAAATGGCTATATGTAGGGCTGCGCTCCCATACATAAATAGACCTGACGCCGCTGCGCATAGCATGGGAGGGTGACATAGGCAGAGCCTTAGAGGACAAGGAATGGGAGAGGGTAGTGGAACACCCGAAGAAGGTATCAAGGAATGCGAGGTTCAAGTACATCCAAACCATGATCTTATATAGGGCATATTTTACACCGCACAGATTAGACCAGATGTACCCAACTACACAACATCATTGCCCCAGATGTCGATTAGAGGGAGCAGACCTTATACATACGATATGGTCCTGCCAAAGAATTGGAGGGTATTGGGACTCGATCAGATGCCATACGGCGGAGATTACGCACAGGGAGATACCTGCTACAATCCAGAGCTGCATACTGGGATTAAGGAAGGGAACTTCCAAATATAAAGTACAGAATAGGTTTGTGAATTTAGCACTTCTATTGGCAGTACGAGCGATCACCATGAGATGGAAATCCAAAACGCCGCCCACAATTTATGTATAGCGGTACAAAAGGGGGCGGTGATGGACGGAGCATCGGAACCAATCAAACACTCACACCCAGTCAACAGATCTGGGTTTGATCCATCACCGTTCTTTAGCCCACTCTGCCACCCCAGTTCAGACATGGCCATACGCAAATCAGTCTGACCCTGTGCCTCATGGGAACAGTCCAGCCCGAACTGCCAAGCCATGCCTTCCCTGGACCGGAAACAAGCTTCCTAGGACCGGTTACTGGCATTTCAGCCGTCTTCAGCCAGGCTTGCTTGAATCCAGTGGCAAAGTGAGCAAGGGACTCGCGTCTGAGCATACCCTGCCAACATATGGCGAACAAAGCGGTACAAAAGGGGGTGGTGATGGACGGAGCATCAGAACCAATCAAACACTCACACCCAGTCAACAGATCTGGGTTTGATCCATCACCGTTCTTTAGCCCACTCTGCCACCCCAGTTCAGACATGGCCATACGCAAATCAGTCTGACCCTGTGCCTCATGGGAACAGTCCAGCCCAAACTGCCAAGCCATGCCTTCCCTGGACCGGAAACGGGTCGAGCCTTGGACGTAGACTTTACTTCCACTAATAACAACACGCAGGGTAGGGTATGAGGCCGGGATACGGGCAGACACGTACAAAGCAATAGGAAATTTGCAAAGTGTGCGAAGAAATTATGTACATGCCGAAAATGACAGCGGGAGATGTGTATGGACCCAGGAAGAAGGGGAGGGGGGAGGGAATGCTATTGTTGTGGGTTATGTATTATTTGTTGAGATGAGCACTATGGTAAGCAATTGCAGGAGTAGGGAACAGCTGTGGAAAGCGGACATGATGTTATTTCATATTACAAGTCATATGATCGAGTTATTATACAATGTCACGCCACTGTATGAAACGTGCAACTTTTGAAAACCAATAAAATTATGTTTAAAAAAAAAAAAAAAAGATGCACACGACTATGTTAAGATCTAAAGGGGCAATCCTTGCTTAACAGGGCGCGCTTGCTGGATGTTAACCCCTGACCCCCTCTACTTTCTCACTCATTGTCTCCTCTGACCTGAGCCTCAGATAATGAGCTGCTCTTGTCCCCAACGCTTTGACTAAAATTCAAATGCCAATCATGTTTTCTGCTCGTGTGTCCTATTATTAATAGGCCTCCCTGAGGCTCTCTGGATTTCAAACCTTTTGGCTCTTTTGACTTATTTACATGGCAGGGACCTCCCGGTTAGAACTGGCAGATCTTTTATTTCGAACTGTGCACGTGCCTCTTCTGACTACCGTTTTTTAACACCTATTTTATTGGGGTTTCAAGTAACACATTTGACATACATTTCGTTACGTTGCCGCAATTATTTCCAACATAAAGTGTCATCATGCCGACCATCTTTGCATCTATTTATGGGTAAAATTATATGGTACTAGTGCCAATACTCATCCCATTATCTACCCCAACATCCCACTCCCCCCACCTCCACCCCCCAGCAGATCTCCAGCAGCCATCTTATATTTGTAGAAACTGAAAGGTTTATCTTCGTGGCCTACCCCCTCACCCCCGCCACTTAACAGCTCTTCTCTCTGTCGTCTTCCAGTGTAGGAATATATCAGAGGCCCTTCTCTAAAGTCCTGTGTCATCCTCCTCCACTGCCCGTGGTTCCGGGGTCCCTTCATGGGGACACTCCCATCTGGGTCGTCTCCCCCGAATTTAATTCAGGCTCCGTCAGGCTATTGGTCAGGGCCTCCCAGCCACAAGCTCGCTCCAATGCCCCAATCCCTTGGCTTTCTGAAGGAGGACCCTCCCCTTTCATGCTGTCCATTTCTCTAGTTCAGCCTTCCAAGTGAGGCTTTTTGAACTCCCGGGGGATTTCCAATGTCGCCTGATCTCACGCTTCGCAAGGGCTAGGGCCAAATCCTGAAACTGACTGGTGACCCAATGAACAATCTCAGTAGGCAGTGGGATCGGTTGATCTATTGCCCCCTCCCCCCAACTTGGTGGTTGTTACTTCTTCCCAAAAGGCCTGTAACCCAGGGCATGTCCATAGCATGTGAAGTAGTTCTGCACTCACCTCTCCACTTCTTGGGCATTTTGCATCATCCCTCTGAAAAAACTTGTTTATCTTCCCAGGTGTGAGGTAGGCTCTGTGCAATATGAAAAAATTAATTAGTCGGAAGCTAGCATTTATCAAGGATTTGGGGATCCGTTTTCCCAGGATTTGTCATCTATTAAGGATATTCCGGTCCTCCGTCTTCCGCAGTTTAATCAGTGGTTGTGTCGTATCCCTACTTAGGGCCCCATATAGGTATGTGACAGCTTTGATACTGCCTCCCACAGTGCCCAAGTACCCACAAGTGGCATGCGGAGCGGGCTCAGCGAGTACCAATCTCCAATGTGCTCTAATCGCCGCCACTAGTCCCTCGTGCAGCAGAAAATGTCCCTGGTGCAGGTCATAACCTTCTCTTAGGTCCTCAAATGCCATGAGTTCGCCCCCGCTGTACTGATCACCTATTCTTGTTACTCCTGCTGTTTCCCAATCTTCAAAACCCACCCATGTTGCTCCATGAGGAAGCACCCTGAGTGCGGCTATGGGGAGGTCAGGAGAGTATGGGAATTTGGTCTTTGTTTTTCTGAGAACTCGTCTCCAACACCGCCTGGCTATCGTGATCACTTCAATATCTTCGGGTGTGTCCCCACCCCTACCCAACAGCAGCTTCCACAGAGTCCAAAACTCTGGAGCAAATGGGTCCACCTCTGGGTTCTGAGATTGGAGGTGTCCTATCCACCTCGCCACACACTGTAGCTGGGCCACTAGGTAGTATTGCCCAAAATCTGGGACCACTAATCCGCCCTCCCGTGTTGGTCGTTGCATTGTTCTAAGTGCGGCCTGCCTCCGACCTGTGCCCCACAGGAAAGATGTAATTTTAGAGTGCAAGTCTGCGTGCCATTTCGGGGATACCCATATTGGCAGTTTCGTGAAAAAGTATAATAGTCTTGGCAAGTGGGAGTCCCTTCCAGAATTCCATTTTGGTCTTCAAGGCCCTCAGAGCCTTACCTAGGTTTCCCTCAAATGTTTCAGCTTGGGCGTGGTATAGTTTCACCCCCAAGTACTCATAACACTTACCATTACATCGGACAAGGCACCAAAACACATGTGGTTGCTTCCACTCCAACGTGAGATCTATGCCTGGGAACGACTGCTCTCATACTGGGAAGGAGACTCCAAACTCCACTCCCCCATCCCCCGAAACCATGAACCTGACAGCGTCACTGGTATATAGAGAATACTGCCATAGACTACAATGGCAATGATTCATTATGAAGGGCTTTAGAACAGTAAGCCCTGAGTCCTGCGTCCCAGTTCAGAAAGTGGATTTACTGCCTGGCTTCCGTCTCCTGCTACAGAGCGATGCGGTGCAGTCAGCTGGGATGCACAGCCCAGACTTAAATACATTGATTTGTTTAAAGATACAATCGTATCTCTAAATAAATTGATCTATTTCATATTTGCACATGCATGTGAAGGAATATCAGGGTGGCACAGCCCCAGAGCCCTAACAGAGAATCCGTCCCTGTCCATCAGATTGTCCCTCCATGGTCATCTTTGGTCCTGCGTCATGCAGGCCATAGCGACTTGTGTTTTCTCACCAGCGTGTCTGCGGGTGAGGCAGAGACACTCGAAACAGTGGAGGGGGCTCACAGAGATACTGCCCTCCACATAATCCTGTTTCCCTCGGAGCAGATCATGCGCCTGTCCGCCTGAGGTGGGACAGAGGTGTCAGGCAGAGCCAGCCTTTGCTAAGTTAGCACCCTGAAGGAGGTAAATTTGGCACCCTTGCTGATTATCGTGAATTAAATAAGGCAGCAGAGGGTCCCTTTGGTGCTCATTGACCTGTACCTCGATGAGCAGGGACTGGCCGCTGAACGCAAACATCCCCGGACCTCCCCTAAATCACCCTTAGCTTTGCTGCCTTGTGCTGATGATGGTTTTGTTGGTGTGGGTCGGTGAAAGGAGGACAAGGAAGGGGGCAATGGGGTGTTAAGAACATTGTCCACAGTATGATAATGAAGGCTTAAAACCAAGTTTAAACCGTCAAATCGGACAGAAATGAGCTCGAAGTGACTCGGACAAGGCTGTAGCAAGATGATAGGGGTGCTGCTGTTGGGCATTATCTTCATGCACACAGCTCTTGGCGCCCCTCAGAATATCGGTGCCCTGGGCTTAGGCCCAGCTTACCCATGCTAATGGCTTGCCATGGTGCCAGGAGAGCCTTTTCCTCAGGTGGACTGGGCAATGGCTGGTGCAGTGATGGCAGCGATGACGGAAGAGGCTGGTGCCCAGAGAGTGAGGATGTTGCTGATGAGTGATGGTTAAGCAGGATGAGGCAGAGGGGAATGATGATGGAGTGTGATGGCTGAGTAGGTGATGGAATAGTTAGATAAAGGCAGAAGAGGTTAATGTCGGTTAAGGTTCTCTAGGTGGAGGGTGATGGTTGAAAAGGTGAAGGTAGGGGAGGGTGGGGGTAATGGCGATAGCAGAGTATGGCGATGACAGTGGAGCTTTAGGACAATGGCAGGTGAGAATGGTAGAGATCGGTGAGGGAGTAGGTAAGCATGATGGAAGAGGAGGTTGATACACTAAGATACGCAAAGTGCAAAGACAGGCAAGGGTGAGGATGATAGCAGGGTGAAGATTTACAGCTGAAGACCAGTAAACCAAGAAATATTAGTGAAGTGATGCAAAAACGCAAATCTGTGTTGCATAATGCACTTAAATCCGCTTTATTCCCCGTTAATGGGAAAACTCTAAGAATAATGGTATTTAAAGCACCTTGGTTGTCATATTGTATCAGATGCGTTAATTACCACTTGACTTATCCCTACAGGACACTCGTAATCAGTCCCATAGTGTGTATTCCAAGAAAACTCTTTCATCAGCCTCCCTGAATGGCGGCTCCAGGAGGAAAGTGCATTACTTGTGTCTGCAGGGCACTGCAACTGCCCTATGGCCTTGGAAAGAGGATATATGTTTGCTCTATTTGGCCTTTGGACCCTCTTGGTCCTTTTGGGAAAGTCTTCACCCGCTACTGTGGGTTTGTGTTGCTTCGGGCTAGGTTCCCTATTTTTGGGGCACTTCTTCCCATCCTGCTGAATCTAATTGGGGTTGTTTTATTACCCGCAGCCAGGGGCATAGCGGTGCCCCCATGAGCGGGGGCGCCCAATGTTTCTTGTTTTGGAGGAGGCCCGCTCACGCTCTGAGTCTTGACATTGCATCCCTTGCAGAATGCGCGCAGTGGCATGGAATAAGAAATAGTTGAGCACTCGAGAAAGCCACTCTGCTTTCCCAAACAGGCCCCTGCAGCGTAGGGTGGGGTGTGTTTTTGAGGGTGAGGGGGGGGGGGGCAACTGTTCATGGGGCCCCAATTGGAGACCAAGAACAATGAATATCAGTGCGATCTGGTAGATGCCAGAGTTTCTCATCATATTTTGCAGGGCGGCCCCATCATTTTGCATTAGGCCACTGCCCACAGCCTGCTTTATGCCATCCTTCTAAGGTTGTAGGCAGGGTTTTAAGTAGGCCGGGTCCTGCCGGTGCTCAGCACCAGCTGCTTTAAGACGCAGGTGCTGAAAAGGATCCTTATCGGACTCCACATTGCTGCTCTCGCCCTCAGGGTGATTTTCTTTTTAAAACTCTGCGGCAGTACCACCCTTCACTGCTTTTGATGTAACTTCAAAGAGACTCGTTATAGTTCTTTCATAGTCTTATCATTTCTGAACTTTCAGTTTTATATATTGCGAACTCGACTCGAAGGTGCGCTTTACATTAGCACCTTCGACATAATTATATATATATTTTTTTTGATTGTTCTTTTTTTATTTTTTTTATTGAAACCAAAATAAAAATTCACATTTCTTTTGTATACATATTGTACTATTCAGTTACTCCATTCACGCATACAAGGAATCAAAAGTTAATCAGTCATTTGCTCCAATACTGTTCCTAACATTCTGCCTCCTCTCCATCTGTTTGTTAGGCGAAATAAACGAGTCCCCCCGGTACGCATTCCTCCTGCTCCATTTTTTATCCCATTTCTTAGGGCAACCCCTTGCTATGAACACTTCTTTTTCTGCTGTCATGCACTTGTCTAACTCCTTAGTCCAATTCTTAGCTGTTGGTTTTTCTTCCACCCCCCACTTCATTGCAATCGCCCGCTTCACTAATGTGTATCCCAAAGTGGCCATCTGTTGCTCCACCTCCGTTAGGTCGGTAGCGTCCCATATATTAAGGGCTCCCATTTGTGGTGTTAAATTAATCTCCTTTCCTAGTGCTCTCTGCATGTGGTTTGTGGCCCTTTCCCATAGAGTTTGAATAATTATATTTTTAAGAGCAGGATATTGAGCCCACACCAAGGCTGGAACCTGCTTCCCGAGCTCCAAGTCGGCAGCTCTAGCTGTTAAATCACAATTTCTCTGAAAAGAACCAAGGCATTTTCAATGTTATCTACAATGTATCCACAGTTGTAGCTTATTTATATTATGCAACTAACATCCATTAACAAAGCTACTAGCCCTGGCTTGTTGTAATGTTACTTGTTGTATTATATATCTAGATACAATGACAGAAACAGCAAATTGCCAGTCGGACGGCCTTCTATGCTAAGCACAGATTTTTTTGCATAAATGTTTTTAAGACACACCCTTAATTTCATCGGCCACGCTCCTATAAGAGACCTCCCCCGGTTTTTACATTCCACTTAAAGCCCTGGTTGTAGGGCCTGCTGAACTCTGACTACTAGAATCTTTAAATAGTAATAACTTTCTTTAGGAAGGGTTAGGTTGGAGCCAGGCAGCAGTATCTTTTGTGTTTGAATCTTACCGTTGGTGCATCAACTTAATGTTTCAAAATATGTATACTGCTCACTTTTGAAAAAAGATTTTTAGGGAGAATCGAGAGCACTTTCTAGATATAGTCGGTCTCTCTCTGAATCCATCTTTACCTCTAATTTACCATCATTCTCAAGCATCAGTGGATGCCTAATTCAAAAGCATTATTGTTGTAAATTGCATTTGCTACTTTGGGCACTAGGTGGCAGTATAACGCCGTAGAAGCACCGCACAACTGGTAGCATTGGTTAGGAAGGAAATCACATAACATAAAAAATAAATACACATGGTGGATTTGCTTTTAAAATTAATACATTATAACATTCTGCTTGTGAGAACACCTCTCAAAAATCCCAAAGTGCATCTCTCTGTGGCAATATTTCTCTTCTCATTACCTTCCCCCCAATATAAAAACCTTTCCTCAGACACACCGGTAGAGTTAGTTATTTAATGTATGCGCATAAAATAGTTGATGCAGCAGTGTGGTTTTTAAAGCAGACTGGTATATGAAATCAGGTTGAAACACGGAAAGTTGAAAATATATGGGCCTGCAGCTCAACTCTTAACCAGACGAAATCATTTATCTTTGGCAAAAGACCTCCCCATGGGACAGCACCTGGTGGGCATCAGAGCTAGGACCAACACTGACAACCACAGAGCATTCAAGAAATCTAGGGGTCATCCTAGACGACATACTCAACATGATGGCACAAATCAACGCAGTGTGCACCTCCTGCTACCACATCTTACGCATGCAGTGAAAAATCTTCAATCGATTACCTATGAAGAACACCAGACGAACCATCACAAGCGCAGCCAATTCAAGCTGCTCACGCACACCTCCCAAGCCCTACAGAAGATAGGACTGGAATATCTGAACAGCAGCATAAACTTTCCTCAACTCAGCAGACACCCATGCTCTGCCTCAGGCTCACTCACTCACTCTCACTCGCTCACATTCCCTGCGTCCGCAAAAGCAAAACTGGAGGTCGCTCAATCACCTACTTTGCACCCAAGACCTGGAACGACCTCCCTCAACACATCCGATCCCCCTCCTCACTTCTTCGTATAAGCACCTTGCGGACCACAAACCTACACACCTCTTCAAGTGCCGGGATACCCTCTCGGGTGATTAGTGTTCTATACAAATGAATACAACATAACTCCCTTAAAGCGGTTTCTTTTGTTTAATCGCCGCCTCCTACGACTTTTTTTCGCACCAGTTTGGTTATGGTGATAAATTCACTTGTGACTATGTGTTGAACCCATTTATTGGATAAGCAACCTTGGCATTGCCAGCCTCATTGTGTCAACAAAAAGAGGGACAAATGGGTAAGATTAACGAGGTCCAGTGTACATACCCTAACGACTAATGAGACAAAAAGAGTACAAAGTTCCTCTGGTCAGAGAAGAAAAGGTAATAGTATCAGCAGGATTTGTCGTGTGTCACGGAAAGGGGGGAAACCCTTTTGTTGGAACTAGGGCTCTCACACACCCAGCAAGCTAGGTGTCATGCTTCATCATTTGAGCCTGCCCCTCGTCAGGTCGGCGCTGCAATTCCTGACGGGCTCCCAATAATGGGGCTCTTTGGCAGGGATCTTCTGTTCCTGCCGAAGGGTGCTGTGGGGGTAAGGGGCCCTAGAGTGTGTAGATGTGGTGTGAGGATAAAATAGGTACTGTTTGTCCACGAAAAAATGTATTTTAATGAAGTGGTAAACAGCCTAATTAAAAGAAATGAGAAAATGAGGTGGGGATAGCTACTAGTGATTATGACGCTAGTTATGTATGCCCTACACTCAGGAAGATCAACATGTTTCTTGCCTATAAAGCCAGCAAATGGTCACGGCAATTCGTCAGGATCAAAAAACATAAACTATCTACAACGAAGGTATGTGTGTCCTACATACCAGAGAGGTGCTCAGAAGTAACCTATGGAAAGATAGGAAACAGAAAAAACACATGACAAAATACCGCATGGTAAATTATACACACACAACAAAATGAGCTGAAATCATCAAGAGACTCCTGGGGAAATGCTCCCAGGGGGGTAATGAAAGGTCAAAAATGACGAGACAAACCCAGAGACAGGACTGAGGGCGGAGACAAAAAAAGGGGAGGTGCAGCACTCACCTCATGTACTTGCAAGGCAATCTTGCAGCAGTCTCCGGCGGGTAAAAAAGGACTCCAACGTGGGTCCTGGGGTAAAAAAACCGGGAAGGGGGATGTTAAAACCTAAACAGATCAAAACCCGTGTATGGCGTGATCGTCCCAACAATCCAAGGGGTGAGTGAAGTGCAGGAAGGTGAAGGCAGCCTTATATTTCAAAAGGTACTACCATGAGCGATATGGTGTGCAGCCATGGTGGCCCTCATACTCAGGGGCCCCGGTGTGTCGCCGCACGAATGGTCATAGAGGTGAATAACCATACTGTCATGGAAAACTCATGGACATAGTAAGGACCCGCCGTGGCCCCTGGTAGCGGATGGGTCAGTGCAGGACGTTCTCGCCCATGGTGTCATTGAAGACAAGGAGGCGCCAACAACCCCCTAAGTGTAGCAAAACTCACCTTACGGATGTTGGAGCGGCGGAGAGCCCGATACACTCACCTGCGTCGATCGACGCTCGAAATGTAAGACCTACCCCTACCGCCGGACCTGGGATGGGTACCGGAGAGTGTAAGTCTTGGCCAGATAAGGATCCCGGGAGACGCAAAAGGCGTCACGTGACCCCGGCTGTCTCAACCCCATTGCTGGAGGAATGAACTATAGTGCGGCCATGTTGGAACGGGTAGTGTGTGTGACTATCGGTATCCGGTATGTGTCAGTGACCGCAGGAAATGATTCCTCATAGGTGGAAGTTGGTAAGGGACGGGTTGCCATAGCGATACCGGGTAAAGATGGGTAAAGTGTGCAGGAAGTGGTGGACAAGGCTAAACCCCAAGGAATTGGGATAGCGACGGCAATCGCGGGGGCCATGATGAAGTGTCAAGGAACTACAGAATCTACGGGGATGTTGCCCGTGAATTGGGGTGTAAAATCAGAGCGGTAACAATCCGCAAGGGAAGACAGACAAACAAGAAGAAGAAGAGAGAGAGTGGCAGATAAAGGTAAAATAAAATACAGTTGTTATATATCTATGCATTACAGTAATATCAAAGAGATCTACGTGGCTTATGGTCTCTTAATAGTGTATTCTCCACTATCCTCAATGCTAAGAAGGAGAGGTCCGCGTTAAAAATCCCAAGATCTACCAGAGCAGTCGTGTGAGATGTAGACACACATCGTGTATTAAAAAGGGGGGGCTCAAGCCCTGACAAGGAGTATTTTCAACCAATGAGTGTGGACCATGGGATGTCGTCGTTCAAACCAGTCAGATGTGAAGACAACCTAAGGACCCATCTTTGTTCTAGTTTGAACAATGCATTTTGAGAGATCTGAGGATGTGCTTCTAAGACCACCCAGCTGATAGAGTCTGTCTGGTGTTGCATTGTTTTGAAATGGGTGTAGAGTTTGGTGGTCACTTTCTGACATCGTATGTTGCTCTTGTGTTCCATTATCCTGGTCTTAACCATGCGGGTTGTCATGCCTATGTATACCAACTCACAGGGACATCTGATCATGTATATGCAGTTCTTAGTGTTGCAATTCGTATGTCTGTTCAATGTCCAGTGGAAATCATTCCTAAAAGTGATGTCCTTGCAGGTGTTAGTCAGTTTACACACTACACAAGAGCCACAGGGGAAATGGCCCTTAACTGGTGGTAACTCCCACATTGTCCTTAGTGGACCAATGGTGCACAGTCTGGGTCTAGTGTGAACCAATAGGTCTTTGATGTTGTTTGTGCGTCTGTAGGCAAATCTAGGTTTGGGTATACTGAGATTACCCGTGTCCAGAATACCCCAGTTATTCAAAATGATCTTTCTGATCCTACTTGAATCAGATGTGAAGGACGTGACACAAGTCAAGATGTCGGTTTCAGGTTTGGTGTGTGTTTCTAGTAGTGTCTCCCGTGGGTTATTCTTCGCCCTTTTCATAGAGTTGTGGATACACCTGGAGGGATAGCCCCTAGCCATCAGGTTGGTTGATAGTATTTTAGCTTCCGAGTTGTAGTCCGATACCCTAGTGCAATTACGTCTAATGCGTAGGAATTGCCCGAAGGGCAAGTTGTCCCTCAGTGTTTTGGGATGGTGGCTATCGTAACGTAGTAGACTATTGCGGTCAGTGGGTTTCTTGTAAAGTGTGGTGGTGAGGGTACCATTGAGTAGAGTGATATTCAGGTCCAGGAATGGTACCGAGTGCTCTGATATAGTATGAGAGAATCTGAGGAACTCGTTCTGCTCATTAATCCACTGTATGAAATTCACACACTCAGTGTGTGTACCGTGCCAAAAGACGAGTATATCGTCTATAAATCGTTTCCAAAGGGAGATGTTGTCATGGAAAGGATTTAATGTACTTAAGATCACGTTTTTCTCAAAGTCAGCCATATAAAGACACGCTACACTGGGAGCAAAGGTACTACCCATAGATGTTCCTTGGCTCTGATGGTACAGTTGTCTATTAAATTCAAAAAAATTCTCAGTTAGAGCCAAGGTAGCACAATCAATAATAAATGTGACTGGTGTAGGTGATGACCAGTCAAGTGCCCGTAGTGTTGACTCAATGACTGCCAAAGTAGCCCTCTGGGGGATGTTAGTGTAGAGGGCCTCCACATCCAAGGTCACAAGATAGTCAATGACACCAGTGTCTGGAAAGTCATCAATTATTTTGAGGACGTCAGTGGTGTCCTTGATGAATGAGGGTGTGTCTCGTACCAAGGGTTGTAAAAAGTGATCGCAAAATTTAGACAATGGTTCGAGGAGCGAACCAATGCCGGATACAATCGGTCGACCTGGGACCGGAGTCGTGCCCTTGTGGATCTTCGGAAGGGTATAGAAAAAGGGGATCCTTGGTTCCCGAGTTATCAGAAACTCTGCCTCTTTATGGGTAATCCAACCATTGGCTTCAGCTTCATAAACCATGGTGCAAATGGTAGTCTTAAAACGGGGAGTAGGGTCAGACGTTATGGGAGTGTAATATCTCTCATTTGTGAGTTGGCGTCTGCATTCAGTCTCATAATCTGTGGTGGACTGGATCACGATCGCCCCGCCCTTGTCTGCCTGCTTGATGGTAATAGAGGTATCCTCAGAGAGGTTTCTCAAGAGCAGGGTTTCGTGTTTAGTCAGATTATGGAAAGGAGCCTCCCTGTGGGGTGAATCCAGTTCTTTCAAAACCGCTTTTTTAAATGTGAGAATCTCCACAGGAACCATGTTATTCTGTGGAGTGAATGTGGAAGGGTTTCTCAATCCAGAATCGTTCCCCTCATTGTGAGGTTGGTCCTGGAAGAAGGCTTTAAGGCGTATCTTGCGAAATAGATTGTGGATTTCACAGTGATCCCTAAACCTGTCAACCCTGGGAGTGGGGACAAAACCAAGGCCTTTCTGTAATAGTAATTTTTCAGGAGCTGTGAGGACCCTATGTGAAAGATTCACTACTAGTTCCTCTTGTCCTTCGTTCTGCTCCTGGTGTCCATGCCGCTGGTTGGTGGTTCTTGCCAGTGGACCTGTTTCTGTGCGCCTCTTCTGTTGCGCCCTCTTCCTCTGCCCCAGCCTCTGCCTAAAAAAGGCTGGTTATTACCATTGAAAAACTGGGGGGGGCAATGTTGGTATTGGGGAAATTGCCAGTATGGTAGTGGTGGCGGAGGGCCTTGAAACATAGGGGGGCCCTGAAAAGGAGGACCATTGTAGAACCGATTGTTCCGTTGGTTTTTCCTCGAGTTGTTACTCCCCCAGCTATTGGTGCTAGAGTTACTATCGCTGGAGTCTCTCCTGTCTGAAGTATCGTCAGAGGAGTAGCTCGTTTTATCCGAGGTGTAGTCAGCCTTCAAGTATGGGTAAACCCTCTCCTTGTCGAATTTCTGTATGTCTTTTTGCAATTTGGTTATTTTCTGTTTCATCAGATAGTCTTTGTTATCAGAAATTTCGGCGTTGATTTCGGCCAGTCTAGTTTTGTAAGCCGTTATCTGTATAGTTGTTTTTAATGCCCCTTCAGCAATTTGAATTCTCACGAGGATGGCGTCAGCCAATCTTCTCGCGGTATTGATAATCAAGACTAACCAGTCCCTGGTGCATTTCCATGCGACCAGGGACCATTCCTTCTTGAAAGTGGCATCCTCTAGAAATAATCTAGGAAAGTTGTTGACAATAAGACCTGCGGGTGCGATGTTAGCCCGCAGGTATTCTGTCATAAGTGCCCCATGCAAGGTAATCTTAAGCCATTCCCTCTTCAGGTGTGTTAATGCTGTCCAGTCATCCGACTGTGAACCTGTTGCTGCACTGCCATCGGCCCCTAACAAAGAAGGAGTCCTGTCTAAAATATCCGTTACAGCATCATCGCCGAAACTCAAACCCTGATGGAAATCCATGATGGGTCAATATGGTCTCGCGAATGATACGGAGTAGTGAAGGGGAGGGAGATAAAATAAAACCCAAATAAGGTGTGGGCCAGCAATAAACACAAATAGTTGTGGTCAGCTGGTAACCTCAGGATCCCACGGGTGTAAGCCCGTGCAAATATGTCAACAAAAAGAGGGACAAATGGGTAAGATTAACGAGGTCCAGTGTACATACCCTAACGACTAATGAGACAAAAAGAGTACAAAGTTCCTCTGGTCAGAGAAGAAAAGGTAATAGTATCAGCAGGATTTGTCGTGTGTCACGGAAAGGGGGGAAACCCTTTTGTTGGAACTAGGGCTCTCACACACCCAGCAAGCTAGGTGTCATGCTTCATCATTTGAGCCTGCCCCTCGTCAGGTCGGCGCTGCAATTCCTGACGGGCTCCCAATAATGGGGCTCTTTGGCGGGGATCTTCTGTTCCTGCCGAAGGGTGCTGTGGGGGTAAGGGGCCCTAGAGTGTGTAGATGTGGTGTGAGGATAAAATAGGTACTGTTTGTCCACGAAAAAATGTATTTTAATGAAGTGGTAAACAGCCTAATTAAAAGAAATGAGAAAATGAGGTGGGGATAGCTACTAGTGATTATGACGCTAGTTATGTATGCCCTACACTCAGGAAGATCAACATGTTTCTTGCCTATAAAGCCAGCAAATGGTCACGGCAATTCGTCAGGATCAAAAAACATAAACTATCTACAACGAAGGTATGTGTGTCCTACATACCAGAGAGGTGCTCAGAAGTAACCTATGGAAAGATGGGAAACAGAAAAAACACATGACAAAATACCGCATGGTAAATTATACACACACAACAAAATGAGCTGAAATCATCAAGAGACTCCTGGGGAAATGCTCCCAGGGGGGTAATGAAAGGTCAAAAATGACGAGACAAACCCAGAGACAGGACTGAGGGCGGAGACAAAAAAAGGGGAGGTGCAGCACTCACCTCATGTACTTGCAAGGCAATCTTGCAGCAGTCTCCGGCGGGTAAAAAAGGACTCCAACGTGGGTCCTGGGGTAAAAAAACCGGGAAGGGGGATGTTAAAACCTAAACAGATCAAAACCCGTGTATGGCGTGATCGTCCCAACAATCCAAGGGGTGAGTGAAGTGCAGGAAGGTGAAGGCAGCCTTATATTTCAAAAGGTACTACCATGAGCGATATGGTGTGCAGCCATGGTGGCCCTCATACTCAGGGGCCCCGGTGTGTCGCCGCACGAATGGTCATAGAGGTGAATAACCATACTGTCATGGAAAACTCATGGACATAGTAAGGACCCGCCGTGGCCCCTGGTAGCGGATGGGTCAGTGCAGGACGTTCTCGCCCATGGTGTCATTGAAGACAAGGAGGCGCCAACAACCCCCTAAGTGTAGCAAAACTCACCTTACGGATGTTGGAGCGGCGGAGAGCCCGATACACTCACCTGCGTCGATCAACGCTCGAAATGGAAGACCTACCCCTACCGCCGGACCTGGGATGGGTACCGGAGAGTGTAAGTCTTGGCCAGATAAGGATCCCGGGAGACGCAAAAGGCGTCACGTGACCCCGGCTGTCTCAACCCCATTGCTGGAGGAATGAACTATAGTGCGGCCATGTTGGAACGGGTAGTGTGTGTGACTATCGGTATCCGGTATGTGTCAGTGACCGCAGGAAATGATTCCTCATAGGTGGAAGTTGGTAAGGGACGGGTTGCCATAGCGATACCGGGTAAAGATGGGTAAAGTGTGCAGGAAGTGGTGGACAAGGCTAAACCCCAAGGAATTGGGATAGCGACGGCAATCGCGGGGGCCATGATGAAGTGTCAAGGAACTACAGAATCTACGGGGATGTTGCCCGTGAATTGGGGTGTAAAGTCAGGGCGATAACAATCCGCAAGGGAAGACAGACAAACAACAAGAAGAGAGAGAGTGGCAGATAAAGGTAAAATAAAATACAGTTGTTATATATCTATGCATTACAGTAATATCAAAGCGATCTACGTGGCTTATGGTCTCTTAATAGTGTATTCTCCACTATCCTCAATGCTAAGAAGGAGAGGTCCGCGTTAAAAATCCCAAGATCTACCAGAGCAGTCGTGTGAGATGTAGACACACATCGTGTATTAAAAAGGGGGGGCTCAAGCCCTGACAAGGAGTATTTTCAACCAATGAGTGTGGACCATGGGATGTCGTCGTTCAAACCAATAAGATGTCTCATTGCCAGCCTCATTCTCAAACTAGACAGAGCACAGACAGCAACCGTGTAAACTGCGTTCATGTGTGTGCACTTCCTTCGTACACGGAGCAGGTGCAGCAGGTGTGGCAACAGTGGAAACATTCCTCCCGCACAGAGAAGCATCTAAAACTCGCGCAGTTGTCCAATCAGAAGCACCGTAAGCTTTAGCCACATAATAAACTGCCACAGCAAAGGCAACAACCGTTGATGCTTCTCTCACACATAGTTACAGCCGAGCAGCTGCAACTCAAGCTTCCCTCCCTTAGCGAACCAGTGTAGAGGAGGCGTGAAGCTCTTGCAGCTTGTGTGCCTGTGAGAGACGCAGTCATGATATTTGTCCTGTGCAGATGGAGGATGGGTGCCCTGCTATACTTTGACACACTAGCCCTGTCTAGTTCCATAACTGAAGTAAGACCGGTGCAGTATCCGATTATGGCTGTGGTGGGGTTTATGTGTAGCGCTGCCTCGTACGCAAATGCTTCTTGGCACTAGCTAATAAATAATATACGGGAGATGCACAGAGTGCATAATGAAGAGATGGGATTTCAGTAGTTCTGGATATTGGTGCAGATCAGGTTGAGAATGTAAATAACAAGGTAGATGGTTCCAGATTTCTGCTGCAGCTATGGAAAATGCCCTATCGTCCTATGTAACAATGCTTCTTTAGGGAATAGAAGACGATGTTATGCAGAGCGAATGGCACAAGTAGGAGTGTACAAAGATAATTTCTCAGTCAAAAAGTCAGGTGAGTTTTTATAAGGCGTGGCAAAATTGTAATTACGCCGGTGTAATTGGCATATATAAGGTGATTTTACATAACTAAATGTACGCAAAGTTACTGAGATTACAGCATTACACCACATTGCATAATTTAGGAAAGAAATTTGAATGTAAGATGTACTGGTAAGGTCATTTTTTAATGTAAGCTGCATTTCAGATAGATTTTTTACCTGAGCAGACCATTCGGGAAATTTATGACCTCGAAATGACAAATCCAAACACGAGCAGCAGTGTTTTGAATGTCAAAGGCAGTTTCTTTAAGGTGGGCGGTTAAGGATAATTTTCTGGTAGATTCTTTTTTTATCCGTGCGGATCAGTTGGGTAATTTTTGAGTGCATACCATAAACTCGAATGTGAACGGCAGTGTTTCAAACACAAGCGATCTGAAATTAACTTGAAATAATATTTTGGAATAGAATTTTTACCTGAACTGACTGTTCAGGTAATTTTTTGAGTGCAAGATGCATTTTGAGTAATTACGTATACATTCCCGTAATTTTGTGGTCATCTGCTGTTATTACTCTGCAGCAAATTATTCTAGTTTCACACCCTCCTAGTTTTTATGCATGGTCGCGTGGTCAGTGGCCTTGGCTTGCAAACCATCATCTTTTAATGGATAGCCGATGAAACAGTTTTAAGACTGGTAACATTTGATAAATCTGGCTGCTCCATTTTGTACCAGTAGAAGTTGGTACAAAGAAAACTGGGGAGAGGTGAGGTAGATCGCATTGTATTTCAATCTGGATTGGACTAGTTCAGTGATAACTAGAACATCAGGTATTCCTCCATGAAAGGAAGACACGATTTAACATTTCTGGTAGACGCGATGTAACATTTCTGGTAGAGTCTCTATCTAGCCGCTTATTCATCACCTTTTGAATATTACCAAGTCATCGGACTGGATCTGGACACTTTCCAGTAGTACTGCTGCGCGCCTGTTGACTGTGCTGTTTGGTGACACACTAATGCTGTTGAACCCCGAAAATGACATTTGATGCCTATATAGGTGCCACTCCTTCACAATGAAATCAGAGAAATAGTAGTGTTGAAATAGAGAAACTGATTCTCCGCCACCAGATTTGGATCTGGAGCTACCTCTTGTCTCTTTTAGACCTTACAGTGATTAAAATCTATATTTTCATTGTGCAAGGGAAATGACAACTCCTAGAACTACAAGTTTTAAGCCCTGTAAGGACTGTCAAGAACAACTTTCTGTGACAGATCCTCATCATATTTGCCAGTGGTGCCTGCAGTATCTACAAGTTGATCAACCAGAAAGCCGTACAAGACAATGAGGTGAAACTCTACATTATCAAGCTCTGGCAGACCCTGCGATGAGACAGGTTCAAGTCGAATGTTCAGTTCCAATCAATATCCAGAAGTTGCAAGAGTCGTTCCAGAAGTCGGTCTCATCGCTGAGTAAGTTGAAGAAAAAACCAAGGAATCTAAGCAGGACACAGCGCCTTCCCGCCACTCGGACTCTCCAGAGACGTAGGGGCAGCACCATATATCTCGATCTCTCCCCCGAAGTTGCTCGACTTCAGAGCCTATTCCCCAACTTGTCTCAGCACAAACAAAGTTTTCAAAGCCTTCCGCTACTCTGAAACAGATTTAAGAGTTCCGTAAGGCTATGTTCCGCCTTCCTGGATCCATGCCGACTCCCTCTGGCGCACACGCATGTCCCATGGAGCCAAGAGGTTTTCCAACTGGAATATCACAGGCCGGTTCGCAGTCGGCGCCAGTTCGGACTCGGTTTCCAGTGCCACAGGCAAGCCAATGCCAACTCAATTGATGCTGGAAGATGTGGTTCCGATTCTCCTCTCTGACACAGTCAGCGCCCGTTTGACTTAGACTGAGGCTGTGCTCAGCCGCTGCAAAGGCCCTACTGTCTCCACTGGATCTGCCGCGTATACAAAGACAAACGCACACCCTGAATTCCCTGTTCAGCATGGATTAAGACAAGGACTACGCTGCAGATTGGCCGGCCATACCATGAGGTGAATTGGTATGATGACCTACAAGAGGCTAGTGGCCTTGATACCTCCCCTGAGTTGGGGCTTCTCTCACCCTCTGGCCACTGAGCAAAGTGCGTCTTTCTCCATGGTAATGCGGAGGGCAGCTGAAATCCTTGCCCTCAAGCTCCTCACCTTCAACCAGGGTAAACATCCACTGAGCTCCTAATGCCTTTCAACAAAGCACTTTCAAATACCTTGTTGGGGGCATAGGCCAAACCTTTCTCTGGCCCCAGGTCAACCGCCAGATTGTATGGCACCAAGGCCCTGCCCTTGCTGACTCTGCATTTTTATCTCCTCACCCCTTCCCTGAAAGCTTAGTAGTGGAGAGCAGGATAAACCCAAACACATTCACAACTATTCTCCCCAATAGGAAATCAAAACAGGTGGAGACATTTGGAAAGAGAGTCTTCTCGTTGGGCAGCTTGGCGCTTAGACCTGTAAATGCCAGCTGCCTCTCGATGCACTCTTTCCACTCCCCTTGGGATTTGGTAGGCTCCTACCAGGTATTCCTGAAGATCTCTGACCTGTCCTCGCCCAGGCTATGCAGGACGGTGGTGAGGCGGCTAAGTTCCCTATTCGCTGTAGCTTGGACACTATCGTTCCATTGGGCATGCCTTTGACACCAGTTTTGCTATTTGCCCCCATGTTGCGCTGCAATCAACTGGTTTTTCAGGCGATGTCCAGTCGTCCCTCATGGACATGCCTTTTGACGGAGAGAAAAGGTATCTTCCCTGTTTGGGGCCAATTTAGATTCTGCTCTTGAGTGGCTCAAGGTGACTAGGGCCAAGCAAGCTCCCTGGGCTTATCTGCCCCACCTTCGCAACCACAGCGACCCAACTTTTTGAGGCTTTGGCAGATGTGCCCCATACCCCTAGCTAACAAGGTGCCCAGCAGTTTCACTGTGGACGCACTTGTGCTCCCAGTGGTAAAGGTTAATGTGCCGCCCGGTCCGCTACCCACCCCCCAGCCACCCTGCCTTGCAGACCCCTTTAGCACCCTTAACGGAGCACAGTCACCCGGTGGGAGGCAGCATTCGACGATGTTTGCTGGATTCGTAGGCCATAACATCAGAAAGGTAAGTCTTCATAAAGAGCGACCTTAAGCTCTAGGTCTGCTATCTTAAAAGGTTGAATTACATAATCAGCCCTAATACCACAAACAAAAGGCTCAATATAAATGTCAAACAAAAGGGGAGACAAAGGGCAGCCTTGTCTCGTACCGCGAGAAATCTGAAACCAGTCGGACAAACCATTATTGACCAATACTTTAGCTCTAGGGCCCTGATAGATATATTTAATTCACTCTATGAAAATTGAAGGAAACCCAAACCCAACCATAGTGGCCCACAGATATTTCCAGTTTACCTGGTCAAAGGCCTTGGCTGCGTCTATTGCAATTAAGGTTAATGGGAGCCCTCTGTCTTCCGCATAGTCAATGGCTCCAATCGCCTGGAAGGTCAACTCATTCAGCTGCCTCCCCGGAATGAACCCTCTTTGATCCGGATGGATTATAGATTTTATAATTTTGGCAAGCCTAGTTGCCAGAATCCCCGAGTAGAGTTTCAAATCAGAATTCAAAAGAGATATAGGCCTGTAAGACTCAATTTTTTTTGGGTCCTTATTAGGTTTTGCAATAAGGGTGATCGTCGCTTCGGCCCAGGTAGGGGGGATGCTGTGTCCAGAAATCAATAAATGATTAAAAAGTAAAGTAAGGACAGGTACCAATTGCTCTGAGCAATCTGTATATATTTCACCTGGTAACCCATCTGGGCCCGCCGCTTTCCCCCGCTTTATTCTCTTGAGTTGAGCTATTACTTCCCCTTCCATGATCTCACTCTCTAGGTAGTACATTATAGAAGTCAGGAAGATGAACATGGCATGCCAAGCAGAGAATACAGATAATGTGTGGTCGGAATTGATGGCCTGGTTGTCGTTATAATGGTCCGATGATTACGCCAGAGGTTTGTTTTGATCCTGTCCTCCCCAGGTCCGAGGTATTCCATCATAGGACGGGGGAGTGGGACAAGGAAACAGCCTACCTCTGGGCAACCCTCACTGCCACGCATTGAGTCCAGGGCGGTATCAATTTGATAATGTGAAAGGCATATGGGGTTTCCATCTAGAGTATATACTGGTGGCATATATGAGGACAAAAAAAATTAAAATAAAAAAAAAAGAAAGGTAGGTCTTGCAAATTGTTCGGAAGGGATATGCCCTACCCTTCATTTTCATGCAGCTGCACCTTTCACCCCACCCCCTCCCCAAAGACTGAAGGAGGACCATCTATCCATTTTGCAGCAGGAAGTACAAGCCCTTTTGGCCAAAGTGTCTATTGAGTGGGTCTCCACACCAGAAGTAAGACATGTTTGTTATTCCCGCTACTTTCTGGTGGCCAAGAAAGGCTGAGGTCTTTGTCCCATTTTAGACTTGCTCCCTTCCAACTCCTTCGTCCTGAAGGTAAAATGAAAGCTGCTCACACTGGTCCAGATCATGGCTGCCTGCCTCCCTGAAGACTCTATGGTGGCAATAGTTCTCTAGTATGCCTATTCCTGTACACCCGTCCTGCAGGCCCATTGTGGTTCGTAGTGGGACAGGAGCGTTTTCAGTTCTCTGTGCTCCCCTTTGTTCCCACCAGTTACCCTTGGGAGTTCACGAAGGTGATGGCAGTGGTAGCACCTTCAGAGGTCAGGGGTACCAGTCTTCCCCTACCTTGAGGACTGGCAGTTGAAGCCGGGCTCGCAGCAGGAAGTCATCAGCCACCTTCAGATGACGGCAAACCTCTTGTCAATTTTCGGGTTCACTACCAACATGTAAAAGTCACATCTGACTTCTTCTGAGGCGCTCTCCATACTTGGAGCCATTCACAGTTCTCTTTTGTGCCTGTCCACCAGGAAAGAGTCCAAGATAATCTGGTTATAGTCCTGATCTTTTAGCCTCTGCGTTGGATTTTAATGAGGTTGACTCTGATGCTACTGGGACTGATGGCAGATCAAGCATAAGAGGTTGGCATTTACGGGCTCTGCAGTGGGATCTGAGGTCTCAGTGGGCCCATCATCAAGGGGACTTCTCCGACCACATTCAGATATTCTTCGAAATGGCATAAGATCTGCAGTGGTGGTGGTTGCTGAGCCATGATTGGGTCAGCGGCAGATATCTCTCCCTTCCCCAATCAGAGTTGACAATAGAAACCGATGCAGCACTTCTTGGTTGTGCTGACCATCTCAAAGAGGTGGAGATCAGAGGACTCTGGTCTCCAGCAGAGTGCGGCTCCGTATCAACCTTCTGGAGCTGAGGTGTTGAGAGCCTTCCTTCATTCCATCAAGTGGAGGTACAGGTGCTCACGGACAGCACCACCTCCATGTGGTCAAGCAAAACACAGGTTGAGTAGGGTAACAGACCTTGTGCCAGAAGGCCATGCTCCTCTGGAAATGGCTTGACCATCAAGGAGTTTTCTTGGTTGGCTCATTTAATGCCAGGTCGGACAAGCTAAGTGGTCGATGCCTCGTGCATCACGAGTGGCAGTTACACCCGTAGGTAGTGGAAGGTCTCATCGGCGCATGAGTAGAACCTTGGCTTGATCTGTTCGCCGCAACCAAGAACGCTCAAAGTCAGCACTTCTGTGTGTTGGAGTTTCCAAGGCGTCTCTCAGAAATCCTGTGCATCTTTCTGATGAGTTCTCAAGAAGATCAGGACTGACCGGGCCCCAGCGATCCTAATGGCCTTGGATTGGGCATGGATAGTATGGTATCCATAACTCCTGTGCTGAAGCAACTGTCCTCCAGTCAGACTGCCCCTCTAGGAGGACCTGCTGCCGCAACAACAGGGAAGGATTCTGGACCTTGACCTTCGCAATCTCCACCTTCATGCCTGGAGATTGAGCAGCGACAGCTGAACTCCTTCAACCCTCCTCTGGAGGTGGTTGATGTCATCTTGGCAGCCAGGAATCCCTTGACAAATCTTTATACACCTATCGTTGGGACAAACGTTTGGTTTGGTGCGTCGCTTGGCAGATAGACCCCTCCTAGGTAAATTATCTGATGTGTTGTTGTTTGTTTTGTCTTTAGCCCAGCAAAGTTTTGTTCTGGGGCAGTTAAAGAATACCTTTCAGATCTTTCACCTTTTAACAGCTGCTGGACCACCCCTAATTTTTTAAGTTTCAGTTTTTATGCGCATTATGAAAGGTTTACAACATCTGTTTCCTCCTCCCATGGTCCTACCATAGTGGGACCTTAACTTGGTCCTTGCATATCTTCACTCCCTTTTAGCCACTCCGCAGCTGTCCTGTGAGGCTTCTCACCTTCAAGATAGTGTTACTCGCCACCATAACATTTGTGCAGCGTTTGAGTGAGCTTCAAACTCTGTGTCAATCTGCTGTAAACCACCATCATCCCAGACAAGCTGGTTTTGTGCACATGGAAATTCTTCTTGTCTAAAGTTGTGACGCTGTTCCACTTGGGTCAAAGCATAACCTTGCCAGCCTTCTGTGCTCCACCTCACCCCTCTAAAGGAGCAGGAGAGACTCCACTGTTTGGACCCCAAGAGAGATCTTTAGCTTTTATATTGCTTGTTCCAAAGAACACCAAGTTGACGATCAGCTCTTTGTAGGGTTCGCTGGAGTGAAAAATGGCAAGGTTGTGCAGACTAGAACAATCTCCCGCTGGATTTTGCTTTGTATTAAAATATGCTACACTCTGGCTTGGAATCAACCTCTGTAAGGATTGCATGCTCATTCTACCAGGACCAAAGCTGCCACCGCTGTGATGGCCCCTGGACTCCTTGTCTTAGACTTTTGCTAGGTGGTTACGTGGGCATCCCTCCATATGTTCACAAAGCACTATTGTCTGGACAATCTGGTTCACCAAGAGGGGTATTTTGCTTGCTGGGCCCTGCAGGGCCTCTTAGTTTAGGTCCATTCACAGACCCACTTCTGAATAGGTACTACATTGTTATCTATTCAAAAGTTAATGAGTCTGTGGCTAGAAGTCTCTATCAGAATAATAAGGTACTTAACCTTTGTAACTCTTTCTGCTAGAGACTCTAGCTGCAGATTTCTCACCGTCCCTTCCATCCTCCCTGTTCTGTGATTCGGCGCCTTCCATTAATAAGATCCCAAGTCTAGGAATGTGCACACTGGTCAACCACTTTGCTTCTGGGGCTTGACATCTGAGGTTGCGGACAGTCTTAAAGACAACTGACACCAGCGCAAGGAAGTGGCATCTATATAGTCTCCTCACATCATTTCTGGAGTGGTATGCCATCCGTGCGGAGCTGCATAGTATCACTAACTGGGGCGCAGAGGTACTGCTAAAATGTTTCCAGATTCATTCAAATGCCTGGGATTATTCAAAAGTTGAGGAATCTGCGGCTAAATAGTCTCTACCAGAAAGAGTGTTACTGAAGGTGAGTAACTTGTTTAAGGTGCCAGAAGCAGGCCGTGGGTCTTTAAAGAGAGATCAGAATCAATATAATGCTTAGAATGCAGACAGAAATGGCAAGAGATAGCATAAAGCCCACCAAGTCATGCCATTCCAAGGTTTATTTACATAGAATATATGAAATGCTGGATTTTGGACGGATTCAGTCTTAGAAAATTATTGACAAACGACAAAATAATAAGATTAAACAAGTTGACGCTATTGGATGGATGGCTCCTGGGCTGTTTAGATGGTTGAAGAAACCGAAAGTCTGTTGGGTGTCAATCATGTACATGTAAAAGTGTGCCCCATCCTGTTGAAGTACCTTAGCCTGTCAAAGCCTGTAGATGTAAATAGGAGGGGCAATAAGAGGGGTGACGGAAGTGAACCCTGTGGGCCACCTGGCTCAGAACAGCTACCACTTGATAATGATTAAATACAAAGTAAGCCACTTGAGAACAGGGTCTAAGATGTTAATGCTTATTAGTCAGCATAGATGTCACTTAAGGGTTGCCAGGAGTCGAAGCTGTTACCCCAGGCTTGCCCTTTGCAATCCTGAGCACTGCTTTTGCAACCCTGCCTCAGAGGCGCCAAACTTGGTGTTAATCACCAGAGAGTAACTGTTCCTATGAGTAATGGCGGCCTATTCGGCAGCGTGAAGTATAGGTGAAAAAGACGCCTATCTTCCTCTGTGAGTAAAGGTTGGATAAGGGGGAATTCCTCCTAATTGGAGAGTTGCCTTCACACACCCGTTAGTGTGTCATGCTTCATCATTGGGCGTTTTGCTCCATGTGGGGGTGGCGCTGCAGTCCCCCACGTGCACCGCGAGAGGGCTCTTTGGGGGAGATCTTTTTAGAGTAACGCTGCAGTGGTGAGTGCGGGTGTGTGGGGAGTGTGCGAGTGGGTTAAAAATAACATACCGGTACCCTAGGTAGTGATTATTCTTGGGTTGTACGATATAGCTAAAAACAGGCAGAGAAGGAACTCATGTACCCTGCTATCAGTGAGGAGGGTCCGTTAGTTCTTGCAAATAGAGTGAATAGTGATATAGATTAATAGTCAGGTCGACATGTTTCATGCCTACTTGGTCCCTAGTGGATTCTTTGGCGTTTCATCAGGAGAGTTTTAAGAGTAGAAAAATGTGGCACAGGGGTTCGAGAGAGAAACACACAATACACCCTGTGGTATTACCCTGGTTCAGGTATGTGGTCTAGGCGTATCTGCACCCTATCGTATCGACCACTTCTATGTGTAAATTCAACCTAAAGAAATAAAGATATAAATGTGAGACAAAACTTAATGAGATTATGCTGATAGCGCCAAGAAAAGGCAAGCAATGACAAAGGTTAAGCGATAAACACCCAACCCGCAAACACATTCCATGGACACTTGTGGCAGACGAAGTATGTCCTAACATAGCAATGAATTCTGCAAGGTGCGCAACTGTGACAGCATTGCAAACCCCTTAGAGAATAGAGGTGCGTAAACATAGTTTGTGTTGTAAGACACGATCTCTACCCCAAGTATTGACTGGGGATGCCTCAACTGCGGGGAAAGTCGATCAGGAGGTAACCTTAAGTAAAAAGTGGGGAGGGAGTGACATGGTGAGTGGCGCAGCTGCGGTGATTATTAGGACTGTTCACTATTAGGGAGAAAGATCCCTGCTTGGATGCTGCACTTTCAGCTGCGGTAAAGGGCTGCCTACTGGGCAGATACTGTGCAACCCACTTGGAATAAAACTTGGCCTTACCGACCGATACTACACTATTTATTGTGTGAGGAAAGCCACCTACTGGGCAGGCACTACCGTATTCACTGTGGTAAGAAACTACCCAAATGAGCTGATACTGCATAAATAACTGTAGTATAAAGTCCGTTTATAGAGTAGATAACTGTACTCTTCCCTTTATTAAAAACAAAAAGCCTGAAGGAATCATTGTCCAGCTTGACGTCGAAGATACAAGTTTACCTGGCCAATAAAGTTGAAGGGTTCAAGCACCATCAGGTGCCGTATGCTGCCCTTTGACATGATGTGGGTTTTGCGCGTCTAGTGACAGTCAGGAAGTAGGAAGCCTGACCTCAAATGCTCAAGGCTCAAGATGTGGAGAAGGGTCTTTGGACCACCGCCGGTACGTGGTCTAGAGGCGAAATCGACATCGTAATGTTATCAGGCTGTTCTAGCAGCGCTTATAAGACGGCAAGACTAGTGCGCAAGCTACGACTCCCCGCGGCTCCTGCTCCCACCGTGGCAGTTTTGGTGTGAGAGCTCTGCTTCACTAACCAGGTCGTTATCCTGGGTGCTTGTTAGAAGAGGGTGGGCCGACGTAAAGATACCTATTTAGTTGATGGGTTTCTCTCAATCCACACCCCAGCAGAAGTTTCCAGAGGAGGGCATCATAAAGGTGGTCTGCTAACTCTGGTCTCTAACACTTCACAAAAAGGGTTATAACAAGCATTGGCAAAGCAAATAGGTCTCGCCTTTGGGACCTAATAAAGTGTTTAGCCAGAGCTATTTGCATTGCTAATGTGTTCAAGCTATGTTGTTGTGTGGCTTGTGTGCAGCATGTTGCAAAGTTATAATACAAAAATTCGTATAATCATTTTGTTAGCTTATCTATAATTAAGATGAGATTATGTATAATTGGAAGAATATAAAAATTGTTTAGTGATTTTTTTTTGGGGGGGGGGAATGTTGGCAAGTTCTCAGTAGAAAACAGCTACTCTGGAACAGCGAGTACCTGCAAATTTATATTTCCAATTCACGCAGTGTACTGCATACTCAACTAAAATTAATTCAGCATCTCAGCACACGGATCATGTTATTTTTCCATCCACCATGAGCACCCAGAATATGTTTAATTTAAAAAAAAGTTGTTGGTAGAACTTTCCTGTGGAATTTCTGTTGTGTTTTTGCTGGAACTATAATCTACACAATTCAAATAGTGATCTGATAATTTGATGGAGCATTCTTAGAGATGTAGTGGTGTCAAAATGTTTTGTTCTGCTACTAAGGGAGTAGATTTACCATTCGTGAAGACTATTACTTTTGGCCCCTCACATAAACAAAATCGTTCACTTTTTTTTTTTTTACATGGTACATGACAACCAAGAGAGTGGGTTTGAAAGTACATGCTGCACGTTGACAAAGTTCCAAGTAATCTAGGAACAAAACGAAATGGACCTAACTGGAGATCAGAAACCCTGAGTGGGCCCCATGAAGGATACAAAGAAACTAGCTGCCAACAAGTCAGGCTTGGGAGCGGACGGACATATCGGCAACAACTGTTCACATACAAACCACAAGCCGCGCACTTTTGCGGTGTATGTGTTCAACCGTATTACGAAACCGAGGCCCAGCATCTCCAGAGCGGGCACTACCACAAGGGCTGTCCCAACACGGTCAAGTCCGAGACCGGCTTCAGGAGTGTATTTTACAAAGCCTGTGATGACTGGAAGAGGGTGGCTAGGCACCATTACAATCCATGCAAATGAACGCGAATTCTGATTAGGCGTAAAATGGTGCTTAGCTCTGTATGGAGCTGAAAGAAACACTCAATTCTGTAGTTATTCCATACTCAGAAGGCTGAAATGAGGGGCATGGTGTTTTCTGAGGTCTCGCAGACATAGCGCTGGAGCGCGCATGCGCTCCTCGCTCTGTGAGGCATATTATAATCGATAAGATTTCAGAAGGGGACTTAAAACCCCGCCCATCATTCCCATTGGCTGGCGTCATCATTTATGGTAAACGCTGGCCTCCGATTGAAAACAAGGCTTTTTTGTCACCGCCCCGTCTCCTTCTCGAACGGCCCATCCGGGTTGGATCATTTGCATGCGACTTGAGACTGTCTCCCTCAATTAGTGGATGAGCACTTCTTTTTATAATTTACGCAAGGCGACCGGTTGTTTAACATGGCGGCAGTCTCAGCACTAATAATGGGAGCCATGCGATTCTTTTGTGACTTGTGATCGCTCTAAATTGTATGTGTTTTAATACTTTAATGAGCGCGGCGCCCGCTAGGGACACGACGCTCACCTTATTTTTTTTTATTCTACATGTATGTTGAGCACGGCGTCCACTTCAGGGACACCTCCCTCTGTTTTTTTTTCTTTTTTCTTCCATGTCTTCCATGTTATTTTAGCTGGGGCTGAGCTGCATCCAGTGTGTAAGCCTTGCTCAGTGGAACGAGGGAGCGGGTGCTCAGTGTCCATAAGGGGCGCATGCTTGCTCGCCAACGCTTCTATTCCATCTGAAACACTCTTCCTTCTCGGCGCAAATTCTGTCTACAATCCCTTCTCAGCCCTCAGACCCCACCCTGCCACCTCCATACCCCCTCCTTAAACTCAAAAACTCAATTTACTTAAAGCAGTTCTCTTAAAAACTATCTGATGCACAAACTTTAATAACCCCCGCAGGATGTGCAACCCCCTCCCACGCGTGCACGGACACCGCGCTCTGTTTTTTTTTCTTCCATGTTATTTTAGCCCGGGCTGAGCTGAATCAAGTGTGTAAGCCTTACTCAGTGGCTGGCTGCTTTTCAAATGCAGAAACTTTTAAGGCGAAGGCGGGAGGGAGCGGGTGCTCAGTTTCCATCAGTGGTGCGTGCTCACTTGCCAACGCTTCTATTCCATCTAAAACACTCTTCCTTCTCGGCACATATTCTGTCTGCAATCCCTTCTCTGCCCTCAGACCCCACCCCACCACCTCCATACCCCCCACCTTAAACTCAAAAACTCAATTTACTTAAAGCCGTTAACTTAAAAAATATCTGACGCACAAACTTTATTAACCCCCGCAGGATATCCAACCCTCTCCCACCCGCGCACACTCATGGAGTTTTCTTCTACATTTTCTGTGTTGTCATAACTTAATTGGAAAAATGTCACCTAAAGGTAGCTCTGAATTACTGCCCCCTAATCTGAACTTCTACCCAGGCCCCTGTTCACTACACCCCCGCCCCCCATCGATCTGCTTCTCGGGGTAGTGTTTGCCACAATGAGAATCGTGGTGGCAGTTTGGGTAGTAAAGAGGGGGGGCATAGGTAGAAGTTCAAATTAGGGGGCAGTGCTCCTCGGGTGGTAGATGTCAGAGCGCTCCTAGCGCTGCCAAGGAGTGAAAGTCGAGTATCATTTCATGGAGGTATGAGGTGAGATTTGCAGCCACGTAGTGCCAGCGTACACCTTGTTTAAGTAGTTGTTACTCTATTACTGACCTGCATGTTCAAGTCCCCATTAGTCATCTCTTCTGGTAACGTTGCTCGTCCAGAGGGCATTTCACAGTAGGGTTGGGACGAGATGGTTGTTAATTTTTGTTGTTGTTGACTCTCCATTTCTTGGGGACATGCCTGGCATTTTTAGGACTTACTGTGGCAAACACTGGGTTATCTGGTCGAACACTGCAGTCAATACTGAACATGCATTTGCAATGCAATAGGTCTCGCATTTACACAAGTTTAAGCTATTTACATTGCAAATAACAATGCCGTTTTTTAAATTCGTTTTTAAAACATAAATGAAATCCTTGTCATTTACAATACCACTAGCTTAAACTCGTGTAAATGCGAGACCTATTGCATTGCAAATGCTTGTTTTTAATGTGGAAATGCGGTGGTAACACTGTCAAAATTACTAGGGGTGTCGGAGAATGGATTTCTTTTTTCCCTTGGAAAAAGTGAAAAAAGAGTTTGCAAGTGAAAATACACATTTTATAGCTATTTAGACAAGTGTAGCTGTTCCCCACTTACATTTAAATGTTTGTGAATACCTGCTAATGTAGATACACTTGCAAAGGTATAATTATCAGAGCACCTTTGATCTCTTTTAGTGCACTCAGTACAGCACCACCACAGCACCGCATCAGCCCAGCACCACCTAATCAGTGCACCACTACCAGTGCAGCACCAGCGCAGCACCACCTCATCACCAGCGCAGCACCACCTCAACATCAGCACAGCACCATCTCAGCATCAGTGCACCGCAACCAGCACAGCCACCCAACCACAGTAGCAACTCAGCACCAACACAACACCACTTCAGCATCAGCGCAGCACTTTCTCCCCATCAGCACAGCCTCAACTCCAGCACCACCTGAGCACCAGCTCAGCACAACCTGAGCACCAGTTCAGCACCACCCGAGCTCCAGCTCAGCACCACCCGAGCTCCAGCTCAGCACCACCCATGCACCAGTGCAGCACCACAAAATGGGTCTGCACCACCACAGCATGACTCAGCATCAGCACAGCACCATCCACTGATGAGGACACTACAACCAGCGCAGCACCACCTCAGCACCAGAGCAGCACCACCTTAACATCAGCACAGAACCACCTTAACATCAGCACAGAACCACCTCAACACAGCACCACCTCCACATCAGCACAAACCACCTCAACATCAGCACAGAACCACCTAAACATCAGCACAGCACCAACTCCGCATCAATGCACCACCACCAGCGAAGCCCCACCTCAGCACCAGTGTAGCTCCACCGCATCAGCAACTTAGCACAACGCAGCACCACTTCAGCAGAACCTCAGCACAGCAGCACCTGAGCACCAGCTCAGCATCAGCACAGCCACACCTCCTCATCAGTGCACCACCACCAGCGCACCCCCAACTCAGCACCAGCACAGCACCATCTCAAAATCAGCACAGAACCACCTCTGCATCAGTGCACCACCACCAGCGCAGCCCCACCTCAGTACTAGCGCAGCTCCAACTCATCAGCAACTCAGCACAATGCAGCACCACTTCAGCATCAACGTTGCATCACCTCAGCTCGGCACCACCTCAGCATCACTCTGCACCACCTGAGCACCGGCTCAGCACCACAACCTCAGCATGACTCGGCACCATCACTCTGCACACCTCACCATCAGATCAGCACCATCTCATCATCAGCACAGCAACACCGCCTCATCAGTGCACCCCCAATAGTGCAGCACCCCCTCAGCATAGTGCACCACCCCATCAGCACCTCCTCAACATGAGCACAGCACTATCTCAGCATCAACACAGCACTATTTCGGCATCAGCACAGCACCACCTCCGCATTAGTGCACCATCAGCAGCACAGCCCCACCTCAGCATCAGCGCAGCCCTCCCTCAGCAGTAGTTCAGCACCAATGCAGCACCACTTCAGCATCAGCACATCACCACCTCAGCATCACTCAGCTCCTCCTGAGCACCACCTCAGCTTGACAGAGCACCACAGCATAACTCCGCACAATCTCAGCATCATATCAGTATCAATCAGCATCACCCCCGCACCAGCACACCACCACCACCACCACTTCAGCATCACTGTTAGAAATGGGGGTCTTTAGTTGGTAAGGGCTTGACCTTCCTCCAAATAGGGACCCTTCTTCCTAGTCAGGGTAAGGGAGTTACACTCCTAAAATAACTCCTGCTCACCCCATTGGTAGCTTGGCACGAGCAGTCAGGCTTATCTCAGAGGCAGTATGTAAAGCATTTGCACATAACCAACACTAATACAGTGTAAGCACTACAAAAGGACACCACACCAGTTTTAGAAAAGTATCCAATATTTTTATATACTTAAGGCAAGGCCAAAAACGATAAAAATCCACACTCTAGTACTTAAAAATCTACAGTTGTCAAAATAAGCTTTAAAAACAGTTCCTTGATGTCGATAGCTCTGTCCGGGGCTATCACGGCGTTGTGAGCAAACAAATCCAAACAATTCTGGCTGACTGCGGCATCGCAGGCCAGCTACGGTGTCGGGAAGACCTTTTAGAAATGCAGGGCGTCGATGACCTCTCGTTGAGTTTCTGAAAACATGGCGTCCGCAGGCGTCGGTTCCGGAGGTCGGGGCAGCAGTCGTCGGGACCCTCGAAGTCGCACACATTGCAGGTCGATCTCCTCTCTGATGGAGTCTGGAGCGCTGGCGCCGGCAGGTGTCGGGTGCTGCGGTGCGAAGTGCAGCAGTGCGACATGCGGTGCCCTCAGGTCGCAGTGCGAACAGCGGCTCGGTGGCGGCATCAGACCAGGGTTGCGGTGCGAGGTGAAGGCGGTGCTCGTCACGGTGCTGGCAGGTCACGGTGCAAGCAGCGGCATCGTCGTTGCTGAAGCGCTATAGTCAGCTGACGAACTGGAGTCGATGGCACCGGCGTCGGTAGGCTAAGGCTGCGGTGCGTTGTGTAACTTAACGAGCGGTGCTCTCGAACCACGGTGCAAGCAGCGGCGTTGATTTCGGCATGGAGCGTCGTCGTCTGGGATACCACAGCGTCGTCGTGAAGCGAGGCGGTGCGGAGTTCGGTGCCCACAGGTCACAGTGCGAGCAGCGGCTCAGTGGTCACGGCCGTTGGCGTCATCGGTGAGACCAGGGTCGCGGTGTGGCGTTGTGGCGGTGCACCCTGCAGTGTCGTCAGGACACGGAGTCAGCAGCGGCGTCGTAGACGTCGAGTTGCTTTTTCTGCTGTTGCAGCACAAAACGCACAGTCCCCAGTGCTGAGGGCAGAAGAGCTTGAAGTCTTTGTAGTTCCTGAGACTTCTTGAACAGGGGGCAAGCTCTACCTCAAGCCCTTGGAGAAACTCTCAAACGCAGATTGCAGAAAGTTCTGTCCAGTCCTTTCAGTGCCCAAGACAGAAGCAGCCACTGCAGGTCCACACAGCAAAGCACACAGCAGAGTGGTAGCTCCTCCTCACAGCTTCTCAGGCTCTTCTTCTTGGCAGTCTTCTTGATCCAAAAGAGTTCTAAACTTCAGGGGTCTGGGCCCCAATATTTATATATCCCATAATCCTTTGATCTCATAGGCAGAGAGTGTCTGTGCCCAGCCAGAACCAGTTCTGCCTTCTCTGGTGTGATTTCCTGGCAGGAGGTGGAGACGGCATTGTCAGAGGCAGACCAGGCCCTTTGAGGTGCAAGGAAATCTCCTCCCTCTTCCCCCATCGCAGCCCAGGTCTATTCAGCCCTTTCCTGACCCACCTAGACTAACTGGAGACACTCCTGCTCCCCAGCCTTCTGTCATCCAAACCCAGACAGGCAATCCACAAACCAGCAGAGGCACACGGGATGACTGAACAAGAAAATACCTAGTTTCTAAAAGTGGTATTTTCAAACACAGAATGTAAACATTACCTTCACGAAAAGATGCATCTTTAGATACTGAGTTCATGCATACTAAACTTCATTTTCTTACCTAATTCCCCAGGCTCGTTATGTTTATAAGATGTTATAAACAAACTTCCCACTCTGTCCTATGGGGAACAGGTAGCCTTGCAATAGGGAAAAGCGAAATTAGCTGTAATTAACTATCAGGACATGCCACACACACCAGGGCATGTCCTACCTTTCACATACACTGCACCCTGCCCATAGGGGTACCTTGGGCCTACCTAAGGGGTTCTCAATACAATAAAGGCCTGGCTATCAGAAAGTCAATAATTGTTTCTCTTAGGACCTGCTTCTGCCGTGGGAATACCTATCTCTACACGATCTCTGGCACCCTGTCCAGTTTACTACAGTCCCAGAACTCTCAAGTCAAATATCTTAAAAAGAAGAAGAACTGCTATCAGTCAATCCGCAACAATGTACATCCTCCCCCGCAGCATGTGAGTGAAGGACACTTACTAAAAATAAAAATAAGGGAAAGAGTGAGAGGGCACCTCACGTATGCAACACCATGGAGGCTACCAGCAGGTTCTAGCCAGTATGCCCACGTATATCATCATCGGTTGCCCACTCACAGAAACAAAGAATATATAGTGTCCAATAGAGAGACAAAAGAGCAGAAAGAAAGAACTGTCCCAAATCAAAACCCCGTGATTTGCAGTGAACGGCGTGTTCTATGCAAGTAAAATTGAGTTAAGACTCACTGTTAGGTTGCCCTCTTTATTCGCAATAGTGAGCTTACTCAAAATAAAAGCACTTCATGTTGCTAACCTTTTCCAAGAAGAACAACATGTTTCATTGCCATATACTTATGTTGTGGCAAATTCATCAGGGCGTGGGGTTCAGTCACTCGCCTCACTGGACAATAACTTTTACGTTGCGGATAGGCTGATAAAACAGAAAAAAACAGCAGTTCTTTCTTAGCAAAAACTGGCCAACCAGACACTGTAGTAGTCAAACATGATGTGTATTATTCAATCATGAGTTGAAATGGTATATATTTACCAGGTACAGGCTGAGGGCACTCATACCAGCCTCCACCAAACCATACGGGGTTGTGTTCGTCACTCTAACCCCTAAATAAAAAGCACTTCCGTTGCTTATCGTTACACCTGTGGAAATAATATTTCAACACTAGATCAAAATCCTTCATGTAATGTGTGCGCTCTGTCTACCTAGCGAACACCATCTTTTTCTCAATGTCAGAATATATCTGATATCATCTTTCTCAGGCTGGCTGCTGACTGTTGCTTAGCTCACTGATCCAACCCATTTTACTGTATACACCTCGGTACTCAATACGCATATGTAGTCGTGAGATTTCACAAGCACGCCACCCTCATATGCTATGTCCTGCCAGCAATTCAAGATGCCTCTAATTACTCGTACCATCTCCGTGTGTAAACATGTATAATCCATCCTCATTACAAACTTGCACTGGGGCGCCAAGCGCTTTAACGATCCTAACAAGTTAGTGGCACCACCTTTGATTACTCGTACCAACTCCATGTGTAAACATGCATCGTCCGCCCTCGTTACACATTTACACGGGAGGCGCCATGCACTTTAACAATCCTCACAGGTTAGTGGTACTACGATAGCCTTGCCGGTAACTCAGCTCCCAGAACCTGCACACACACTCTCTTACCGCAACCGTTTCTATAAGGAGCAGCGTCTCGTCCCTGCTTCAACACGCACCGGCATCAGGCAGTATATCTACCCGCAGCCCGTCCGCGCGCCCGTTACGTTTGAACTACGTGATCGGCCGATGTTGTACAGATCACCTGGCTCTCCACCATCAACACGGCGGCCATTTTAAAACAAGAAAAGCTCCGTCAAGGGTCATTCATGTTATTGCATATGCTACCAGCTGCACTATCATATTTCTACTTGACCACTCCTCAAGCATTGATATTTTTCGCGATATTCATTATTTAAATTGACAGCTGCACTTCGATATCGTCATCCACCCAATTCCCATGAATGAAAGATCTTTCTCAGTGTTGCTCATGAAATGTTGAAAAAGGACTAAATCTATCGCTGTATTGTGTGTTCTTAATTTATCTCTCCCGATATTATGACATTCTTCTTAAGGGCACTCTTACTAGCTGTTATTATTTCACCTGCTCTTCCACTCATGCTAGCATTATTTACAATATTATAGAACCATTGATGGAAAAAAAAGGAGGAAAAAGAGCAGAGGAACTGTATATACTTTATGTATCATGTATTCTATTCCTTGTTCCTCACACTAGTGCACACTACTCTAAGCTGTATAGTCCTCATTCTTTTACCCACCACTGCATAGTCTGTCATATTTAAGTAAATGGTGTGGTTACCCCTTACATTCCAGAGTACCTCTGTAGTTTAGCACCCAATTTAGTACAGAAGTCAGTCGTAGAGCCCTACTATCTACTGACTTTATTCCACTCAATGTGGCCATTTAATCCTGTTTGAGCCACCTTTTCAGAAAAGATCCAACGAGCTTCTTTCGTTGCCAGTACTCTTTCTATGCTGGCATTGCCGGCTACTACCCTCTCGAGGACAACCCATTTAAGGGCTCGGAGATCATGTTTATGTTCACAGAAGTGCTGTACCAGGCATGTGGTAACATTGCCTGTTTTGATGGTACTCAGGTGCTCTTGGATCCGTACCTTGACTTTCCTGGTCGTTAAGCCGATGTACTGTAGCCCACACTGACATGTGAGCCTGTATATTACATTGACTGTGTTATAGTTAGAGAACTTATTTAAATACCATGTTCTACCACTCTTCCACTGTACACTGCTGGTGTTTTCTGTCAGTTCACACACAGAACAACTACCGCAAGGGTGGTGTCCAGCCGGCATCGTAGTTATCTTTGATTTCTGTAAAGGTCGTGTGTGCACTAATTTGTCTTTTAAATTATTTGCACGTCTAAATGCGAATCTGGGTTGTGGCATTTTAAAGTCTGCAGTAGACAGCAACGGCCACTGCTTCCTCATTACACGTCTTATCTTTGAGGCTAAAGGATCGAATGTCATAACAGCAGGCAAACAGTCACCTGCTTCTCTTGTATTCCTTTCTAATAATGCCTCCTGAGGTGTATTACGGGCTCTTTTATGTCCTTTATTGACTATCTTCTTGTGATAGGCTCTCTGTGTCAATTTGCTTGCCAAATCCCACGCTTGCTGCGAAAAAGTCTCTACAGTGGAGCAATTGCGTCGATACCTAAGAAACTGGCCTACGGGCAAATTATCCCGCAGGGCTCTCGGTAGGTACGACTGATAATGCAACAATGAGTTCCTATCCGTCCCTTTCTGATGGACCATAGTGCTCAATTGTTCTCCTGCACAATGATGTCAAGATCTAAATCTACCTAAAGGGTTCCTGACATGTAAGAAAAGGGAAGGTTAGGGACTGGTCAGTGTCTGCACTGGCCAAGTCGACATGGCAGTTACAAACTGCGCTAGACTCTGCACTGGCAGGTCTGAGTTACCTTTTTAGGGCTACTCCCGTGGGTGGCACAACCAGTGCTGTAGGCCCACTAGTAGCATTTGACTTACCAGCCCTGGCACACTCAGTGCACTTTACAAGGGGCTAACAGGTAGGTCAAACATCCAAACGTGGAAATACCAATCCATAACACCACTGACTATAGGAACACTTGCACTTTACCACTGATCAGCAGTGCGAAAAGTGCGCAGAAACGCTGCGCCCGCAAAAACAGAGTCAAAACCGGGAGGTCAGAAAGCAAAAACTCAGGGGAAACACGCCAAAAGATGCCAAGTCTAACAATCACTCAGCACCACCTGAGTATCATTCAGCACCACCGGAGCACCTGTGCAGCACACAACCTCAGCATGACTCGGCACCACCTCAGCATCACTCAGCACCGCATCAGTCTGCCTTTAGAATCTGGCATATGTTGCTTTTCCTCCAGTGTCCGACCACTGCTAGTGTTGTTATTCAGGTACTATTTCTCACCCTCCACCCACCCGTTGTTTATGTCCTCTCCCCCCATAACAAAAAAAACCTATAAGGAACCAGCTTTAGAAGAGGCAGGAAGAAGTTTCCAGCATTACAAGGACAAAAAAAATATATATTTTTTATGTTAATTCGGTTTTTAATAGGGTCGTTCAGTTGTACATAATGTCTTCTTGGTTATATATAAGGTAACAAAATTGCTTGTAACACTTTTGTATCATAAATTTTCAGCTTGCTGCACAACAGCCACAATGCTCTACAACATAGCTTAAAACATTGGCAAAGCCATTAGTTCTGGCTAAACTATTAAGAGGTCCCAAAGGCGAGACCTATTAGCTATGCCAATGCTTGTTTTTTATGGAAGCGAAAACATTTTTTCCTTTTTCACCCTAAACCACTCTGGAAATGTTGACTCATTCTCTTTAAAGAAAGAATTAGTTGTGTGGATGCACTCAATGATGAACCAATGTTGTCCTTGGCTCGGTAAGTGGCCAGGCATGGGGTATCCACACCTGTGTGAACGTGATCTGATATTTTGAAGCTGACCTTGTAGCATGCAGTGCTACAGGTAAGGCACTCGGGCTGCAGCATTGTGTTGCTTCCCCATTTCCCCTTAGATGTTCATGGGCAAAAGGAGTGTCCCAGCATTGTCACCTCCGGGGTGGGGGATGGTTACTGGGAGGCCTATTTAAACTCCAAGCCACTGTCTCTTCCTCTTTGTGCTTCTTCATGCATAATGTCAGAACGACAAGTTGGAAATCTTAAGATTTGCTGAAAAGAACATATGTGTAGGAAGGATTAGGTCCTTGGTCTCACTGGTGACTAGTGCTTAATTTTAGCCAGTGGTTTCCAGTGCTCGGCACCTGCACTTAATTGGCAGCACCGGCACTTACGACAGTCTGCCGCATGATGGGCTGTTTGTCTCATTTAGAGTGAGCACTACAGCAGTTGTTTACTAATCCAATATATCTTAGAAATAACTATTACCTGCTGCCAATGCTAAACGTAGACCTAGAATAGTCTAAAGTGTCATACTTTTATAAGTGTGATGATTAGTAGCTGGTTTGGTACTGTCATTGGTAGCACTAGCAGGGGCTATGGGTGGTGTAGGCTACAGTGGCCTCTTGATGAGGGCCCTGGCAATTACTTTGTTTACAAATTAAGCACTGACCTGTTTCCTAAATGTTGTCTCTTCTGTGGTCTTTGGTCAATGGACGCTTTTGCAGAGGCTCCCACTCGACAGTCACTGCCCGCGAGAGCAGCTGCCGAGCCTTTAGGGGGCAGTGCGGCTTCTGTATCCACCAGGTTGCTGCGCGGTCTCCGAGGGATCCTAGCGGCTGCCATCAGCCGGTTTTTATTCTTCCTCTCGTCTGCTCACCGAAAAAGAACACAGAATGAATGGCTGAACTCCGCAGGCTCCTGTTGGGATTCCAGCTCACAACAAATGAGATCGAAAGAGCTAATCTTGTTTTAGCGCAGCTGGACCTCAGAGTCTGTCAATGGGGGAATCACAGAGGAGCTTCTGCCCGGAGTGTTTATCACTGCAGTTACCTTTGCAAATGGACTGCATAGAGGCTCTATTAGTCAGTCTGGCTTGCCTTTTGGGTATATTTCTCATCAGGTCGGTGCTTCGGAAAGGCAAAGGCTTCACATTCATTTTAAAATGTAGACTTCCTTGGGCCACATGTGCGACCGCTTCATTTTACGAGTTACTAATTGTGACTTTTTGCGACTCGCAATTAGGAAGTCGCAAAATGCGAAATACTAATGTGTCTCACACATTTAGGCATTCTTAATGGGGTTGAAATTGCCCTACCTCATCCATATTCATGAGTTAGGTTGCAATTTGCAACCCATTGGGAATCGCTAAAAACACAGGGATAGTGGTCTGCTAGGTACAGCAGATCACCATGCATGGACATCATTTAGGGGTCGCTACTGCAACCCCTGGCATGCCCCTTGAGACTTCTGGCTCTGCCTTTGCGACCCCTCACTCAGCAGTGGTAAAATCAGTACCAGGAACAGAAGCAGCTCCTTCATTATGGACATCGGTGGGGGGTTCCCTCTCCTAATTTTTGTCAATTTTTAATGAAACTAATAGTGAATAATATAACACTATGCGCTATTAGTTAAAAAAAAAAAAAAGGAAATCAAATTGGTGATATATGACTTTTACTAGCAGATGAGGTAAGTTAAAAAAAAATGCTTTTAAATGTATGTATGTTTTGTGCATGCTTGCAGTTTTAAGTGTGTTTATGTAAGAGTGTGTGTATGTGTCGGCAGAGTGTGTGCACAAATAGATGTGTATGTGTAAGCGTGTATATGTGTAAGCATGTGTATGTGTGAGTGAAAGTGAAGGTCAAAGGGTATGTGAAGTCACTTCTGCTACCGCTGCCATTTTGGTGAATTGACGCCCATGCATGCACCATGTCTGTGTTTGATTTTAAATGAAGCAACTTTTTTTTTAATGCAGCCCGTTTTACTTAAAGGAAAATGGGATGCGTTTCAAAAAGAAAAATGGAATGTTTCAGTTTCATTTTTTAAGAGTAGGCAGTACTCCATGGGAACACTGCCTGCATGTAAAAAAACATTTATGCAACCATTCTCAAAGGGGAAGGGGTCCCTTAAGAACCCGTTTCCTTTTCCGGCTGGCTTACCTTTTACTTGAAGTAGGCACTAAACTGCCAATGTTTTGCAACCACATTCTGGTAGCTAAACATTCATACATCACCCTGCGACTCACTATTAGAAAGGGTCACACTTGACACGCCCCTTCCGAATACCGTCTCGCAAACCCCAGTTTGCTATTTGGTAATAGGTTACCGACTCACAAAATAGGGTTAGTACATGTCAAAAGGCTCTGAAGCAGTTGGAGTATGACCCAATTCTCCATTTGCGTCCTCTAAAAATGTTTGTTTATGTGGCCCCATATGCCTTAAGGCATCCTTGCCCCAATCCTTCCCAAGCTCAACCACATTTCATATTTTGAATTGATGGCAGAATTCAGACTACACTGCTGACACCTACCCTGAATACTAAGCCAGAGCATCCGGGAAGAACAATCTACAAAGGCAGGGGTTATGTCCTCGGTGAATCAGGTGTTCAGTGTGGGACCATGTGAATAAGGACTAACACCATTCTGCATACTAAGAAAGGTTTATCTTTTGGTTAATCCAGATGTTCAGTGTGGGTTAATATCACTAATGGATGACACCTAGCCTCAATACCAATCTTGAGCATCGCAAATAAAAATATGATTTATACCTCGCACACATCCAGTGCTTCCTTTAATAACTCAGGGTTTCACACCATTCAGTTATTTGTGGCTAATTCTCGTGTGCAAAAGAGGAGTAATTGAAGGACAGACTGTGGTATCCTGCCTCTCCTCATTTCCTGCATGTCTCACCTGGTGTCTTGAATGTTGATAGTGAGTGATGTAATTGAATGTTAGTGTGTGGTGTACAGTAGTGTGGGAGCAAAACAGTACCCCAAAATGTAGCACCTGGAAATGTACCCAAATCAAACCTCCCACATTTACACTATCAGAATAGGGTTAAATCTCAATTTCATGAGGCAGTGATTCCCTGCATTAAGGCAGCTCCCCAAACATCAAATCAACAGAGTAATACAAGTCACCAGATAATGGGGCCCACTCTATAACTAAGTTTTAGATCAATGAAAAGTTGAAGGGGTTCATTACAAAATTGTGTAAAAATAAGCGGTACAGAGTCAATGTAAAAGCTCTCAGATGCTGAGCTATACAGCGTATGCCAAAGTAAAAAAGAATGTAAGGCCCAATAGGCAGTAAAATCCAAATGAATTTTGGCAGCATCCCTAGTAGAATAGGAAAGCCTTCTAGCTCCACCCTTCGAAACAAGGGGTTTATATACACATTTTTTTCATATCAAATCAACAATTCTGCAGTTTCATTCTGGCATGAGCAGATGTATTATTTTTTCCAGGAAAATAAGAGCACAAAGAAAATAAATGTCTTATCCCCTTAACAGCTAAGCACTAACCCATTTTATGAATAATTATTCAGTACCCTCTATGCAAATGTCACCCAGAGATGTTCAAACAAAATCTTAAACATTGACAATAAAAGTTTTTTCAAGTGAATAGGTCCAGTGTAGAAGCGAAAGATGAGTTTACAAGTAACAACTTTTCATCCGCACCACCAAAAGTTAATCATTAGCAAAACAATACAGTGTGTGTTCAGAAGCCTGTGGGGAGAAACGTGTTTCAAAAGCAATTGTATTAAATCACTCTGCAGGTATGACATTATGTGTTTAAATGCATGTTGCACATTGTTAATGATGCACAAAAATATAAATCTTTAAAAATGCTTTTACAGTCGAAGCTAGGAGATGGTGACAGTCGAAGGAAACTTGGAGCCCTCACTGGATCTAACTGCTGTTGCTGTAACTTAAGGGCCTAACCTGACCTTCTACCCAAGTGGCTCCTGACTCTTGTATGAAAACTCTTCCCTCTAATCTCAACATGTTGATGAAAATGTGTTAGGGACCTGCAAAAAAGGCAAGAACACTGTGGTGGCAGAGGAGGTCTGTCAAAAGGAAGATTTCCCTATAACTGTGGAGGGCTACCTAGGGGGCACCCATCCTCAAATCCACCAACAAGTGGTGTCAGCTCAAGCTGCTAGACAAGTATGAGCCAGGTGAGGAGGATGTGTAAGTTCTGGCAAGAACAATGAGCCAGTTGTGGGGAGGTATAAATGAGGTGAGGTGTCCTAGTGTCTAGCCCTAAGCTGGAGGATAATGCTAGGGAAAAAGTGCGATGAGGATATCGCTGTAGAGATGGGGATGTGGAAAGAGGCAGGACATCTTTATAGTAAGCACAACTCTGAAATAATCCATGGGCTTTCAGGCAGTTCAACATTCAGTGGTGGCGGTGATATAAAGAGAAACATTGATGAGTGTACAGTATGATTTCTCATATAAAGTGAGTGTGGCTAAAGCTAGTCCCGGCCTTTAGAGGGTCTTCTGTGCCCGACTGGTGTTGGTGTACTGCGATGGTTGCACATCGCTCCGTTTGAATTCAAGTATCTCATTTGCTGGACTCGTGTTACCCATAAGCTTGACCACTGCTGTATAAAAAGGCGCAAACTCTGTTTGCGTAGCTAGAGGTGTATGTGCCGTGTTATAAGCACCATGGTGAGCACATCAGGCCTGATTGAGTTTGAAAGGGACAGCACAGGCTCTCTAAGAGCCCAGGATAAAGGCATTCTGCATATTCTGTCGCCCAGCATGGAGTGACCAGAGGAGGTGGTGAGGCTCCTGCTAGTGCTGTGGTCAAGGCACTGAATAGAGGTTTTGTGACTATGCGCAGCACCAGGTACATAGGAACTCTTCTCTCTGGCGCTAGTCAGATGGTGCTGGAAGAGGAGGGTGGGATGGTTGGAGGCATTAAAGCACAACTTGATATAGAGATTGCTTTATTAATGTCTTGGATTACAGACTTGGATGTTGGCGTGGAAGCAGTGGCTAAGACTTTGTAGTTGTTAAGGAGGGTAGTAAGCTGATATTTGATTGAGACTGGAGTGGAGATGTTGACAAAAGGCTACCCACCAAGGCCTCCTGGTTAATGTAGAAAGAGAAATAGGACTATGCCCAAGGACATGAGAGGGAGAAATTGAGCTTTTATCCAAGGTTATACTGTGTCTTGAAGTGAAAACATCAGTTGCCTGGCATTTGTCCAGTTATGATGTTGAAATATAACTTTCAGTTTATTAGTAAGCAGGGTTATTTGGCATTCATGGAGTTTGTATTCTGTGAACTTCTGTTAAAAATGGGTCTTCTTTTCCACTAACTGTGAGTTTCATTAAGTTGACGAGCAGTTTGGTTGGTGATTCTTGCATATTGACATGTGCCATGTACATTTCATTGGTAATGTATGTGTTGGGTTAGTACATTTCGGTGTCAGATGATTTGGGTTGTTTAGGAATGTTGGTTTGTTAATATTTTTGGTGTGCTAAATTCTTAGTACTGCAAGACAGGTTGTGAAGTTTAAATTATCCGCCTGCGGGTTGATTTGGGAGTACCGAGGGAGCATTTACTTGTAACTCCATCTGGAATCTAGTTGCAGTTAAGGGAAGATAGTGTAGTACCCATCTGCGTGTTTAGATATGTGCTGGTTGTGTGTGTCCAAGTGTCACAATAGATAGGAGTACTTGTGTGTGTTTGTGCAACCTGTTGCTAGAGGTTGTTTGGGGGGAGTACCTCATGGGCTGCGAAGTTGAGGAAGTATAGTACTTTGTTGTGAGAAACTGTGTGAGAGAGTACCCCTGGGAGCAATGTGGGACTAGAGAAATACCATAACATGAGACATTGCAAGGGGAAAGGAATTACCTCATTGGGTGAAAATGTGGGGAAGGGTAGTACTCTGTGGTGTTGTCGGTGATTGCGACAAGTTACTCCTAAGTGTTGTGGGTGAAAGCCAGAGGTTTCACCGGAGTCATCATTGTGTTCAATTGGATTTTTTAATTTTTTATAATTCTTTTTATTAACAGTAGGAATCAACATCACAAGGCATATTGCAATACATTCTCATTTCTCATTATGACAGGGTTCTATCCCAGATAATAGTGCACAATTTCGTAACAAATTGGTATCGTGGAGCATATCTACAGTGATTCATCTTGAGCTGATATTAGTGGTGGGGTACAAATGTTCCCTCTATACTCGATCCAGTCATTCCAAATGCGGGACCATTTTTTGGGACATCCCCTTGCTACATATACATACTTTTCACAGAACATGCACCAATCCATATACCGCTTCCATGCGGAGACCGCAGGTGCCTGTGCCGCCCCCCATTTCTGAGCAATGTTACCTTTCGCTACCATCAACGCCAACGTAACCCAGGTGATGCGTGTATGGTTTAGGTCCATGGGTTCCCACACATTCAGGAGACATCTCTTAGCCTCTAGAGGGACTGCATGCGTTAATACCTCGCTCATTACCTCATGTATCTTCTTCCAATACCTCTGCACAAGTGTGCATTCCCACAGTATGTGGAAAAACGTGCCTTCGCTCCCACATCCCCTTCTACTTTTACCATCTGCTGCTCTTCCCATTTGCGCCATACAGGGCCCGTGATGTAGATTCGGTGTAAGATTTTGAGTTGCACTAGCTTCAGCCTATCTGCAATGGCTAATTCCCATGGTGAAGCTACCGCTATTGCCCAGTCTTCCTCGTCAAGTATTATACCATCCCTTTCCCACTTTGCCCGCAGTTTCAAGAGGGCATGTCCGGTGTGATTCACTAACGTTTTGTTGGTGAGTGATATGGCCTTTGTTGGTAAGTATTCATCAAGGAGTCTGTCCTCAAGGGGTGAGGAGTCTGGGGGGGCATCTCCCCTCTGGAGACAGGATTGCAAAGCGTGATGGACCTGCAAGTATCTAAAATATTCTGTAGGAGCAAGATCATATTCCTGTTGCAGGTCTGTAAATGACTTGACCTCACCCTTTATCCATAGGTCGCCTATTTTTGATATACCTATGAGGTCCCACTTGTCAAATCCTTTAGATGACCACAAATTCCCAAGCTGCTCCGAATCCCATAGTGGAGTACCAGAGTCACCCTACGGTCCCACCCCAGACTTTTGTTAGCTGCTTGCCAAATTTGCACAGAATGATTGATTGCTCCGGTCAGGCGGTCTTTCCGGCGCTTGAATAGAGCGCACGTTGGTAGTTCCCTCCAGGTAGTACCCAACGATCCATCGCATAGCCCAGATCATCTGCCTGTCTGTAAATGCCATGATTAATGGCCGTCAGGTGAGCTGCCCAGTAATATTGTTTAAGATCAGGGAGGGCGATACCCCCGTTGTACCAGGTGAGATTCAGTTTAGGAAGCGCTATCCGCGGCTTCCCATTCCAGAGTAAGCGGCGTTGTAGACTCTCAATTTCTTTAAAATAGCTTGAGGGAACCAATTCTAGTGAATTTTGCAGGGCGTATAGGAACCGGGGTAAGGACATCATTTTGAATAAGGATGCTCTGCCCAGCATCGAGTGCGGAAGTGTCATCCACGCTCCGAATCCTTCTTCAATCTCTGCAAGGAAGGGAGTAGGTTCTTAGCGAATCTATCTGCGGGATCAGAGGTGATATAGATGCCCAGGTATTTGAAGCCCTGTGTGGTGATCCAGGGCCAAGGCAAAGAGGAGGGGAGAAAGCGGGCATCCCTTCCTGGTTCCTCTATTGAGTCCGAACACCTCCGACTTTTTGTTATTTACTACTGTCTGGGCTAGAGGTTTCGATTAGAGGAGTCGCACCCACAGGATGAATTGGGGCCCAAAACCCATTTTCTCAAGAACCAAATTGAAAGATTTGAGAGGTGTTTGCTAGAGGAGGCAGATTACATTTGTGATTCTTTTTTTTGTAGTGTGTTTTATCAGTTTGCATATAATGAAGTCCGGTAGTGTTGTAGTTCAGTGGTAGTGTTTGATGTAGCTCTAGTGTGTTGTAGGTGAGTAATTCCTTACCAGCTGATGTTGTCTGGTGTCATTGGTTGTATTCCTGGACTGCTTTAGTGTTAGGATGTTGTTAATGATTTTTAAGTTGGCGTCTACGGAACTCTGTTCTCATTATGTTCAGAATATTTTTCTCTGGTGCAGTTTCCCAAAGGGAGTGGTACTGGGTTAATATTTAGTACTTTTGGACTGGTTCTTGGCTATGTTGGCTTGGTTAGCTAATGTAAATGGGTGTTGCGTGTTGAAGTCCGAGGCTGCATTTTTGTGTGTAATTTTGTGGTGCAGTGTGTTGTCCTAATGGGGATCTGTGCACTGCTTGTGGAAGTTTGAGAAGGTATGAGCGGTTGTTGTATCTGTGCCACCTGTGTAACTTTAGTAGTATGATGTAGATGCTTTGGCACATTATGTATGAGTATTATTGTGAGGGCAGGTTTTGTGTTGGAGTCTCGTCAAGGACGTTTTGAGTTCAGATGATGTATGGCTAAACTTTCAGCCATGACCGTGCAGCTATGTGCTGGTACGTCCTTATGTCCGAAATGTTCACAAGACTTGAAAGTCTTGGATGTTGTGCACTGTTAATCTCAGCCTAGTTGTTGTCTCGTTTATACACAGAGTTTCTCTGACTGGTGTTTGTTGTGTATGTGTATCTGAATGGATATTGGAGAGTTTTAACAGGTTGTTGTTTGGTGAATGTGTAAACCAGACTTTGCAGATTTAGTGATTGTGAATGATTATCCCTGTACTTTAGATGCAGGGGAGAATGGCAGTTCTTTGGTCTGTTTGTATATAAAAAAAAAGTGTGTATTATCCGTTATGTCCCCATTCCATGCATGTCTGAGCTGGTGTCTGGAATGCTGAGAGGGAATGAGGTCATAGAATGTTGGTGTGTGCGGTGTGGAGTGGAAGCTGAGATATATGGACGGCTGGAGGGAGCACTGGCGGGACCTATCTCCTGTTGCTGTGACCTAAGGGCAGAGCCGCTGGAATTATGCGATTGTGGAGCTGCAGTGTTTTCGCATAATCAAGGATTTGACACATTTGACACATAATCCATCATCTGCTGCATAATCTACAGATTTGAACCCCCAAAAATTGTTTCTAGCTCAAACGGTTCAAATGTTACTAAAAACGCAGTGACACATGTTGCTGCGCGGTGGAAGGCCTGGCAAAGGTTGACTGGTCACCTTTCTGTTGCCTATTACTATATTAGGGTGTATAACTGGTACGAACGAGGAGCAAACTATGCCCACACAGTGTTAACAACTGTAAAAATGACAAAATAATGAAGTCGTTCTATCAGAAATTTGCTGAATTGTGTCCCATATTTTGGCTTTTTTGCCTCATAATTTAGTCAACCCTGCCGCATAATGTGGGCCTCTCCTGCCGCATAATTCCAGTGGCCCTGCCTAAGGGCTGGCATGTTATAAACAATTAACCTCCTACCTAAGGGGCTCCAGACGCTGTCCTCTTAACTTCAAAACAGCCCGCGGTCGTTCCAGATGCAGATGTCTTCTACGGGATAAAGGATCATTGTTGTGTTCTGTTCCTCCCCTACCCATTCTCTCTTTGTAGTGGCAAAAAGGAATGAAGTTTCCCACCCCATTTTACTCTGGTGGATTGCTGTCAGTGTGTTCCAAGAGTTCTGGATTCGCCTGTAACTCCGCCTTTTCGCTGAAAAAATAGGCATCAATATGTGTATCATGGTCCAAAAGGTGAGAAGGTGGGACGCTCAATGCTACGTTTGCCATAATTGAGGTGACCTGTCCCGTCCAGGGCTTTTTTCAGTATTGGCTCATGGGCCATGAACCATGTACAGTGCTCTGCTGCTATTTTCCCTTATAGAAATACCATAAACATTAATTCACTGACCTTTCCTACACTGTAAAGGATGCCCCAAAAAGGATGTGTTTGTGGGAGTGCTTCGGATGTCATGGAGGCTGATGCAGATGATGTCAAGATGACTATATCCCATGACTGGCCACCTGTCTCCGGCTACTCTTCACAGGCTCTTGATAAGGAGAGGCAATAAGCAGCCTTTCCCCTTTATAGTGGTCTAATTTATGAGGCAGCTATCCACAAAGTAGCCAGACCTAGGCTAACGTGCTCTGGGGGTTCCAGCCTGTCTGCTAATCCCCAATTTGCTAATTGTGTTGACAAAGCCGGCCCTCTAACCTGGCACACCCACAAAAAGGCTTGAGATGGCATGAGTTAAAGGACCGCAAAACCCTTTTATAATCAAACATTTTAACCTCCCTCGGATGCACTCTTGCCAAAACGCCTGTTTCAGAAGTGCCATGTGTTAAATGGAATGATTTGTTCCTATTTGAGCTTTAACACAAAGCCATTACCTCTTGGGGGGGAGGGGGGAGCAAGGATCATGATTAATGGACTTATTGTCAGCCAGAAGTGCATTTTATTATGTGCTATTCAAGGTACAGTACCTTTTGGTTTGTTTAGAGTCATTTCTAGGCTTCATTATTCTTTTACATATAAAAGAGATTCGCATATTTTGATGGGTGGAAATGATAACTCGTGTGAGAAAACATTTAATATATTTGTTTTTATCTTTTGCTTAAGTGGTCAGAATGCTGTTTCATGGTATTAATAAAATTGGCAACAAGATATCGTTTACCAAGTCACACCTTTATAAGAACCCCCGTTAGACAACGCATGTCTTCATGTGGGGTGGTGGGAGGAGCAGGTCCTTAAAACTACATTTCAGAATGACTATTGTACCCACATTATGCAGTGGTGGCGTTACATTGATGATGTCCTGATTATTTGGAAAGGGGATGAGTTAAGTGCAAAAAACTTTATTGACAAAGTTAACAATAATGTCTATAATCTTAAATTCACTTCACATTTGAGCACTACACGAATAGATTTCTTAGATGTCAAAATCTATGTAAAAGAGAAACAGCTGGCCACTTCCCTGCATAGAAAATCAACAGCAGGGAACACTACGCTGCATGCCAGCAGCGCACATCCCCACCATACAATCAGGAGCATACCTCTAGGTGAACTAACACGTCTAAAACGTATTTGTAGCACGCCTGAGGATTATGAAATATGCAAGCAAGAGACACTGAGAAGATTGCGCATTAGAGGGTACAAGGAATCTATCCTCAATGAGGCAATCTCTAAAGTAGATGTAAAATTCAGAACGACACTCTTATCTCCCAAGAGCCAGTCGGAAGACAAAGATAACTTGAACAATATTCCTAGACTTATTACGGCGTTCAACAGGCAGGAAAGACAGATTAAGGCAATTGTCAAGCGCAATTGGCCTATCATTATGACAGATGGTGTATTAGCTCCTATAATGCCAGGATACCCCACGATTACCCATAGGAAGGGCCCTTCCATGAGGACACAGATCGTGAAACCATGCCCTGAACTAGCTGCTGTGAGACCTTGGCTACAACCCAAATTGGGGTTCATTAAATGTTCCTCTTGTAGAGCCTGCAAATTCGGAGTGAATACTGACACCTATTCTACCCCTTTTAGCCCCGAGCCGATAAAAATTCAGGGTAGATTCACTTGCAAAACGGAATTTGCAGTGTATGTACTGACGTGCACCTGTGGACTTAGATATGTGGGCAGTACTAAGCTGCAGATGCACGTCAGAATCCTACAACATTTACGAGCCATAGTCAACAATGATTCTTCCCATCCTGTGGCTAGGCATTTCAAAATGGTACACTATAACGATCTGAAGTGTTTGACATATTATGTAATAGCAAATGTACCTAAACTGAGACGTGGGGGAAACAGGGAAAGAATCCTTAGGCAACTGGAATCTAAAATGATTATTGAATTAGATAGTAAGACCCCGAATGGATTGAACAACACAGATGAGATGTACCATTTTTTGTAAATACTAGAGAGTCACACCTTTGGGCTTACTCAGCATAGAAGACACATGTTTCCTGTAATATGAATAACAACAATAATAATTTGTATCGATTTTTTTACTAATTTTTTACCTTTTATTAATCTTTGGGAACTCCCGCAAACATGATTTTGGGTATATGATCTCCGATCATACAGTTAAGATGACTATAATCCCCTCTCCCCTTTTCACTTTGCACATGAAAACATCAAATGGTTTTAGTTAGGTTTTTAGCCCGTATTTTAACTTTGTTGAATGTGGGTTTGCAGCCTTCTTTTACTTGATATCTTGATGTTTTTACATGTTTACATGCACACATTTTTTACAGTTGATTATCGCACTTGCGCTTTACGGTGATCCATGGATGAATTAGATAGTTAGTATTTTTAACTTAGATGTGTAACACTGCACTGTTCAGTCTGCTAACATAGGATGTAGTTAACACAGCATTCAGGCTGATATGTTTTATTACGACCATTAGATTAATACTGTTCTATCCTCTTAAATTGTTGCATTATGGCTATATATTTATTTATCTAAGGGCTAAACAATTTTAACATTTCTTGAGGATCAAATATATGTTTTTTATTATATAAATAATTTTTTATGGAAAGAAACTTTATTTATTAAACATATTTATTAGCTTTTAGAATTAAGCTTTTAAAATGATTTTTTAGTTCTAATTTCTCTATTTGGTCGTATATTGTAACAAAATTGTTGATTTACAAGCATTTAAGCAGTAATGATTCAGCATATGTGAAGAAAACAGACTTTTCACATTGTCAGTGCCGTGAAGTAATTGTTTCACTTTCTATGTCTATGCACCATGTGGTGTGGTCACTCCTATCACTGTTGAGCATTTAAAAATAATGACGAGAGTGCTTCAAGCTGACTTGTGAGCAAGGGCTTCTGTAGCCCGAAACGCGTCAGGTTCGAGGTTGAGAGAACAATAAACGCCATCTTACCTCTTTCGATTGGGTCTGCTGTCTCTGTTCGCCATTTCTGTGGAGGTGCAGGGAAATCTTCGTTGTATGTATATATATATATATATATATATATATATATATATATATATATATATATATATATATATATATTCAACCACAACTCGTCTGCTTTCAAGAGTTAGCCGCACTTCATAACCAAAATCCCACAGAAACTGCACGACACGACAATAATGCTTTTTTTTCAAATTCAAAACACCCGACAGAGGACACCAATGCGTTTCGGCTTATGCCATCAACTGGGCAACCCTGATTCCCACAACCACTGTAATTATATGGTAGCCCTTCCTCTGTTGCACTTCCTCTTAACACATCAACTAGACCGTTCAATATATTAAAGTGTGGCCCATTATAACTGCCTTAACTGTTACCAATAGTTCATTATGAACAACTCCCAGCTCATGTCACATCGCTACATTTGTCCATGGCACTAAATAACATGAGTTCATTGGTCACAAACCAAGATACTCAATATATGCAACACATTACATACTACAAATGCTTACATTCAAGATAAGTTTATAGGCATTTGGTGCACATCTACGGTTATCAAAATCTGTACAACTAGACACAATAAAGTGCTTCCGTGCTACATATTCAATAGTCAATAGATAAAAATCAGATAAGAACAATGTCATTAATATGGTGCAAAATCGTCATTTCAAAATCAGTGCTAAAGTGCAATCAAAAACACAGATGCATTACATGTTATTTTCTAATCGTACTTGTCCTGTATTCAGTTAGCATCTAAGAAATACACTTAGTAAATATGCAATTGAAGTGCCTCATTAGTCTCATCTCTCATGCGAGGCTTCAGACAAATCATCCCACTGTTCTTTTCAGTGTGCAAATAGTTGAGATGAATTCCAACATGAATATGGTATCTAAACAGTTAACAATCTGATAATTAGCACTGACTGAAGCCCCAACTGTTTGTCATATGTGCAGCACTTCCCAATACTTAACATTTAGTTGACTCAATAGAGTGTCAATGCTGATTAAAGTGCAAACGCAATCGTTCCTGAGTTAAGGTCATATTAACACTCACAAAATGTCGGGGCGTGGCTACGCATCGAAGCGTAATGGCCGCCTAACGTTATAGCTCCGTGAACCCTGCATCCCCCTCGCCTATCCGCCGCCCTGATCCGCTTTCCCTGAGGTACAGAAAGTACACCAGAGGTCCGAAGGAGGAGATTCCTGCTTCCCCCGAGCTCGGCAGACGCCCGTGCCCCGAGATACCGGAGGCGACTCAGCGAGGGCTGATTGCCTCACTGAAGCCGGGGAACGCAGTGCAGACAGACGCTGTGGCGGGGTGGAGCCGCTTTCTCCCTGTGTAAACCGCGGGCCTGGACGAAGGCCCTGGGGACCATTCACCCTCCGGAGAGAAGCTCACTGCAGCCTTGAGCTTTCACAGAGACCGGGAGCGAAACTGAAAGCCGGGATGCCATTGCTCCGTTGCGCCGGACCGTTGCACCGCAACACAAGCCCTTAGCTGCGGTAGGGTGCCGGGGAGTCCAGGGATTACGGCGTGGAGTGGGCCCCCCCCCTCACTGGGCTATTTGCGCTTTGGTTGAAGCGCCAGTGTGACCCGATGGGAGTCAGTGCTCCCCCCCTGCACACCGTGATGAAACACTGAAGGCTTGAAACCCCTTGATAAAGTCCAGTTCCCCGGCCAGTGAGTTGGGAGATATTGATTAAGCCAGCCTGCCCCACACTTGGTGCCTGCGGGTGTCCAGAATCACCTGCTACATGGAGCGGGTTTACAGCGCCCACTCAAGACGTATTCTTAACCAGCGCCTCAACGCCGTCTGTTGCACCAAGGATTGGGTGCTTGAGGGACACACTGACACATTCCACGGTTTCCCCCCCTCTCTCTTTAGATCGCCGGCCAGGCACCTTAACAGCCAGTTTCCTCCTGCCTATCGAGAAGGGGGTAGCTCTCCCCGTCCATAATTGCCCCATTGAAGTCAGATCGGAGCACTAGTGGGGGACCTGTAAAGTGAGGTGCAGCCGAAATGGACAGAAATAAGCCCTCGGGATCGAGAGGGACTAAGCCGCCGAAGTCCAACAAACTAGATCACTACACATTGCCCAAGGACTTGATGCAGAGCCATCAGTCTAGAGGTGCATCCCCGGGGGACCAGGGAGACGAGGACCAGGAACTTTCCTTAAAAGATGTCATGGACGCTATTACCAGTTTCAAAACTTACCTTGAACACAAAATGGACACTATTGCTATTGACGTAAACTTGATCAGGGCTGATCTCACCAAACTTAACGAGAAAGTTAAGCAGGTGGAAATCGCTACGACCAGTTTGACGCGAGACGTCGCACATCTACAGGGGGAGGTCTTGGACTTACAGAACTTCCGCAAATTCACCCAACTGAAGCTGGGTGATTATGAAGGGCGCCTTCGCCGCCACAACTTGCGCATTTTGGGAGTTCCGGAACGGGCGGAAGGGCAGTCCCCCGATCTCTTTGTTGAAGACCTTATCCTAAAACACCTCCAACCCAAGGGTCTTAGCAAATTTTTCATCATTGAGAGGGCCCACAGGGTACTGGGGGGGCGTCTGAAGCGAGAGTGTTGAACTTTCGGAACAGAGATGTTATTCTCCAGAACGCAAGGGCGGAGGCCCCTCTCCGCTATGAGAACGCAGACGTCACCTTCTTTCCAGACTTCACTCAGAGGGTGCAAAAGATGAGGCGAACTTTCCTTGCAGTGAAGAGGGAGTTTAGGGACAGAGGCCTGAAGTAGTCCATGTTGTTTCCAGCACGTCTTCGGGTCGAGGCGGAGGGGAGAACCTGGTTCTTCGAACATCCTGAAGAGGCGGCGGACCGGATTGAGAGCAGGAAGGCTCGGAGCCCGCAAGATAGTCGCTCCAGAGATGAGGGATTACTGCAGCCTACCGGATGAAAACCCGTGACAGTGAGTTGGTGTCAACCTAGACACGCTCGGCCCATAACGGGGCTGAGTCAGGTACTGGGCGGCCATTCTGTCGGTGACCGGGGAGGAAATTCTCCATGACTGTTTGAGACTCAAGAATTTGAGGTGTGGTTTCTCCTTGGGGTTACATAATCTGTTTTTAAAGGGGGGCAGAGGAACAGCGTGCTACACCCCTATTTTCTTCTACATTTAGTTTTTCGTCAGGGCGACAGGCACTCTGCAAGTTCATAATGGGCAGTTTCACGCCCAGAGCACAGTGCAGCAGGGTGGGGGGTTGTTGGGAGGGGGACATTTTGTTTGTTTTTTGTTGTAATTTTTGCATCAGTGTTAAGTATGGTTTCATTTGCTGAAGGGGTGCCAAATTTGTCCATATAGAGGGTTCCAAGACTCACAAATTGGAGAACAAGTGTAATGGGGGACGGAAATGTTAAAATATTAAGTTGGAATGTTAACGGGCTCGGGGACAAAATTAAACGTAGTGTAGTTCTCCAATACATCAAAAGGCGGGCACCAGATATTGTCCTGCTCCAGGAGACGCACCTGGTAGGAAACCTATGTAGGGCAATGCATAGAGGGGGATACAAAATGGCAGCACAGGGTTTACCTCCGGGTCCAGTGGTGTGGGTATCATGGTGAAAAACGCACTCCCCCGTGCTATAAGTTCTACGTGGGCAGATGATCGGGGCAGATACGTTGGTATTTCGGGAATGTGGGCGGGCCGTCTCATCACCTTCATGTCGGTATACGTTCCTCCGGGCCTTGAGGGAACCACCTTTGCGGACCTGGGTACGGTCCTCCTCACCATTCCAGAGGGCCTCTTAGTCCTCGGGGGCGATGGACTCAGGCACGCTGGACCGATATCCCCCACGGGAGCTGGGGTCCTCTTCCCGCTGGTTGCCTGACTTTCTTGAAGCCATGTACCTAGTTGATGGATGGAGAACTTATCACCCAGTCCAGGTACAGCACACCTTTCACTCTGGGGTGCACCACAGCCTTTCCCGCTTAGACTACTGCCTATTGCCAGCTGCACAAGTCACTCTTATACACGAAATCAAACACTTAGCTAGAGGCATTTCCGATCACTCACCAGTATGGATCCACATGATCCTTAACCAGAACAAAGTAGGAAGATTAGCCCCAATCAATCCTTGGCATCTCTGCAATCCGAAAATCCGTAAAAACCTTATCAAGGCCATGGACGGTTACCTCTACGATAATGTAGGATCAGTTTCCTCACCCGAAGTCCCTATGGGAAGCAGTCAAGGCTGTAATTCGGGGTCAGGCTTTATCATTGATCTCTGGCGGAAAAAAAAATCAGAAAGAAGTTTTAGACATCGCTGCTGAAATTTATAGTTTGGAGAGTGACCTGGAATCTGGGGTGACGCCAGAGAAGCTACATCTCCTGAGCCTGCAACAGCACGACTACAAGGCCCTAGTTACTGACAGGGCCAAATCTCTGGGTAGGGAGCGACTGGGTAGACTGTACGACCTGGGGGATAAAGCAGGGAAACTCAGTGCGTGGCTGGACAGACGGAAGTGGGCGAGCAGACTGGTCCCAGCACTCAGAGTGGAAGGAGACATATCTGTCACGGATCCACAGGAAATAGTTGACAGATTCGCCAGTCATTTCCAGGCTGTTTATACGACAGTGACCTCGCACACTGAGGAAGGCTCTCGGGAATTGTTGCAGGACATTAAGCTCCCCCGCCTCTCCCTAGAAGACTGTGACTTTCTGGACAGCAACTTGACAACGGAGGAGATCGCGCAAGCGATCCGCTCCTTAAACTCGGGCAAAAAGCCTTTGGCTCTTATGGCCTCCCCATTGAGTTATATAAATTATGACCTGATAAACTCTCCCCATATTTAAAATCTATGTTTGAGGAATCTATGGAAGCCGGGACATAAAACAGAGGATAGCCACCATAGTCACCATTCATAAAGAAGGGAAACCCAAAATGGATTACGCCTCATATCGGACAATTTCCCTTCTGAACGCCGAACCTAAAATCCTAGCCAAACTCTTAGCCAATCGCTTGGTCAAAGTAATTAGTGGTTTAGTACATCCAGACCAATCTGGCTTTATGTCACACAGAAACATGGCCTTGAATCTGCGTAGAGTCCATGGTGTAATAGACAGAACGCATACCCTCCGAGAGCCTGCAGTGATCGTGTCCCTGGACGCGACCATTGCGTTTGACACCATTGAATGGCCTTACCTCTGGGCAGTTTTGGCAACTGCCTAATGCAAATTAACACAGTCGGCTTTAGATATCTGGGAATTTTTATCTCACTAGATCCCTCAGCTCGTTATACCCAAAATCTTCTCTCCCCCCCCCCCCCCCCCCCCACTCCCACCCTGAAGCTTAAAAATGATATTGCCAGCTGGAAGTCACTCCCCCTTTCAGTCTTGGGCAGGGCCGCCCTGTTCAAAATGATGTCCTTGCCTAGATTCCTCTACACCTTGCAGAACACCTGTGACCCTGTTCCAGCACGTTACTTTAAGGAGATTGAAGGCCTACAGAGGGACCTGCTATGGGATGGTAAACCTCGAATTGCCCTGAATAAGTTGACGCTGAATTGGTACCATGGAGGCATCAGCCTCCCAGATATTAAGAAATACTATTGGGCAGCTCATTTAGCAGCCATTAATCATGGCACGTATGGTCGCATAGACGATCCCGGCTACGCTATGGATAAATGACTTCTTCCAGGAGGAAACTACAACAGAGCATTGTACTCCCGGCCTAGGAGATACACTTTGACCGGCCCTACTAAACATTCCGTCCAGATCTGGCATGAAGCCACTAAATCTCTTGGATGGAGACAAAGACTGACATTGGCCACCCCACTTTGGGACTCTGAAAAACTGGGTGATCTGTGGAGATCGAAGGGGTTTGACAGGTGGGATCTTATTGGCATCTTGTCTATTAAAGACGTTTGGGGGGTCGGAGGGGTCAAATCATTTAACACGCTCCAGACGGAATATGAACTGGCAGACACTGAACACTTCTGCTACTTGCAGGTCCTGCACTCACTCCAGTCTTCTTTACCTAAGGAGACAGTCCCTCTAGAGGCCTCTCCACTGGAGGACAGAATTTTAGACGGCATCTTCCCGAAAAAACTATCTCCTTTATTTACAAGAAGTTAATTAATCATATGGCAGAACCCTCTAATCACTGCGAGAGAAATGGATGCAGGATGGGGTGGAGATAGATGATGAGGACTGACAGATGGCAGTGTCTTCCCCCAGAGTGGTTGCTATTCTGGCGTGTCTGAGGCTGGTACAGCTTAATATGCTCCATAGAATATGCATCACAGGGCCCCGTTTGGTACACATGGGGTGGTCAGACAATGGGGACTGTGGTCATATAGGGACGTTCATGCACATAATTTGGGAGTGTCCGCTGGTCAGCTCTTTCTGGCTCAAGATACATGACACTATCAACGCGGTGCTGCAGGTTTGCCTCCGCCCAGAGGCGCGATGATGTCTTCTCAATATCTGGGAACCCACAACCCTAAACACTCACCAGACACACTGGGCTACTCTAGGGTTCATGCTAGCAAAAATAAATATTGCTCAACTATGGGGAGCAGCTCACCCACCTACATTAGAAGCCTGGGAAGGGAACCTTGATTGGTGCATGTACAGAGAGAAGACGGTTTACCTGGCAAGGGGATGCCATGAAAAGTGGTCACGTGTGTGGGGTCCTTTGAATACCTACCATGGAGAGATCTGTGTGCCGCATAGATGTAATGAGCAAGACGACCCCCTCACCCCGTGACATTCCCATCTTAGGTAATGATTAAAAGCTTTTCCTCCTTGATTATTGCAATGAACAAACTGTCTGACCCTCTGTACTGATTATTCGAACCGATGTATGTTTAAGAAAAAAGAATTATAAAAAAAAAACCAATCACAAATGTCTAGTTCCTTCGTCAAAATGTAATTTAAAGTGCTAGTGCAGAAGGGCCATCCCCTAAAAGAGAAAATGCATGTGACAAACCTGCTATGATCAAAAGTATGTACATATGTGTATCTGAAAGAGACCTTAGTTATAGATTCCTTACCTTAGAATTGCCCCCAGTCGTCAAATTGGACCCGGAGAAACTTTTTCTTAGCAGTACCCCTGCGTGTTGGTAGGTGGCGTCAGTCGACTCCGCGTTCGTTATCGTGGTCGCCGGGATGATGTCGCTGACGTCAGTTCTTTCTTTTTTTTGCGCCAGCCAGCGAAGGTCCGGAGAAAGCGTGCCCCTTAGTCACTTTTTGACTAAAACTTTTTCGACTTTTGTCAACATCTTTTTCGAGTCCTTCGACCGACCACGACCCGAAGTCATGCTTCACCTGTCGGGCCATGAACCCGAAGTCTTTGCGGGAGCAGTCCTGAAAGCTTCTGGAGGCCCAGCAGTCGGCTTCGCACCGTTCGAGGTCCCAGTGGAGAGGAAGGTCTCTGGACCATTCGCGGAGCCATCACCACTCGTCATCGTAGTCTTCGCACTCCTTGGTAAAGTCAAACCAAAAGAAGAAGGCGAAGAAGCTTCATTGCTCTTCGCCTTCTCCCCGTCCATCGGCCGACGTGACGCGGGAACCGGAGTGTCGTTGCTCTTCGGCTCTGCCTTTGAAGCCCGCTTCTGGGACAACTCCGCGCTTCCCTCCCTGTCCGGGAGCCAGAGCATCCCCATCCCAGCTTCGAACATTCTACGAAGCGCTGCATAGCATCTTTTGGCAGCCTGACTCCACCGGCGCGCCTTAGGGCCCCACAGACTCAGCTATGGGTCCTGGGCCTTTAAGGCCGGCGGCTTCGGCTCCGGTGAGCCCCCGAGGATCCAAACCTGGATCCGGATCGGTGTTCGTTGACCTCATGGTACCTTCCCCGGCGCTGATTCCAGTAGCGATGACCCGATGCCGGTTGCGCCCCCAACCGGCATCGACCCCAGTCTCACCACCGACTTGGACATGGAGCAGGATCGGCGGTACTGGCGCAGACCAGTCCTCTTGTACCACTGTTCTTTCCTGCCATTCCCGACAGCCCTGACTGGCAGCCAGAGGAGGGTGAGGAGGACTGGGAGGGGTCTGGTGACCCTCTAGCAGACCAACTTGAGGAGCCGGACTGGTGAGAGAAGTTGGTTGAGGCCAGTGGTCTGGATACCTCACCAGACCTTGGTCTGCTTTCTCCCTCTACCGTGGCTATGGAGGATGGGGCCTCCTATGCTGGGGTGTTGCGTAGGGTGGCTGAGGTGCTTCAGCCGGCAGCGGCCTCTTCTGAGTCCCTACTGCCTTTCAATGAGACCCTCACTCCCATCCTTCTGGGCACTTGGTCCAAGCCCTGCACAGGGGCTTCTGTGGATAGGATGATTGCCCGATACCACTGCCTGGCCTGGGGCAACCCACTTTTCCTCTCCCAACACCCTACCCCCGAGAGCTTGGTGGTCCAAGCCTCAACATCAAAAGGTGCGTTCCTTACTGCTTCCACAGACAGGGAATACAAGAAGCTGGACCATCTTGGGGAAAAAGATGTTTTCTTCTGCCAGCTTAGGACTGCGGTCTGTGAACACCACATGTCTCTTGGGCCGTTACACACAATCTGTGTGGGACAGGGTTGCGCAAGTGCTGCTACAGTGCCCGGCGAATGCCCGGGCCATGCTCACCCGTGCTGTTGCAGAGGGTCGAGATGCAGCAAAGTTCGCCATCAGGTGTGGACTGGATACCACCGACTCGCTGGGTAGAACGATTTCTACGTCAGTAGCCCTGAGGCACTACGCCTGGATGAGGTCCACTGTCTTCTCTGGGGATGTTCAATCAACCCTTATGGACATGCCCTTTGATGGCCGTCGCCTGTTTGGCGACAAGGCGGACAACGCGCTTGAGAGTTTCAAAGACTCTGGGCTATGGCCAGATCTTTGGGCCTTGCTGTCACCTTTCGCCCTATGCAGTCTGCCTTTTGCCCCTTTTTGTGCCAACTGAAGGGGTGCCCCACCACGTTCCACCCAGAGCCATAGGCATGCGCAAGCTACCCAGCCTCTGCGCGGTTGAGGTTGTGGGACCCAATGTCATGGGTCTGGGGGTCAGCGGGCAGGCCAGTTCACCAATGCCCCCCCTGCAGCAGCTTCAAACCTTCCTAGTCCGACTTTTCAGGGCCACCTCTTGCCAGTGGGCGGCAGGATCCGCCATCACCTCCCACACTGGGGCAACATCACATCGGACAGGTGGGTTGTGCAGATAGTCCAAAGGGGCTACTCCCTCCCCTTTGAGACTACCCCTCCCTCCAAGCCACCTACACTCCATCGCATGGCACAGGATCATTTGGCCCTTCTCCACTAGGAAGTTACGGCTCTCTTGGCCAAGGGAGCTATGGAACGCATCTGTGTGCCAGAAGTAGGTTGTGGTTGCTACTCCCACTACTTCCTGGTTCCCAAGAAGGACAAAAGCCTGTGTCCTATCTTAGACCTCAGGGACGTCAACTGCTTCCTCTGGAAGGAGAAGTTCAAGATCTTAACTTTGGCTCAGGTCTTGTCTACCCTCGACCCTGGAGACTGGATGGTAGCATTGGAATTGCAGGATGCTTACTTTCACATCCCCTTCTTGCCTGCCCATTGGCATTACCTATGGTTCACGGTAGGCTACGAACATTTTCAGTTCACCGTGCTCCCTTTTGGCCTTACCAGCGCCCCTCGTGTGTTCACGAAAGTGATGGCGGTGGTCACAGCTCATCTGTGCAGATCAGGTGTTCCAGTCTTCCCCTATCTCGATGACTGACTGTTGAAGGCAGGCTTGCCCTAGGCTGTCGTTCCCCACCTCCAGACTATGGCGGACCTCCTGCATTTGCTGGGGTTCACTATCAACGTGCCGAAGTCGCACCTGATTCCCTCTCAATAGCTCCTTTTCATTGGAGTGGTTCTGGATACAGCTCAGTTTTGGGTCTATCCTCCCGAGCAGCGAGTCCGGGTTATTCGGGCTATGATACCGATTTTTTAGCCTCTATCCCGGATTTCGGTGAGAATGACCCTGAGGCTGCTGGGCCTCATGGCCTCCTGCATCCTGCTGGTAGATCATGCCAGGTGGCATATGCGGGCTCTGCAGTGGGACCTAAAGTTCCAGTGGGCGCAGCATCGGGGGAATCTTTCCGATGTCGACCGGATCTCAGAGGGGACTACAAGTCAGTTGCAGTGGTGGCTCACGAACCAGGATTGGGTCAGCGGCAGATCCCTCTCCCTTCCACAACCAGAGTTTACAGTACTGAGGGATGCGTCACTTCTGGGATGGGGCAGCCACATGGGGGAGGTGGAGATCAGAGGCCTCTGGTCTCCGGCAGAGTCTGGGCTCCACATTAACCTTCAGAAGGCATTCCTTCCCTCTGTCAAAAGAAGATTAGGGCAGGCGTTAACGGACAACACTATCTCCATGTGGTACTGCAACAAACAGGGCGGAGTGGGGTCGTGGACCCTATGTCAAGAGGCTCTTCGCCTTTGGACATGGCTCGGACATCAGGGCATATCCCTGGTGGTTCAACACCTGGCAGGTTCCCTGAACGCCAGGGTGGACTAACTCAGCCGCCGGTGCATGATGGACCGCGAATGGCGCCTTCACTCGGAGGTGGTGCAAGGTCTCTTTCAGCAGTGGAGAGAGCCTTGGGTAGATCTATTCGCCACCGAAGAGGATACACAATGTCAGCAGTTCTGCGCGTTGGAGTTTCCAAGGCGGCCCTCGCTCGGAATTGTTTTCTCCTGTACGCCTTTCCGCCTGTTCCCAGAGTGCTGAAGAAGATCAAGCGCGACCGGGCCCATGTCATTCGTGTGGCTCCAGACTGGGCACGAAGAGTCTGGTACCCCGAGCTCTTGAGCATGACCATTGATCCTCCGATTAGACTGTCTCTTCTGTCGCAGCAGCAGGGGACGGTCCTTTACCCAAACCTTTCCATCCTCCACCTCCTTGCATGGAGATTGAGCGTCGACAGTTGACAGCTTTCAACCTTCCTCCCGAAATCACTTTGAATACTGATTTCTAGCTTTCCACGACCTCTCGCAGGGTGAGTGAGCTTAAAGATTTATCTTCTAAACCTTCCTTTCTTGCTGTCCATCCGGACAAAGTAGTCCTCCATACTTGGCCCTCTTTTCTGCCCAAAGTGGTCACTTCCTTCTGCATTAGTCAGACCATCATATTGCCCACCTTCTTCCCAACTCTGCACCCTTCCAAAGGGGAGAGAATCCACGGTATGCACCCAAAGCGTGCGCTCTTTCTACCTTGACTGCAGAACGGACTACCGGGTGGATTGTCAACTCTTCGTGGGTTATGTGGGCGCTAAGAAAGGTCGGGAACTGCACAAACGTACCATCTTTTGATTCTCTTGATGGGTTGTCCTATGTATCAAGATCTGTTATTCTTTGGCTGAAAAGAAACCTCCAGTGGACTGCGCACCCACTGTACCAGGGCGACGGCTGCCACTACTTCTTTGGGACGCGGAGTTCCCTTACTGGGCATCCTTGCACACGTTCACCAACCATTACTGCCTGGACAGCCAAGTCCGGTGAGACCGCTCTGTTCTCTAGGACTTCCTTGCGTGAACTTAGTTCTCAGACCCTCCTGCGGGGTTGGCATTGCTGGGGTATCTAGTCTAAGGTAAGGCATCTATAACTACTGTCTCTTTCAGATGAACAAGTTACTTACCTTCGGTAACAATGTATCTGTTAGAGACATTAGTAGTTAGATTCCTTACCATCCCACCTATCCTCCCTGTTCTGCGAACTGACTTCTAGGGATAGGGACTCACTTACAGGGCCCTAGTTATGTGCACCAGTGGTCAGTGTCTTGCATGGCTCTGCGCTTCTGGCGTGGAAAGTCGTGTCTGAACTGACGGCGCACAGGGGCGTCGTCTAAGTAGACACCGCGACGTCATCTACCGACGTGCAGGGGTACTGCTAAGAAAAACTTTCTCCGGATCTAGTCTGACACCTGGGGGTAATTCTAAGGTAAGGAATCTATAACTACTACTGTCTCTTACAGATGCAGCATTACCGAAAGTAAGTAACTTGTTCATATGTACAATCCATACACACACATCAACATAAAAAGTCAATAATATGTAAAAAAAAACACTAAAACCACTATAAAAAGTCCAGTAATTAATTTCAGCTCTTTACCCCATTCGAGCTCAATGTCCTATTAAAACCATCCTAATATACCACATAAGTCATGTCATCATCTAATGTTTCAGTTATTAGCAACACTGTATAACATTCAAAATAACCAGTACATTCACTTCCTGATGCCTCCATCATAATATCCGAGGACCCCTAAAAATGCACATATAATTCAGCATCCAAATTGTGTCCCCATGGTTTTCTGCTCCCAGCAAAATAATAATCTTAGATTCACAACGCCGTAGTTCCAATTCTTTGATGCCTTTTCGGGGGTGAGCAATAACATGCTTGATACTATAATACTGCATGCTACTCAGGTTTCCTTGATGCAGTCCCAAAAGTGGTTGACCATTGGGTACGTTCTATCCTGATGTTTTATGGCCCGCATATGTTGTAGAATCCAGAGCTTCACATTGTTCTCTGTACTGCCAACATATCACATTTTAATCTAGAATGTACACAAATTCTGTTTCACATGTGATTCTTTCTGTGATGGTGCACGTTCTAACTTCAAATGTGTTGTATGTTGTTTTATTAACTCCAAATCTGCAGGCTTTATAGCTATTGCACTTCTGATTTCTGTTACCCAGTCTGCTTCATCAGTTACAGAGAACATGGATTTTGTCAGAATATCTTCTATTGACGGAGCTTTGCAATGTGTAATGTTGGGATATTGGCCAAGCTGCCGTTTAAGATGTACATTGTGTTGCAACACATGCCATTTGCTCATTAAAAGGGAACGGATTTGGACATGATCATTATTGTACCCGATAAAAAAATCGGGTGATATCTTCAGATTTTAAATCCTGTGACAAGTCCCTCTGTTGCTTACGTTCCTGATTAAAAAGTAGTTTGTCACTATTCTATAAGGATACTCTTTGATATGCTTCCCTTAAAATTCTTTCTTGGTATCCTCTATCCAAATATCTATGGAACATAGCATTGGTTTCAGTTTGGAATAGTGCGTCTGTTGAACAGATTATTTGTGCTCTGAGTAATTGACTATAGGGAATGCTCCATTTTAAAGATGTTGGGTGTCCACTATTTCTATGTAGGATGGAGTTGCAAGATGTTTTTTTTACGCAATATGGTTGTATGAATTGAATCGTCCAGAATTTTCAACTTAACATCTAGGAAATCAATTTCTTGTATGCTCCAATTGGCTGTTAGTTTTATGTATAATTTATTATTGTTCAGGACATCAATGTATACACGTAAAAGTGCCTCCTCTCCATCCCATATTATAAAAAGATTGTCAATGAAGCACACCCATAATAAAATGCTGATCATAAAGTGCACATTGCTGTTAGCCCATGCCACTTCTTTTTCCCACCAACCCATATACAGGTTGGCATACGTGGGGGCAAAAGAGGCCCCCATAGCTGTACCCTGTTTTGTGAGGTAGATTTTCCTATGAAAAAGAAAAATATTGTAGGTAAGGCAGAAGGACTGCATCATCAAAAGGAAAATAGTGTGGTGGGCATATGCCAGCGATCCGGATCTTAAATACTGGCAGGCCACTATTACAAAATGGTGCATTATTGATGTATATAATGAGCTAATGCCAGTTGTGACCATGATACAACTTCTGCGCTATGATATTTTTCCCTCAGTACTAGCTTTTAATACTTCTTAGGGCAGTACTCCCTGTACTGAAGACAGCTCCCTCCAGGTAGCTATTCAGGCCCTCCTTAATGGAATGCTCAGCTTATCCTGCAAACACTCTGGGGTTCCTGGGGAATCCCAAATAGGTGCAAGTCTGAGTAGTAACTTATATCCAGGATATTCCGGACTTGAAACCATGAACTCAGTGTGGCCTTTAAAGTCTTTAACCGTTTATTTATTTATTTTAACTTTGGGGCGCCAAACTTATATAGGAAACCTACGGATACCAACTCCCTAACCATCTCTGCTAGAATAGCCCTCCAAGTTGAGCAGTCTGGAGTGCCCAAAAGCATCCTACAGTTTTTAAACTGAAAGGCCATACGGTACAGATTCAGGTCCGGCGGGGCTAGGCTCCCCTTCACAAGCCTACGCCTCTGCTTTTTCCATGCTAACTTTGCCCCACCTGAAAACCCATATAAAACGTATTTTCCCAAAATCTTGTCCATAGTCGATCTTGGGAATGTAAGCAGGATACAATTAAAGATATTTCAACTTGGGGAGAATCGACATTTTAATCAGATTCACTCGCTCATAGATTGTTATTGGTACATTTTTCCATCTAGCGAGTAAGACATCCACCTCCTTCGCAACCCTCTCTCGATTATGCAGCGGTATTGCCTCCAGGGAGTTAACAATAACAATACCCAGATACTTAATCTCCACCCGTGACTCCCCCGTCCAATCTGCTACATTTCAACACATCAACTACGACTTGCAGTTGTTCACTAAATACTCTGATAAGGCCCCACACTCTTCCGCCAACCTTTCCACCTTAGGGATTGTCTGAACAGGGTCCGATGTATAAATGACCACATCATCCACATATAGCGCGATCTTATTGCTGTAATGCAATTAACAAAAGGGGATTACCTCAGCATCCCTTCTAAGTAGCCAGGCAAATGGCTCAATATAAAAATCAAAAAGGAGTGCAGACAGGGTGCACTCCTGTGCAAATATCAAAACTCCTAGTCAATGACCCATTGAGCAGAATTCTGACCAAGGATTTCTCATACAGCCTCTAAAGAGTCAGAATAAAACAAGGACTGAAATCCTAAACTGCAAAAAACTCCCATAGGCAAACCCAACATACTTGATCAAATACCTTGGCAGCATCTAGTGTGACCACTGCCAAGGGGATTACTCAAGCAGTGGTTAAGTCGATAGATCCAATTAACTGCAGGGTAAGCTCATGGATCTGTCTCTTAGACTCTCAGCCCTTCTGATCTGAATGTATTAATTGAGGGGCTAACTTGGTCAAATCTCCCGGCGAGAACACTTGTAAAAACCTTGTAATTTGCATTTAATAGGGAGATTGGTCTGTGAGAATCGGCCTTCCTAGGGTCTTTGGCAGGCTTTAAAATCAATGTAATTGTAGGTTCCTTCCATGAATCCGGAATCTGTACCTTATTTTGATATATTGAATTAAACCGTACCTCTCACACTGGTACAATCTTTATTAAAAAAGGATGTAAAGTTCCAGGGGACGGCGTCGCAACCTGCCGCCTTTCCGTTTTCAATACATGATAGATGCTCCCTATATTCCTCCTGAGTAATCTGTGTCTCCATGCACTCTTTACCGTCCACCGTGAGCTCGGGGAGATCTTAACCCCATAACCATTCCCTAAGCCTACCCAAGTCAGAAAAACACCTCTTCTGTATCCATTGTAGAAAATAGGGAAACCGTATGCCTCTGCATATATTCAGACTTTGAGATATCTCCCTCGGGGTTACCAACCAGCTCCTTAATGATATTCCTTGACCTTTCCACCCTCTCCTTCCATGCCAGTAGCACAGCACTTTGCTGTCCATACTCTAACTGCTTCATGCATCTGGTATGCCGCCTTTGCCTGCATATTGTATCCAACTTGATTTTAAATCAATATCCTTTCGCTATCCACAACCACATTTTACGCCTGCAGAGCGGCCTCCAAATACCCCACTTCTTGCTCCAATATGGCCATTTCTGCCTTTTCTGACTGATTTTTAAAATGCGCCTGACTTCTCAAAGCCCTTCGAATAAAAGCTTTAAAAGCACCCCAGATTATCCCGAGGGGAACTAAGCCAGCATTATGAAAAAAGTCAGCACTAGCTTTTTTCAAGGCGAATGCCACGCCCTCATCAAGGCGGTGAGCTTGTTTTAATGTCCACCTTGAATTTTGCCTGCTTTCAGTACAATGAGGTGACGGAAGTCTAAAGCTTTTTGGTGTGTGCATACAATTTAGAGGTTCAAACCTGGGATCTTTGTCAGTCTCGTAGGTAGACCTTTACGTCTTGATCTATTTGACTCCGTTTGTGGAGATGAATCTTGATGTGGGGCATACCCATTGTGTAATTACATCACAGAGCTACAGCCATTTGATTATCTTATTACCTTCACTTTCTCCCTAAAAAGAAGTTGTAAGGTAATTCATTGCTGGAAATCTGAGCACATTTTTTGAATAAGAGGATTCAAGTTGTCTCGCACCATATTGGAGAACCTAATGTTTGAAAGAATGACATAGTATTTGGGACTGTAGGTCACCTATTGAAAATTATGCCCATCAAGGACTGCTTTGGGGGTAGTGAGTGTCATCGTAAGCACCTCATATTTCATCCAGTTGCTCTTGTACCCTGATAAGGTGGAAAAGGATTCTGGTGAGGACATAAGTACTGGTATTAGTCATTAGTTCTAAATGTGTAAGCATAATATCATCCGTATATAACAGGGTCTTTGATTCCCTGCTTAGGTGTGGATCCCTTTTATGCCAGGCGACTGCAAAGGTGAGAGAGGCACACCTGACGTGTGCCTCTTAAGATGGAAAATGGTTCAGACACAAACCCCCATTAGTCACTTTAGCTGTTGGGTTGTCATATAGCCAGTGTACCTTTGAAATGAAGCCTTTGTCTTTGTTGAATCTGCCAAGGGTTCTGAAGCGTTAGTCCCACTTCTCTCAAAGCTTTTTTGGGACGGAACAGTCCTCTGCATGGTAATGGATGTTTAACCCTGCCCTGCGGACGGCAAGAAAGAAGTCCTCATACTACTTGATTTGTCGGCTGCGTTCGATACCATTTCCCACAATATACTTCTGAAATGACTCGAACGTAGCGGCATCTCAGGTGCTGCCCTTAACTGGATTAAATCCTTTCTCTCCAACCGTAGACAAGCGGTTGCCTTAGGTACCTTTACTTCAACTGAGCGTAATATTACAACTGGCGTCCCACAGGGCTCAACTTTGAGCCCACTGTTGTTTAATGTCTATATGACCCCTCTCATCCAACTAATAAGATCCTTCGACATTGAAGTCACATCCTACGCTGATGACACCCAATTGATCCTTTCCCTAGACAACAATTCATCCGCGCCTGAACTTACCTTCAAACACTGCCTCACCGCAGTTATCCACTGGATGAGAGAGAACCTTTTGAGATGCAATACGGACAAAACAGAGATTCTCCCCATAGGGAAAAATGTCCAATTCCAACCTGACAAATGGTGGCCAGATGGGACAACACCCCCCCCCCCCGACACAGTCAAGGTAGCAAAAAACTTGGGTGTAAAATTTGACTCCGCACTCACCTTTCTCCCCCACACCATGGCAGTAGCAGGGACCTGCTTCAGCCTCATTAAATCCTTAAAAAAATTATTTGACCTCATCCCTCTAACAGCCAGGAAATCAGTAGCAGTAGCCCTGATATTTTCGCGTCTGGACTACTGCAATAGTCTATTAGCAGGCACCAACAAATCCAACCTAATAAGGCTGCAGGTTGTCCAGCATGCCACGGCTCGACTCGTCTTGAAGCTCCCTAGAAGATCCTCAGCTTCTGCAGCCCTACAGGCCCTTCATTGGCTCTTTGTACGTAAAAGAGTTCTTTTTAAAATCCTTCTCATTGCTTTCAGAGCCAAACACAAAATTGGACCCAAGTACCTCTCTGCAAGATTCACCTCATACACCACAACTCGAAACCTCAGGTCCTCCACCGCCAACTATCTTAAGCCACCCTCTTTCAAATATAAAACTAAAGGCGGTCGAACAGTGGACGTCCTAGGATCCAAAGCATGAAACCTACTACCACCCCACCTGAGGTCACTTTAAACAGAGACACTTTTCAGGAAGGCCCTGAAGACCTGGATATTTGCAGCCCCAGAGGAACTATGCCTCTCCCTCATCTAGTAAAGCCAGTGCCCCTCCCCTCCCCTTAACTCCAAACCTCCACAGCGCCAGGATGCTCCTCGCGGAGTGACAGCTTGCGCTTTATAAGAGATAACTTACATTTACATTTACATTTACTGTTGTCTGGATCCCTAATGCTGATTGTTGTTGTCGTAGGCAATCTTAGATCATACGTGTGTGCCATTACATAGGTCTGTCTCATGGATTGTGGTTTGTTGTACTGGGAGGGACGGCCACAGTGCTACTCACAAAGTGGTGGGAGGGTATTGTTTTCACCAAGAGTTAAGCAGCACAAGCGTGGTGGTGGCATCATACCGTGTCATTATCAGCAGGAGTGAACAGTCCCTTTTTAACATTGGAGTGAGGCCTTCAGGCTCACTCAACTTTTCAAGGTTCCACTGCTGTGTGCTTAACTCAGCCTTGACCTGCATCAATTACATGTAGAGTGCTGCGCAGGGGTGGTGACTCTGCACTGAATCTAGATCAGTGCTGTGCACTGCAGGCATTGTTAGTGCTTGTATTGGATGTATTTATACTAGAGAGGAATTCATTACATTAGGGATGTAATGCAGTGCAGTGCGTGTGCAAGGAAAGCATGAGTTTGGTGTATGAGTGTAGGAAAGTGGGTTTTTGTTGCAGTAACCCCCTCTAGCCCCCCCCGTTTTTTGCCTAATAGCTGATGCACTTTTCCTTGTTGTGGCCTGGGTTCCTGCCAATCAGGTGCCCAGGGCCTGTGTTCCTTCCCTAAAAACTGCCTAACAGACAAAACCCAAATTGGCAAACCCTGGCTACATGTCAGCCCCTGGTAAATGGTACCCTGGGCCTTGTGACCAGGGAAGGCCTCTAAGGGCTGCAGCACTTATTGTGCCACCCTTACAGGCCCTGTACCCTAACACACACACACTGCTCTTGCAGGCTGAGTGTCTGGGTGCAAGACAAAACAGAGAGTCGACATGGCACACATCCCTGTGTGCCATGCCCACACCTACACTGCCATGGCATACATCAGCCACCCCTCTAGCTGGGTGCCCTATGCCAATGGTGTGGGCACAGGAGCAGGAGCCCTGTGCCCCTACAGTACCCAGGTCCATTCCTGGGCTCTGTAAGTGCAGTGCTGCCCTTTAAGAGTACATGGTGCTGGGAGCTCGTCAAACACAAACTCCACAGCCCCATAAAGGCAGCCCTGAAGACTGAGGAGTTTGGTATCAAACTTCTCAGCACATTAAACCCACACTGATGCCAGTGTGGGATTTAATGTGCCAAGCACCCCAGAGGGCATCTTAGAGATGCCCTCTAAAACCTAACCTACAATCCACGTCTGTGCTGAGGCTGCCTAGGCTGCCACACACCAGACATGTTGCTGGACCCCTGGGTAGGAGAGCCCCTGCTCTCCTGGGCCTGCAACAATGCACATCCTGGGTGAGGTGCTAAATCTCCTCCCCCAGGATGGGCAGGGGGAAGCTTCAAAGGCATGCCGCCTCTGTGAGTTTCCCCAGGCCACTGCAACCCCCCACTCTGGCGGGAAGCTTGGCCGGAAACCCCAAATAAGGACAAGGAATGTGCCAGCCTGCCAACCCCACCCCTCAGGTGGGGGAGGCGAGGTGAAGCACATCCCCGGGCTCTCGCCATCTTGAAGATGGGATGCCCTACCCTATCAGGAGTAGGCTACTGCCCCCCTCCCACAGGAGAGAGGCAGGATAGGGGGTGTACCCACCCCAGGACAGGGACCCATTGCACCTACCTGTAACGCCCCTAAATCTAGTATTTAGGGGCACCCTGATCCTTCCTTCCCCAGATCCCAGATTCGAAACTACAAGAAGAGCAAGAAGAACAAAGACCCTGCTAAAAAGAGGTAGACACCAACTGCTTTGGCCCCAGCCCTACCGGCCTGTCGACCCTCGAACCTGCTCCTGCTCCAGCGCGGCATCTCTTGTGGCCAGCAACCTCAGAAACCCCGGAGGACCTGGCTACCTTTGAACTCTGATTCCCTGGGACTCCCATGAGTAGAGGCTCTACTCAGAACCTACCTTTCTCCCCTGGCAGCAGCCCGGAACCGCGATCCCAGCCCACTCTGCACCCGCCAAGCCTGGCCGGTGCCGGAGTGAACTAAACCCACGAGGACGACCCCATGGCGACTGTGACCCCGAGTCCGGCACCCAAGGACCCCCCTCGACAATCCTGGAGAAGCCTGCAGCCTCAGTGCCACCCCAACCGCGATCAACAGAGGGTAAGATTTCCCGAAAGGCACCCCTGCACCCGGCGCCCCACGGCCCTCTGTGCCCAATCCCGGGGTACCTACCTATCCTCCAACTACCCAACTTACCTCTCGAAGTGGTGGTGGCACCTGAAGAGTCCTCGTCCCCGAGCCTGCAGTCTTTTTCCAAACCAGAGATTTCCCATAGAAAGCCATTGAGCGCCCGACGGCTCAAAAGCACCCTGCACCCAGCCGCCCGAGTGGCCCTGGCAGTGAAAACTCTACTCTAACCTACTTCCCCACTTGCCCTGAGTAAGTGACCAGGAGCCCAGCTCCCCCAGCCTCGTGGCTTGCCAGACAGCAGCCACCAACCAAGGCCCCCCTTTCCCTCATAGGATAACATTGGGCCTAACTCTCTCTGCACCCGGCCGTCCTGAAACCGCTGAGGGTGAACTAACTGTACCTACCTGACACTGGGGGACCCCTGAGTCTATGCCCAGAACTTCAACTCTCCCAGTCGAGTACTTACCCTTAAACCGCTAACTTCATTTTCCTCATAGGGTAACATTGACTGGCTTTTTCTTGAAAATTCTTCTTAAGTGTGGACTTTTCAAATCTTCAAATAATCACCAAAAATCAGCCGAGTGACAAAAACGAATTTACTCACCTGCTCTTAGGTGAGCTCCCAGTGCTGGATCTTGGTGCCCAGCACTGACTCTGAAAATTACCCACAACTATACTTACCTTTAACTCATTTTTCTTCCGTAGGAAACCATTGACTGCTTTTCTGTGAAATTTCTTCTAAGTGTTGATTTCTGCAATTTCTAAATATTCCTCAAAAATCGTATAACATCTGAAAACGTAATTACTTACCTGTTTTGGATAAATGTCCCAGTACTGAGTCTAGACACCCAGTACTGGATTACAAAAGTAACGATAACCTACTGTACCTGTAACCTATATTTCCTTGTGGAGAAGTGTGGCTCAGGGGTTAGAGGCGGCAGACCCGGAAGCTGAGATCGGTCCTGGACCAGGGTTCAATTCCTCGCCTCGGCGGGTCCTGGGCTAAAAATTCCACGGACTCGATAATTCTCGCCCCGGTGCCTCCTTGACTCACGGGTTCACACTCTGCGACTCTGGGCAATAGCTTGCTTAATCTCCACAATGGCCCCTCGCGGCGGGATGCCTGACTTTCACCTTGTGGATACCCTGCTATCTCACAGGGGAATACCAGGACGGGTTCCCTAAGCAAGCGCCGGGAAACCCACAGCGGGTAGCTGTGCGCTATATAAGCTCAACTACATTTACATTTACATTTACTTCCATAGGGAATCATTGATTGTTTGCTCACTTTTGAAATAGCTAAATATTAGTTAAAAATCATTACAGTACCAAAGTCGACTTTCAACAGCTGATTCTGAGAACTGACCCAGGACTGGATCTAGGATCCAAGCCTGGAATTACAAAAGTAATCTAAAAAGTAATCTGTTGCATATAATTTGAATTTATCATTGAGCTCAATGTATTGTGTTTAGAAATAGAGTTGCCTACTGCAACTATTTGTAACTGTTTACTAAAAAGTCTATTGCATATACAAAAGTATTTTTATGAAACATCTCCCGTCGAGAAAGTATATTTTAATTCCAAGTGTTGGTTCTAAAATAAAACAAGCATATATTTTTTATATACGAACCATTGGCCTAGAGTTCAGTTATTGAGTGTGTGGAACTATTTGCTGACTGAGTGTGTACAACAGGTGCTTTACACGTCCTCTGATACTGCCTTACTGCTCGACCAGGCTACCACTTTGGAGAGTAAGGTTATATCTAACTTTAACCTCTGTTAAACCCTTGGGGTCTGTGGACTCTGTACACCCTGTACCTATTAAGGAACAGGATATACAGAGCCACTTTATCACAATGTGCGCTTGTGAGAAGTACAATACATGAAGGACAAAATGCTATGCATCGTGCGCATGGTGATTGTGTGTGCTGGCAGTATGCTTGTTTGCGAATGGCACACTATGGCACAATACAGAAATGATACAGTACTGAGCAGTGTGCACAGAGTGATTGTGTGTGCCAAAAGTATGTGTGCCTGGGGTGGCACAATACATAGAGCTGTTGACAGTACTGCACATTATGTGTGCTTTATATGTAAACTGATTGCAAGTGTGCCTGAAATGGTACATTACATGGAGGACCCTGGGTTCCATTTTGAGAAACCCAAGCCTGCCTGGTGAAGACCTAAGGAGCAGAGGAATTCCCTCAGACAGATTTGTGCATTGATGCATTCCTGTTAGCTGGGTGGGACACACTGGAGGAAGGGAGGGAGAAACACCTTGTGTACATTTCAAAATGGTGATCTTTGATTCATTGATATATAACAAAGAAAGGGCATGGGCACGTCTCAGGAGGTGGATGGGACTAATGAGGGAATCATAAAGAGTAGAGTGGGAGCCCAGGATTAACCTTTTGATGCATGTGTCCGTGTGGCTGACATCCAATTGTGAATTCTAATCGCCCCATTGGCCTGTGTTGTAAGACAGTCGGCTTCTGAGTCTGTCCTACTGTGACAGACAACTTTTTAAGAGGAAGAAGAGAAAGAAAAATTTACAGTTGAGTTGAGTTTTAGTTGAATTTGAGTTTGTAAAGCGCATCAAATACCCAGAGGTGTCTCGGCGCGGAAGAAGGAGGGATATAAGAAATAGGATTACATTTAAGTAAAAAGCCAGGCCTTGAGAAGCTTGCGGAAACACTGGAGAGAGGGGGCTGATTTAATTGCCAAGGGAAGCTTGTTCCAGGTTCGGGGTGTTTAGGCCAGAAAGCTCCTGCCACTCCAGGAGGAGAGCCTATAGGGAACCACCACCAAATTAATTGCTGAACTAGATCTGAGGGTCCTGTTGGGCACATACCTGCAGATTTTTACCCTCAAGAAGACTGGCCCTTGACCATGAAGTGTTTTATTGGTTATATAAAGTGCTTTAAAAAGAATTCATTGCCTAACAGGCAACCGATGCAGTTTAGCCAGAGCATGTGCGGCCGATTGGAATCGTGGAATTTTCATCAGCAGTCTAGCTGCTGATTTTTGTAGAATTTGAAGTTTTTTCAGCTGGGCCTTGGGAAGGTTAACATAGAGGCTCTTATAATAGTCATTTGCGGAGATTACAAGAGAAAGGATCACGGTGGACAATAGATTGTACGGAAGAAACTGAGCTATCTTTCTGATCATGCGTAGCATGAAGAAAAAGGTAGCGGTTAACTTATTAACCTGTTCCTTGTAGGTAAAGTTAACATCAACCAGGATACCCAGATTTTTCACCCTATTCACAGGAACTGGGAGGAGGCTCAATTCTTCAAACCACCAAGAGGGATTCCCAAAAAAAGGTATTGGTACCAAAAAGACTAACGTTTGTTTTTGTAGAATTCAGCTTGAGGCAGTTCACATCCATCCAAATCCCAACTTCTTGCATACAAGCTCGTAATGAATCACTGAGGTCCAGGCCACTTCTGGAAAAAGATACCACGATCTGGGTGTCATCTGCATAGGTGACTGTGGAAAACCCAAATCAATCAATCAGAACATTTGTAAAGCGCACTACTCACCCGTGAGGTGAGTAGGGGGGGGGGTGCTGCTACTGCTCGAATAGCCAGGTCTTGAGTAGCCTCCTGAAGGTTAGTAGGTCCTGGGTCTGCCGTAGGAGGATGGGGAGGGTGTTCCAGGTCTTGGCGGCGAGGTGGGAGAACGGTCTGCTGCCGGTGGTCGCTCTTCAGATGCGGGGGATGGTGGCGAGGGCGAGGTCGGCGGAGCTGGCGGTTCGGATGTAGAAGGTGAGTTGTCTGTTGAGGTATGCCGGTCCGGTGTTGTGGAGTGCCTTGTGAGCGTGGGTGAGAAGCTTGAAGGTGATTCTCTTGTTGACGGGAAGCCAGTGCAGGTCTCTCAGGTGGGGTGTGATGTGGCTGTGGCGAGGGATGTCGAGGATCAGGCGTGCAGAGGCGTTCTGTATGCGTTGAAGTAGTTTCAGATGTTTGGCTGAGGCTCCTGCATAGAGGGCATTTCCGTAGTCCAGCCTGCTGCTGACGAGGGCCTGGGTGACCGTTCTTCTTGTTCCGGTGGGAATACACCTGTAGATCTTGCGGAGCATGCGGAGGGTGTTGAAGCAGGAGGATGAGACGGCGTTGACTTGCTTGGTCATGGAGAGTGATGAGTCGAGGATGAATCCCAGGTTACGTGCAAGGCCGGTGGATGTAGGTGCTGCTCACAGTGAGGTCGGCCACCAGGAGTCATCCCAAGCTGAGGGGGTGGAGCCGAGGATGAGGACCTCCGTCTTGTCCGAGTTCAGCTTCAGACGGCTGTTCTTCATCCACTCGGCGACGGCCTTCATTCCTTTGTGGAGGTTGGTTTTGGCGGTGAGGGGGTCCTTGGTGAGGGAGAGGATCAGCTGGGTGTCGTCGACGTAAGAGATGATGTTGAGTTTGTGCAGTTGGGCGATGTGGGCTAGCGGTGCCATGTAGATGTTGAACAATGTCGGGCTGAGGGATGATCCTTGGGGTACGCCGCAGATTATCTCGGAGGCTGCGGACCGGAAAGGGGGGAGGCGGATGCTCTGGGTTCTGCTGGAGAGGAAGGAGGTGGTCCATTCCAGAGCCTTGTCTCGGATCTCTGCATTGTGTAGGCGTGTGCGTAGAGTGCGTGGCAGACGGTGTCAAAGGCGGCTGATAGGTCCAGGAGGATGAGGGCCACGGTTTCGCCATTGTCCAGCATGGCCCTGATGTCATCGGTGGCGGCGATGAGGGCAGTTTCAGTACTGTGGTTGCTGCGGAGCCCGGACTGAAAGGGGTCCAAGATGTTGTTCTCCTCGAGGTAGCGGGTCAGTTGTCCGTTGACAGTCTTCTCAATGACCTTCGCCGGGAACGGGAGCAGGGAGATGGGCCGGACGTTCTTGAGGTCCTTCGGATCCGCCTTGGGTTTCTTGAGTAAGGTGTTGATCTCAGCGTGCTTCCAGCTTTCCGGGAAGGTCTCGGTCTCGAAGGAGATGTTGATGGCCTTGCGGAGATGGGGTGCGATGGTGGCGCTAGCTTTGTTGAGGATGTGGTGTGGGCATGGGTCTGACGGAGAGCCGGAGTGGATGGTGTTCATGATTTTGACATAGATATTAAAAAGAGTTGGAGTGAGTGCTGAACCCTGAGGAACCCTGCAGGGCAGAGAAAAGACTTTGAGGTGAAGTCACCCAGGGCCACTGTATGTGTCAGAAAAGATCTCAAAAGGGATCTCAAAGGGTAGCCCCATCTACACCCAAATCCATCAACTGGTGTGACAGTAGATCATGGTTGATGGTGTAAAAAGTTGCTGTCAGATCGAGGAGGATGAGGGCAGCACTGCCACTCCATCTACTGTAGACCTTATCATTTCAGTGGCAACAATCATAGCCGATTCCGTGGCGTGCCCCCTGCGGAACCCAAATTGGTAGTCATCCTGCAATCGGTTACTGTTCAGGAAAGCTGACAGTTGGAAATTAATTTCTTTCTCTTTGCCGGGAAAGGTAGTCTGGGTCAAGAGAGCTCAGGTTGGCTTTCTTCAAAAGCAGAACCCTGCCATAAAACTTCAAAGACCCAGACTCTGGATCACATTTGGTGTCTAGAAATGGACTATAAGAATGGGAGTTCTCTGCACGCAGTTTTGGGACTCTTTTCCCTCAGCCTTTATTTGGTTCATTTCTTGATGATTTTCAGAGTGTCTTTCCTTACTGGTGTGGCAGTCTTCTGCCTTGTATCAACGGCTGCGGGAACGCTTTGCCACTCCTTTTGTGGCCGCTTTTCAGCATACAAACATTGCTGCGAGGATTTCCTAACAGTGGGGGCAGGGCCCGCTGCGGTCCTCTAGCCGCCAGAGGGCACACACCTCTCAGGTAACGTGCCTATGTGAGAACGCTCTTCCTGGCCCCCACAGAATGGAGGCGCATCGGAATTTCCTGATTCTGCCGACCTCCTAGGTATCGGTGGTGACTGACATTGAGAGCCCTCACTCGCCTGGTGTCTGATGCCTGTAGAAGTCCATAATTAAGTTTTGCAGTGATTAACTCCTGCTTCCTGACTACAGGTACCAACCAGGCAGTGATTCTGTCCTGTGTAAATAAATGAGCGTTTTTGTGTCTGCTAATGTCTACACCCCTGGTGTGCTCACACAGCTGATGCCCTTGATAAAAGCGCTTCGCTACCCTAATTTTCTGGGTCCTCACAGCACAGATTAGCCCTCTTACCTACAGGTTACCTACCTGTGCCTCCTTTCTGCGCAGTATACCCCCATACTTACCTTATGGATGGGTACAATGAGTGCTACACCAAGGAGGAGGAAATATCCTACTTCCTGGTCGCAGATGAATGACACCTCCATCCTTAAGGCAGTCTAGAAAGCGTTGGCGCACTTGAAGAAGAAGCTACTTCCAATGACAAAGCAGTGCCTACAACCCCTCCCACCGAGGGAAGACCTTCCTGTGCCTTCAGCCTCCGACCTCTAAGAATGTCCAAATCCACATCCACCGAGAACCAAACCAAATGCCCTAAAACCCCTGGTGTGGACCTGGATGCCTTTTCCAAGATCAAAAAAGCATTTTTGTGTGACCTACCTTCTCAACCCACTTCAGACACCACCTGACGACCACAAAGAATGTCACGGCCTGCCCCCCACCCCCCTCCACCCCATCTCTGTCTTCGGACAGCTCCCATACTGAATCTGACAGGGATTTTGATCACGAATGGCCTTGGAAGCCGGCGATCAACCCTTCCTCAGAGGTACACCGCGGGTTTTAGTCTGATATGTTGAATCCAGACGAGTTGATTGATGCACCCTTGCTCCTCTAAAAGTTCCTCTCACGGAAACAACTGTCAGCAAAGTCGGACAATCTTTTGTGCCTGATCTCGTGTCGGAGGTTCCTCTCTTCTGCCCTGGAAACTCTTGTCTCGCTTAAACAAACCTTTCATGGTAAAATGTTGCTTTTAGTCCGCATTGTACAGCGAGTGATCATAAATATTGAATGTTTCCCTTCTGTGACCCTTCAAACTGCATTTGTAAATTGTGCAAACACTCGTAATCCTGGCATGAAATGATGGAAAACAAATTAAGGAACAAATAGATGGTTTTAACCCCTTCAGTGCCCATGACGAGCTGGACTCGTCATGGGCCGCGGTGGCGCTGTGCCCATGACGAGTCCAGCTCGTCATAGACCCCGCCCGCTAATGCAACGGCCGGCACTGGGCGGGGAAAGGGGCGGGCACTGAAGGGGTTAAGAACATATTCTATTCAACATTAAAAACGAATAACAAGGTCTGTCACTGGGGTACTGGCGTTATACTGATATGAGAGAGCGCCAATGTAGGAATATGGCTCTGTGTCTACACAGGCACTAAACAGGGAGTATACCAGCCACCCTACAAAGAATTAGTGTGGCGGTTAGAACAGAAAAAGAAGAATCTGCTCTGAATTCACTGTTCACAAACCGAGCAGACTGTGCCCTCCATAAATACAGACATTACTAACCGTGTGAAAGAGCGGGACGGCTTCTAGCCACGCAACTAAAACAAAAAGGATCTCAAACCGCACGCCACATACTTTGAAACTCAAAGGGAACGAACGATAATGCACATCTGAAACCTACAGTAGACACATTTGGTAACTTCATGCAGACCAGCCAAGTAACAATATCACATTACAAGGGGAAGAAATCTTTGCCAGATCAATTGGTTCCCAGACTTATGTCAGAGGGAAGAGCTCTTAGAGTGCGAAATAACACTTCAGGAAATAGAAGATGAGGTTGCTAGCCTCCCTAATAATAGATCCCCAGGCAAAGGCGAATAGCCCAGAGAATTTTATACAGTCGGTAGGACACAAATAACTGAATGAATATTTGAAGCCTTGAGGAACATCTACTTCCCTTCAGCAACGCCTTATTTGGTAGGGACTCTGGGCCTGATTCACGAAGGTGAACTTACACTTTTATTTGGGTTTACAATTGTTTGATATTCACAAAGGTATTTTAGTATCTTTAAGACTGCATAATCTCCACACATAAAAAGACAGGACAGTCCCTATTTTATGTGCTTTGACTCCTAAGTGGTAAAGATCCTACTAGTAAAATACCTCTGTGAAAAGCAAACAATTGTGAGCTTACACAAAAGTGTAAGTTTACTTTTGTGAATCAAGCCCTCTATCTAGCTGCAGATTCCTTTCCTTAGAATATTCCCAGGCATAAGCCGGGATCTGGAAAATCCTGAGCAGTACCTCTGTGTTCTAGTAGGTGGCATAGTTTGGCTCCCCTATGGCCCATATAGGAGCCATCCCACCGCACTGACATCCGTTTCTTTTTGAGACATTTCAGTGCCAGAAGCACGTAGCCACAACAGAATGCTGATGGACCAGTGTGCACTCACTAAGGACCTACGAGAGTAACTCTTTGTAGAGAAATCCATTTACAGAGCGGGGAAGATCGGTAAGAAATCTGAGGCTCAATTAGGTCTCTACCAGATAAAGGTGCTACCAAAGGGAAGTAACTTGTTCATCTGCTAGAGGCCTCTAGCTGGAAATTCCTTACCTTAGAACACACACCCAAGAAATACCTCTGCAGAGATGGGTCTGCAAATAGACTCAGAACTGGAAATCCTGGAGTACCGAGGGGGCAACATGCCCATCATGACGGACCTGACTGTCCGCTTGGTAAAAGTATGCAGAAATGCCCACATCACAGCCTGACAGATGTCCAGAACAGGAACTCCACAAGCTAACGCCATGGTTGCATCCTTGTCTCTGGTGTAATGAATACGCTTGTCCTCAGGTGTTTTTTTCTTGGCCAGTGCGCAGCAGATTTTTATGCAGAGCACAATCCATATTGAGAGTGTCCTTTTCTGCACAGGCTTTCCTTTCTTTGCCCTCGATGAATCCAATGAAGAGTTGATCGTTCACCCAGAATTCTTTGGTACGATCATTCTAGAATGAGAACGCTCTTTTTAAGTGGAGGCGGTAGAGTCTCTCCTCTCTGAAACAGGTGAGGAGTAGCACAGAAAGTTGGCAGCATGATGGTCTGACCTGCGTGAAAGGGTGTCACCACTTTCAGTAGGAAAGAGGCATGTGTTCTCAGAACCAGTTTATATGGGGAAAAAAGTTGTTTAAGGAGGGTGCACTGAGAGTTCCTGCAGTTTGCAGACCCTCCTGGTCATTACAATGGCCATTAGAAAGGCTGTTTTGATGGTCAAGAGATACAGAGGGCAGCAATGCATTCGCTCGATTGGTGAGCACATCAAAAATGTCAACAAAACCAACTTTAGGTCCCATTGGGGCACCCAAATCCTTCACTTGCACATCCAGCGTCTGTGAAAGCTGCTGCTTTACCCCATACATCACCATCATACAATCCCCTGTAAGATCACTTTCCTGGTATTCCATTTACTGGCTCTTGCAGTCGTACTTTCCCAGTTCTCTTCAAATTAGTGGCCCAGAACTTAAGAAATAGTGTGTGCAAAAACAGGATCTCCACCCTCAGTTTCCAGAGCTGGACCCTTTAAAATTTCCTTCTTAATCCGTCACCCTCGCCATCATTTTTCAATAGTACGCACGCATAAAGTTAACTTTAATGGCCACTGTATTGATTTTGATCAACATGACCTCCTGCGTTCCCCGTGTCTCCGCCAGGAGCTCTGCCATCGTCGGGGCCCCCACCTCCTCCGTCAGAGCCCACGTGGCCTGCTCCCCAACAGCACTGTCCATCTGTACAGGGAGGGTGTAACTGTCTACGTAAATGTTTGCCAGTAGCCTCGCCCCTGGCCCCAACCCTTGGGTCATAGCTCAATTTGGTGAGTACCTGCAATTTTTCCTCCCCATTTAAAGCACTGATTATTATTGAATTTCCCCAAAGGATTGAGTAGCAATCCACATCGTTTTGTACATGACCAAAGTTCAACCAATCAGAACAGAGCTTGCACCCTTCCCTCCTGTGCAATGGCTTCACACAACTCAGATTCTGAAGCACGATTGGAAAGTATTCATGCTGCGTGAGAAAGTAAGTCAATGAGGTGAGCGACTAAAGGGGTCGCATATGTATCTATGAAAGATATCAATACTGGAGAACCACAGTCTACACTTGTACTTATTTTTTCTCCAGTATTGAATCTTTCATAGATTCACATGCTTGAATCTGAATAGCTAGCAGTATACCATCAAGTAAGGAAATGAAAGCATCTGAGAAAGTATGCAGATGCGGGTAACACACAAAGGTATTTATACATTCATAGTGTAAAAAAATACACAAAGAAATAAACTTTATAAATAAATACCTACACGCTCACGTTACTGAAACAGGTTTCAAAATACTGCTTGGACCACAGAGGCATCCCTGCTGTTAACAGCATTGAGACAGTTGTGTCTGGTGAAGGTATGCCTGGTAGACTATCTGGCCACTCTGCATATGTCTGACAGTGGTACTCCTGCAAACAGGGCAGCTGAGGATGCAACACTTCCGGTAGAGTGGGCAGTGGTACTCCTGCAAACGGGGCAGCTGAGGATGCAACACTTCCGGTAGAGTGGGCATGTACCTTGGATGCTAATGGTCTTCCTGCACTTTCATGGCGCAAAGAGATATCTGTTGATACCCATCTCACTATAGTTGCTTTCGAGACTGGATGGCCTTTTTTCGGAGGCGCAAATGCAACTAGAAGTTGGTCCGATTTTCTGAAGCTCTTTTGCCTTCCAAATAAAATTGAAGGCATCTCTTGACATCAAGGGTGTGAAGTGATCTTTCGGCTTCAGTTGATGGATTCTGGACAAAAGTCTTTAGGACAATTGGTTCGTTGAGGTGAAAGTCTGTGGGTACTTTGGGTATGAACCTGGGGTTAGTACGCAGTATGGCTCCGTCCTTTTAGAAGTGCATATAGGGATCCTGCACTGTAAAATGCTAGTATTTCGCTAACACACCTGGCAGATGTTAACTATGCTATTTTGCAAGAGCATTTGTATCAGGAAAGTGTGGCAAGTTGAACTCTTAATTTATCAAGCTGTACTTATAAGCAGGGCTAATCGCCCAAGAGTTCGAAATGAACTGTGGCAGAGACCAGACCTAGCCAATGAGAGAAAATATGCCAGGATCTGTGCAGGCTCTGAAGAGAAAGGGTAATAGTTGGTTAGCTGCGCACCAGTGACAAAATCGGATCCATTTTGCTTTGTAGGATTTGTTTGTATAGTCTGCTCTAGCTTTTACTATGAGGTCTTAGTATTGCTGTGAGATATCTAACTGATGAAATTCATAGTATTTAGGTTCCAGGCTGCTAAATTTAGAGATTCCGGGTTCGGATGTATGACCTGCCCACAGTCTCTGTAGAGCAATACCGGGACTGGTTTGAGTTGAGTGTGTTGCTGTTCTGACATTAGGAGGAGCTCCATATACCAATATTGTCTCAGACACGCCGGGGCTATCACGATGATCCTGAACAGCTCCCGTTTCAGCTTGTGGAGTATCTGTGAAAACAAAGGTATCGACGGGAAATCATATGTGAACATGCCCGCCCAAGGCATCTGCAGCGCGTCTCCCCTTGATTCCTTGTGCGGGAACCTGCTTGCATAATGCCAGTATTTTTTGTTTCTGTGAGTTTTGAAAAGATCTAGGGAAGGAGTTCCCCATTTGTATAAGGTTTTCTTTAGTTGGTCGTCTGACATCTCCCACTAGTGACATTTTTTTAGCGACCTGCTGAGTTCGTCCGCCCATTGGTATTGTTTGCCTTAAACATTTTCCACCTTCAGTGTGTTCTTGTTCTTTAGCACCAGGTCCAAATTTCTTAAGTTCCACTGGATAGAGGGTGTGATCTTGTAACTGTTTGTTTAAGTAAAACATAGTGATTGTGTTGTATGTGCAGATTAAAACATCCAACATTTGTAGTCTTGTCAAGAAGGCTTTGAAACCCAGCTCTACTGCTTTAAGTTCCAGGAAGTTGATATGGATCTGTCTTGCTTTGTCTGACCATTTTCCACTCACTTCCAGATCTTGGTGGTGTGCTCCCCATCCCTCCATTGACGCAGCCATTGGCATAATGAGCTTTTTTTCTTGAGTAAGAATGTCGACCCCTTTTCGATGTTTTCTCTTTTTGTCTACCATTGCATGACTGTCACTATCTCTGGCTTTAACTGGACCATGTTGTCGAACGAGCCCCTTTTCTGTGCCCATTGCCTGTCCAGTTGTTCTTGTAGCAGCCTCATGTACAACCGGCTGTCCAGTATGAGCGGGATGCAAGACACTATCGTTCCCAGGAATGATTTGTATTTACTTACTGAAATGGACCTTTTTTGTGACAGCACAGATCCCGGCTTGATCATCTTTGTCACGCTCTCTCTTCCGTTGGATACACCTTGCGGATGGTTGAGGGAAAGGAAGGGAGGACTAGCGTGGATAAAGGCACATGCTGGATCCCCCTGGATGAACTTTTCACCTTCTTGTTCCCTAGGTTTTATGGGAAATAAAGTTCGTTTGTTATAATGTTGTGTTCAAACATGGCTGCTATTAAATAAAACGAAGATAGAAAAGCCTAATCCTCGCCTCCGGGTGCAGACATGGAATTCTGCTTACTGTGGTAGGTTCCTAGACAGAAGCCACTGCCAAGCAGGGGGCTGACAGAACCTAATTGTTTTAGATGCCTGACGGTGCATTAAAGCACATGTTTTCCTCTTTTAAGTGTCGAGGACTGCCTTGGGCTGGATTCTATGTGTGTTCCAGGCTCAAGCCATTCCAGGGACAACAACTTAAAGTATCGAATTTATTGACACTGTTTTTGGGCGGTTTTCAGGGCTTGGGGAGGCTGTTTGTCTGCATGAAAAACGCGTACCTTTCCTGCTCAGAGGAGCAGAACGAGGTTAAGGGGCTGGCGTCTGACCCGATGTTGCACCATTTTCTAGCATTGATTAAACTTACCACGTGCTCACACTCGGTGCATATTCTCCGTGCTACTTAGCAGACTCTTTAAAATTGCATTTGTCAAGGACTTTTCAGTCTCTTGATAGGTATAGTTCTTCCACTTCCTGCTTTTGTCATGCCCCTGCAGGTTTTATTCATCCGGTGCTTCTGTACAGCGAGAGACGGAGACAGTCTTTTGCTGTTACTTGCCTCAAGATGAAACTGATAGCATGTTTACTAGTACACATAGAGACCTTCCCACTGGCAAGCACCGGCATGAACCATCTTACCAACACAAGCAGGAAACACAGAAAGGCTGTGACGCACACACCTCCCATACTTACCTGGAGATAATGCATTCTGTGTGACAATCAGCCCTGTCTGACGGCAGGATTCTATTTTTTAGTAAGTTCAGGATCGCACTTCCGCAAAGGATGGGCACGAACAGGAAATGCACACTTTTCAATTTAAAAATGGTTTATTAAATATTAAATCTCTGGTATAGTGCCAATTATATCAATGAACGTTGTTGTGGATATAAAAATAATGATGTTAGCAAAAATGCAATACATGTAAATACAAGGAAAACTAGTAGCATATCAGATAGTGATCATTAAGTCAAATTATTGATGGAATCAATCTGTATTGGAATCCTTCCCTTGTCAGCCTCCAGCTAAAGTCTATATTGGCACTAGAATGCCACATAAACACATTCCTGGGTGGCCTCTTTACAGACAGTTTTCACTCAAAGTCTCTCGATGTTTCTCAGTCTGCAACATACAAGGTCAGTTTCGGTCTTTGCTTTCTTGTGTTTTGTTTGAGAAAGTAACAGATAGCAACAGTGTGTATGTATGTATGTGTGCGTGCGTGCGCGTGTGTGTCCTGTGTGGCGACGACTCTTTCTCCACTAAGATGCCTGTTCATTCACTTTTTATTTGTTTTCTTTCTGAGTTTTTTTTATGAGGAAAATAGCCCTTGTGATTTGTATGTCCGGCATAAGAGACACATGAATTTCTTCTGCACATTTGCACAAATCTGTATTTTGTAAATAACACTGTTGAATACATATGAGCTACTGATGTACTATCAATCTATATCACATTTTCTCACTATATAACGTATACAAACAATGAAATAATGAGCAAAGTCAAGCATTTATGGTGACCAAATAAATGCTATGAGGGGCTCAAAAGTAGGCAAAATGTAAAGCACATGACAAAACAATTGGTGAAAAATGTACTGATCACAATCCAAGTCTAGCCCATGCTACCTTTCCAGTAGCCTCGGTGACCTGGTCAACTCCCAGGACCAACAGAATTTGTCCTCTGATATTCTGTGAGTTAACTATTTTTACTGTGTGTGAAATGAAGTATGCCTTCCCACTTGATGGGCGTTCCATGAAATGGAGTGAGCCATCTTGACATCACGAAGGTCTGATACTCAGTAATTTCCATTGTGCTCCTTTACATGAGGCACAGAAACTGAGTAATTTACCATCGTTAAAAACAGCCTCACTCTTTCACCACAGACTATTTTGTCTCTTGCTGGTCAAAGGGCCCCTAAACAACATCGCCTAGCTCTTTCTTGGGGCTATGTTCGTGTGCACATTAAACTCCTGTGCATTTCAGTATAATCTCCAAATACTTTTGTCCTGGGGATGAGTTTGTTTTTATTCCCATACATGTCCAAGCGAAATATGGATAGGTTTTTTAATACTGTTTCCTTTTCCTTGCTTTTGTTTGCCAGGCTTGGGTGCCTTGCTTTTGGTTGCCAGGCCATGGTGCCTGAATGCCTGAATGCAGATGTGCAGATATGTGGCTGGCTCTTTCTCTCATGAAATCTTTGGATTTCTTCAAAGGACATTTTGCGATTGCATTGAAGAGGAAATGGCTTTGCTCCGATAAATTAAAGGAATCCTACTCTTTTTATAATCCTTTTGGAGGGCTGCTGTATTTTACATAGATTTGTGTTTGGAGACCGCACTAGCATAAAAGAATCTGTGCCTTGTGGCATAAACGTGACTGGTAGATCTTTACAAATACCGGTCAGTGGCGGTGTATCCCTTCCTGGATGGGTAGACTGTTTGCTTAGCCGTGCAGTTTGCCATTCGCAATTACATCTGGACTCATTGTTTCGTTTACAGTTTTGCATTAAGTGAGTCAAACTCATCTCTGCATGCAGCCATCTTAGAATCATCAGTTCATCGTGTTTCTCTTTTACATACACCAGGGCAATGAGTTATCTGTTCAATGGGGGGTTCTTGTATTTTAGAAGAATGAGTCTCACTTCATGCTCTCACAACCACATCAGTGTCATCTTTTCCAAAGTCGTGGAGTACATAGACCTATCAGGCCTTTATTTTTGTAAGTCAAACTTCACATAAGAAAAATAAATGCAACCTTGCGCCTGTGTGCTCAGAAATAGCAATCTAATCAGCTATCTATAACTCTATCATTTTCTTTGTTTAGCGGTACCTGACCACTTCCAGTCCTGAATTTTTCGACCACCTTCATTCAGGGCTCATCAGTGCTTGTTTAATGGGATGCAGAGTGGTCTGATTGTGTTCATTGTCCCTAGACAGAGAATCAATCAATCAATCAATCATGTAATTTATAAAGCGCGCTACATACCCGTGAGGGTCTCAAGGCGCTGGGATGTGGGGGGTGCTGCTACTGCTCGGTCTTGAGGTCTTGAGGAGTCTTCTGAAGGTCAGCAGGTCTTGGGTCTGCCGTAGGTGGATGGGGAGGGTGTTCCAGGTTTTGGCGGCGAGGTGGGCGAACGATCTGCTGCCGGAGGTCGTTCTTCGGATGCGGGGGACTGTGGCGAGGGCGAGGTCGGCGGAGCAGAGCTGGCGGGTGTGAGTGTAGAAGCTGAGTCGTCTGTTGAGGTACGCTGGTCCGGTGTTGTGGAGTGCCTTGTGTGCGTGGGTGAGGAGCTTGAAGGTTATCCTCTTGTTGACGGGGAGCCAGTGCAGGTCTCTCAGGTGGGGTGTGATGTGGCTGCGGCGATGGATGTCGAGGATCCGGCGTGCCGAGGCGTTCTGGATGCATTGAAGCCATCTCAGGAGTTTGGCCAAGGCTCCTGCGTAGAGGGCGTTTCCGTAGTCCAGCCTGCTGTTGACGAGGGCCTCGGTGACCGTTCTTCTCGTTTCGGTGGGGATCCACTTGTAGATCCTGCGGAGCATGCGGAGGGGGTTGAAGCAGGAGGAAGAGACAATGTTGACCTGCTTAGTCATGGAGAGGGCGGAGTCGAGGATGACCCCATGGTTGCATGCGTGGTCTATGGGTGTTGAAGCAGTTCCCAGTGCGGTCGGCCACCAGGAGTCGTCCCAGGCCGAAGGGGTGGATCCGAGGATGAGGACCTCCGGCTTATCCGAGTTCAGCTTCAGTCGGCTGTTCCTCCTCCATTCGGCGACGGCCTTCATTCCTTCGTGGAGGTTGGTTTTGGCGGTGTGGGGGTCTTTGGTGAGGGAGAGGATCAGTTGGGTATCATCGGCATAGGAGATGATGTTGAGGTCGTGCAGTCGGGCGACGTGGGCGAGCGGTGCCATGTAGATGTTAAACAGCGTACGGCTGAGGGATGTGCCCTGGGGTACGCCACAGATGATCTCGGTGGCTTTGGAGCAAAAGGGGGGGAGGCGGACGCTCTGTGTTCTGCCGGAGAGGAAGGAGGTGGTCCAGTCCAGGGCCTTCTCTTGGATCCCAGCATCGTGGAGGTGTGTTTTTAGTGTGCGGTGGGAGACCGTACATGACAGTTGCATATCAAATTGATGGAGTTATATTACTTTATTCTGATTCGGAAAAACGTTCCGTGTGTTGTTCCAGTGCACTTCTAGTGTCCACAGACGACAGGTCCCACGTGTTCTGTCTAACTTGCAGAGCATCACCCTTCCTATCCTCTAATGAGAGGAACATTGAACACTGTGGAGAGAGCCCTTCATTTCAACATATTTACAGTTACATTCCTGTTGCAGGATTAGACACCGGAGATAACCCAACTAACAGACCACATGACAATTCCCTAAAATGTATTTAAAAACAGTTACAGAAACACTTATCTCTCAGCTGCTGTCTTAAAACCCAGCATATATTAAAATAAACCTATTTTTTATGAAACCCCACATGCCAACTAATATTTCTTACTGAAACATCTTACCCATAAATTGGGTAATGTAAACAATCTACCTACAAGAGATCATCACAATAAACTCTTCATATACCTAAAATTCCTAATATGATAAAACGCCAGTATACTCATAACAAAAGAGGAGAAAGTTGGAGGTCAACCAGTATATATGCTACTGAACATTCTATTTTTTATTGCAATGTTTTTAAAGTTCTATTTGGAATCTTTTAATGGTTTACTGCTCAGAAGGAGTAAATAAAAGTTAATGCTAGCCTCCTTAGTCTTTAATAAAATTGCGATTTTTTTATTTTTTTTATTCAGTCAACCTTTAAGAATCGTCATTCTCTCCTGCTATGGCCTCTTTCAGGTTGACTTCTTTCCCATCACACACAAATCCAAACACCAACAGCAGGGGCGGCTCCTCCGCTTTGGCAGTGGAGTGTCGCCCCAGTGGTGAAATGTCAGGAGACAGAAGAAAAGTAAAATTACGATGAAACTATTTTATCGTCATTTTATTTTTTATTTCCAGTCTGCAAGTCTGGGGCGGGGCCATGTCTCAGTGTCCGCAGCAGGGCGGAAGTGGTGGTAGGCACTGAAAGTGCGCATGTCGGTTATGCTGACCGCCCATGAGCGAGTGTTAAACCCGCTCAGGGCAATCACGGCACTGCTCAGCGTCTTGATTGGCGTTGTTTTTTTTTGTTAGGCAGCACCGCTTCACAAAAGAAGCCAGTGCTGCTTTAATAAAACATTTTCTGTTTAGGAAGACATAGGTGAGAGCAGGCAGTGGTCCCCTCGGCCACTGCCTACTCCCCTTGAGGCTGCCCATAGGATTCCAAAAGGAAAGGGCTCCCAAGGGGACCTCTTTCCCGTGGTAAATCATTAACCACCTCATTGAGATGCCAATAGCTGTTCAATGGTTTGCGATTGAAACTGCAGTCTCAAACCATTAATGCATCGCATACCGAATCCCATTTTGGAAGGAATGCCCCTTTAAACCCCTTGCAAACTGAGATTTGGTATGGTCACTAAGCCCATTTTATGCGTTGGCAAACCTTTTCCAACTAGTTAAGTGAGTTTTTTTACATTAAAACTATATATGTATTGCATTGTGTGATTGCAAACTCAGCGAGTTTGTGAATCAAACTATTTTCATACATCTGGCCCTAAGTCTTCAAAGCGTTCTAGCTGTCAGTGGACAGCTGGGAGCTTTTTATGAATGATGGTCTTCAATGATGAAGGAAGAGGTAATAACCCGTACTTCATTGGCGGAAGACACAATCTCTGCATCAGAAACAAGGTGGTTTGAGGAAAGGAAGAAATGTAGGACAGGCAGATGTAGTATCTGGTTAGTGCTTCAGGGAGGTTTGTATGAATTGCTCCAGTCAGAAAGTGACTTTCGAGTATTAGTACTCAGGATGCCACCATTGATTGTGGAATACCCACAAAAAAATGAAAAAAGAGGGCCGCTAGCATACTGCTCCTTGACCATGTTATGAATGTAAACAACAAGATTTGCATTGCTGAATAAACCTCACTGAAACCAGGTAACAGGTCATATTTCTCACTTTGCTGTCAAACTTGAAACACCAAGATATGGTTAGAATGAGTGTAGGACAGATTGTGTGGTCAATACAGGCCTGAAGAATTCCTGCGACCGTTCGAGCATTTAAATAGCAGCAGGAATATGTTGACCAATCACTATATGCAGTGGTCATAACGACCCAAGCCTACACTTTTTAATCCTGTGCTAATCAAGACATCAAATAATAACATTATTATTCATCCAGGCAGCACACTATATTAGCAGTGAGTACACCTTTGGAGACTTAACACAACATTTAAATATCCCAATCACTCTACATCAATCCATCCAAAGAAGAAGCTTGTAGAGAGCCCGCCTAGGAAAGACCCCAATGGTAAACCATGTCACATAGTGTGTGTGGGGGAAGGGCCTGCTTCATTTTTAAGGAAAACAAAAAAGATTTGAACCCGTACATTCCAACAGAAACATAACAAGGTTAAGAAATAAGAACTACTAAAAGATTCAGCTGACTCGGTCTTCCTTTTAATTTTTATTTTGGGTGAGCATACTATTGGCATACATATCTATCTCCCTAACATGTTTATGTAGCATTATATATCAGTTTCAATCCTAAGATTAGAAATGTGAAGTAAACAAGGGCTTTATGGACATTCACCTACTCAGCTGTCTGTTGTTAAAAGGAGGTGGGACTGACTTTGGGATTTTATCCAAGTGGGCAAGCAAATTTTAGGAGAAGCTCGACTGAAAAGTTCTTATAGTTGTCAGTTCTGCTCATGGCAAGTGCAGGGCTTTAGCAGGGAGGAAAGGAACACGAGTGTGGAACTCCTAATTTCAGTACTTCAACTTAGTGTGGTAGATCTAAGGGATTCAGGCTGGACGCTGAAATCAAAGTGCACACTAAGGTTTCTGGCTGATTGGGGTCGCGCGGGGAACTGTATTATGTGGGTAATTCTGGGCAGAATTAATATTCAAATATCGTGGCAAAGTTCAGTGTACCGTGTGGTCAGAGTGCCATCCGCCACTGGATTCTCTTTAGATAGATTCGCAAGTCATGAGGTGTTGGGCGAGAGATGGGAAAAAGAAAAATAGTTTAGTATCAACAACATACAAGAGGCCAGCCTGCCATAAAAAGTAACTAATTCATTTACCTAAAAATGCAAGTTTTAGTGTTAAAATGACTGCAGGTCTGCAGTAAAAACACAATAGAAGTGTTGCTATTGTCAAGGTTGGGTTTTAGTGGGCACAATCCTGACTGTACTGTATCTGTCCTCTTTGTGTGGGGGAAACATTGCACTTCTCTTTCCTGTTCTGTCCGTGCTATCAGTTGTGGGCGAAGCCTGCGCTTTTGCTGTCTTTTCTGAGATATCTGAGGGATGCTTGCACTGCTGCTGTACATGCTGTACTTGTGTGTCTAGGGAATATTTAACTGCTGCTGCCCATCCTTTGTAACCACGTTCTCCTGTAAGGAAAGACATATTTATCTGTGTGCTGCCTTAATTGTGGCCTGGACGAAGCCGTGCTGCCGGTAAGTCGATATATTGCTAGGCTCCATCAGCCTGCACAGGGGAACCCAGCCTTCCTGGCACAGCATCCGATGCCAGAAAACCTTTTTGTACTGCTGTCTTCCAGTAAGGCAAACCCTAGTGCCTTCCTGCAGCCATGGCAGAGAGGGAATCACAGCACATTGATTCCTTGGGAAAAAGAGTCATCTCCTCCACGAGTCTGGCTCTGAGGTCCATTAATGTGGTTTGTCTTATGGGGCGGTACACGCATACCCTCTGGGACATGGCAAGCAAGATCTGGCCTGCTCTACTGTGTTTCAGAACTTGTTCACTCAGACAGTTCACAATGGACAGGATGCAGACGAGTATATTTAATGGGCCAGTTTAGACACGACTGTTGCTCGGTAATGAATTTACCTTAAATAAATAAAAAAACAAGAGGCTTTTGACAAAACAGGAAGAAGTTGGTTTTTATTAAACGCTGCAGCCATGAGAGCCTTGACAGAGTCTGTCTGCTCAAAGTCTCAAGTTCAAGTGGTATAATTAGGCAATTTCTACATTATAAAAAATCAAATCGGTCTTAAATCAACAAGTGCGGTCATCTGATAAGGACACGGATGGCTCTCAACCTCTAGGAGAGCTAGTGTGGGTCAGTGTGTATGTGTCAGGATGTCCGGCATGAGGAGCGTATGATCACTATGTGTGGTGTGCATGTCATGTCCTGATTGGTTGAGTGTTTCTATCTCCTTGTGGTATCTAGCTTTGTGGTATTTTTAGGGAACGCGAGCCTTTGGCCAAACATATTTTATTGGGGCCAATTTACTCAGACCTGTTTGTGGTGTAAGTATCTGTGTGATGAGTCAGGGTTTTCCCTGGGCGCGCGTTTGTCTTTAGGTTAAAAGAGACCCCACCTGTGACCTGGTATTCGATAGGCGTGGGTCGTAGGACTTGTCTAACCATGTATCTTTGACTCTGGGTTGATGGGAAGGTCACCTTGGGTGAATCCGACAGCAATGATGGGAGTGCATTAGAACTCCTGAAAATATTATGGCAGTCACTGGTATCATTTTTTTCGACATCCTTAACATTGTGCATACAGTTGTCATAGAATGCATTGACATTGTTCTTAATGGTATTGACACAGTTATGTTTGCTTCGGATATAATGTACATTTACATTGTTCTTACTGGTAACAGTACCATCGTTTGTGCATGGATTATGACATACACTGATATCGTCATTGCCGGTGTCGGCACTGCTGTGCGAGTACAGGTTATGACATACATTGGCATTGCATTGACGGGTATTGGCATGGTCATGCAGGCACAGGTTATGGCATACGTTGATATTGCCTTTATTGGTATTGCTGTTGTCTGGCCTGCACATATCATGGTATTCAATGACATCGTATTCACCCATTCCAACACCATCAATTGTGTTGGCCATGCTCTGAGTACAAGTGTGGTTTTTCAGAGACGTGCCTGGATGCACGTTCTGAAGCATGTGCCATTTCATGGCTTCAGGCTCTTTGGTGAAAAAGCAGATTCAACCTTGGAGGATTCTAAGATAGCAATGCTTCATTACACCCCGTAAGCTTATTTTGTCCGGCACACCAGTTTCACCAACTGTACAAGAAAATCTGTGGCAACTTTAGGGGCCTTGCTATCTCCAGAATAGCCTTCTCAGCCTCTACTTCAGCACGTGCAGCCATATTGTAGCTCTAGAAGATGAGGTGGTGACAGAGGTTAGGGCTATCAGCAAGGATAGCATCCCTCCTCCTTTTCATTGCCTGCCACAGCCTCTGCCAAGCTGCTCTAATTTTCCCTTCAGTGGTCATCTCCAGTCAGTAGGGTGCATAAAAAATGCTTAGGCCTACCCTGTGGGCTTGCAATTATCTCAGACCAAATTGTCTTGGAGGCTGCTGAAAACAGGTGCACCCTCCCTTTTCTTGTACCCCGCCTCATCTTTCTCCTGTTTTGCCCAAAATTATATAGAATATGCCACCATTTTTTTAAAACTAAGTGCAAATTCTACTATCTAAAGGGGTCAATAGAGAGTATCCGAGCAGCGAGGGGCACTGTACTTCTTGGTACTCAAAAAAAGCAGCCTGAGACCGATTCTAGATCTTCGGTTCCTAAACGAGTTCCTTAAGAAAGGCAATTTCAAAATGCCTTTGAGAAAGTGTATTATTAGAAGTGGATGTTAGTCCTCTTCAAGTAATAATATTCCTTACCAGGTCCAGTTGGGTCTCCATAATTTATAACATGAGCTCAAACTCTGGCAGCAATAGCAGGCAGGCTTAGCTTAGATGAAATGTGTAATGCATTTATCAGTAGCAAAACAGTTAAAGTAGGAAAAAAAATCCCAGGACCTCAAGGACACCACTCAAAGGTTAGGACTCACCCCGGGGAAAGTCTCCAGCAAGGTTCAGTGTAGGTTCAGGTAGAACTGGTCAACTAAGCTCTCCAGGAAGGTGGGCTTCTTGCAGCATTTGTGTCCCTTTAGCTTAACAGAAGGTCAGCCAACTGACCCTTGGAGTCCACTTCTCAGTCTTGAGTACAAGTGGGAGCAGGTCCAGTCCTTGGGTTCCCTCTCCACAGGCTCAACAGCAGGTGCAATCCTTCTTCTATCTTTCACAGGTCAATAGGTGCTCTGAAGAGGGCATTGAGAGTGTGACATTTCTGCCCAGCACCAGCCTGTGGGTGGGGAAAACTCCTGGCCATGACCTAACCAGTGAGGTAAAAGTTCCCAGGGGAGCACCCACCTATTTTGCAGCACTTCTTGCGTGTTTTGCTTTAAACTATCCCACAGTGCCCCTCTATTACTAAAACCAACATCGTAGAAATGTTCTTCCCTTGTGCAGAGCTCTGCGCATACCCCTGAGGTGCGTCTTAGGGCAATGAGAAACCCCCCTTGCAAACTAGTTCTGTATCAGGTTTCCCCCCACTGGGGTTGGTGCATCTATGGCTACGAGGACAATGGCACGGGGAGCTCTAGGTGTGATTGACATTGGTCTGTAAGGGGCAGACAATATCTTCGACTGAATCCCAGGGCTGGTAAAACTGGAGTCCGGACTGGCGAACCCAATCGGGCAGGATTGGAATTAGGAGATAGAATTAAAATGAGGTAGGACTGTTGTCAGGATTAACAATCTAATCAAGCAGGACTGAAATCACTAGGCAAATGGGTCAGAGCTGTACCACTTGTGGAAATGAAGAAGGCAGGAGGATAGTGGCGGGAAGCAGGCCACAAGTAAAAAAGTTCTAGAAACTAGGACGAGGGAACCAGAAGCTCCTCAACTATAATGGCTAGATACTTTTGTGAAGCACTGACGTAAAAGGAGCACCTGTTTAAGTATATTGAGGTTGAATGTACTTCGCATGTACATAATGCACACCTGCCAACTTGAAGAACAATCTGTGCGAGGAGGGGACGGGGCCTTGAAAGGGTCAGGGCTTCATGCCAAGAAGTACCTAGGAGGCACTTTTGAACCCCACCCCAAAAGCCCCTCCACCCAAACAAAAAGCTTGTTGAGGCTGGTGCCAATGTCCTGGGGTGTTTTTACACCCCTTAATGGACATCAGCAGTTCAAAGCCTCGAAAAACGAGCTGGAAAACCATTATGTACAGTGGTTTTCAGCTTGTTTTCCCTGCCACAGTGTGATATTGGCTCCTCACCAGGTGACCATGTGATGGGAGCCGATATTGTTTGTCACACTGTGGCACCATGTGAGTTGGCAGTTATGATAATGCATCTTTGCTAAGTAGCACCGCTGGTGTGAGGGGGAAATCTTCTAACTGAACATGCTCCCTGAAGAGAGATATGCGAGTGGGGATCTACTACAAACTACAAATATACTGAATCCCTTTCTACTGCGGCTACCTTAGTGCCGAGGAGAGCCCTCTCGCTGGATCACCCTGTTTGGAACAACAGGATGGTGCACTGCCGCCAATATACATGTGGGTGGTGGAAGCCTTGACTCCTATTGGTGCCCTCAGTCTTCTGGCCACCTCTGCCTTGCCTAACCACCAGTTCCCCAGCATGGGCGAAGGTGAGCGAGGTAGAGCGGCAGTGGCAGCGGTACTCCAGCAGGGCTTGACTGGCCTATAGCGCAATCAGGCAGTGTTCAATGGTTGGTCTGACTGATCAGCGTATGGGCTGTTTTTTTTAGCAGTTTGTGGGCCTGTTTTATGGCCAAGTGGACCGTTTTGTACGGTTGATTTCTCAAATATTACAACAAACTGCCTGCAGCAAACACAAATGCTTTCAGACTCCGATGCCATACAAATTACTCATACAGGTGTAATAAGTTCAAACCAGCCTGTTTTACAAATGTGGGCCACTTTTTTCGCTATGTGGTTTGCTAATGGGGGCCAATTTTATTTTGGTGCCTGGGCCTGTTTTTGGTCCCAGCCCGACCCTGTAATCCAGCACTGTTTGCGACCCGTGATTAATGAAAAACACATGCACTGTGACACAGACTGGCAGTGTCAAAGGACAGAATCCTAATGCCACCAAAAATATATCCATTAAATATGAAAAATCTGAGGCGGCCATGCAGAAAAAGTCAGTTTGCTACAGTAACCTGTTGCGTAGAGAAAAAACGTAGTGTAGCGTTTATTGTGCAAAGGCTGTGGGTGGTCGAGGTTAAAAGGACTGTGCCTAGTGGGCATATGCAGGACCTAAAATGCATAATACTAGAGATGCATAATAAGATATGGATGTTATTCAATAGAATGCCAAGATGTATTTGATAACACATCCAAGCGGTAAAAATTGCCGAAAAATTACTTCAACAGAGGCAAGGAAAATGTTAGTTCAACATTATAGGTATGCAGTTTTGTGTTTATATTTACACTAATATTGACCATATGGCACACAATGCAAACTGATTTTTTATGCTTACTAATCGGTCTTACTTATTGGCAAACAAAATAGTAGTCATTTGTTCGACTTAAATTGACACTGCAGTTAACACTGAAGGATTTGAAAGGTATGCTTTGCTGGTAAGCACACGCATATGCTCTGTTAGTCAAGACTAGAAGTTTTAAAATGAAGATTGGACATTGATCGCTACAACAAATGCACAAGTCCACTGCTGTGTCTTGCTAGGATTCAGACAAGTGAGCTTCAGGTTACACAGTGCTCTGAAAAAGCTACATTAACCATATAACCTGTTTTATAATAATTCAGCATGTGGCATGCTCTTTACAGGGATCTCTGCAACAGGTTTTAAGTACCTGCAATATCTTGTTCGCATTAGCCACTGAGCTTTAGTGAATGCATGTTGGTCTCCGCCGCCATCTTCCCAGCAGGCACACGTGTGCAGCAAATGCAGCCGGCCAGAGAGTTTAGTTAGGCATGTTCCAAAGTAAAGGTAACAGGATCGAATCTTGTTGCAGCCAACGCAGTCTTTCATTCTTCTAGAGTATAAACGGAGCACTACTGAGCTGGACAATGTAACGCCGATTAACATTTCTGCTCAAGTGCCAGACTGTGGTGGTAAGAGAATGTATGAATAGCGCCTGTTGTGTCGCTCCTTGTGATATTATTTTTGGGTGCGTCCATTTATACTGCGTAGCCGTGGGGGTGAGCGGTAAGCTTTCTCCGAGTACGTGGGCAGTTGTTAATAAATAGTTGTGCGCGTGCGCCCAGCGTGAGAGCCGACACACGCCAGCAGCCGTGAACAAACCATTGTGTCCTGTCTCCTTAATTGCGGCCTACACCACGTGGCTGGTGCCATCAGTACGCGCCTTGCAGCGTGACAGTAAACCCTGGTCTGAGCATAAGTAATTGCATGCCCAGACATAACATTTGGTGATGAGGGCGGTGACATGTGGTCCCAGGCGGTGGCTGCGCACGATCCTAATGTGTGCGCGGTGTTCGTGCTGCGGTGACACCACTTCCACGTGCTGCCTGCATCTGATGGGGGAAACGTCCTGTGAGGCGCCTGCTGATCAACGTCACAAGTCCTGAAGGGGCAGCATTGGAGCGCTGACTGCTGATCTGCCTGGTGGCATTTCGGAGCTCCCGAGTGCACACGGCGAACTGTGAGTAGTGGCCATTGAGTGCACTGAATATAGCAGCTGTCTCCAGGCATAGCCACATCACCTGTCGTCAAGGGGACACACTGGTGATACAGAACCTCTACAGTCATGGCTCACATCCCTGCCATAGAACCCTTTGTGGTAGAGGGGGCCCCATCTGCTCAAGCCCTGAGGTGAAAAGAATGGGTGGAGCGAGTGCTCCTATTCTTCGAAGCCACAAAAGTGGATGATGAACAGAAGAGGGCGATGGTTTTACATTTTAGAGGGTAGGATGTGTACAAGATAGCCAAGTCAGTTGGAGAGGCTGCACCAAAGACTCATCTCACGCTCATCACAGCCCTAAATGCTCATTTTGAGCCCATGGCGAATCGCGACTATGAACGTTTTGTGTTCAGACCAGCCAGGCAACAGCCTGAAGCGTCGCTAGATGTATTTCATGCACGGTTAAAGGACCTAGCCAGCACCTGTGGGTTTCAGGATGAGACGGAGGAGATCAGAGGCCAAGTCATTCAGCAAATCTGAGGGAGCGAATTCTGGAGGAATCGGGGAAGTCATTGGAAGAGATACTTACCATGAGAAGGACTAAAGAGCTGTCAAAGGCACAGGCGGCACATATGGAGGCCGCACTGCAGGCTCCCATCAAGACTGAACCAGTGAATGCAGTCACCTCAACCACCATGACAGTGCCAATAAGGATAAGAGGCCCGAGAACGCGCACATGTGGACCTTGTGGGGGACCCTCACATAGGCCGTCAGAGTGCCCAGCGAAAGGTAAAAGGTGCACGGCGTGTGGAAAAATTAACCACTTTATGAAAGTTTGTCAATCAAATAGAGGATGAGCTGTGAGGTCCCAGGTGAACGTGATCCCGGAGTCACGGGAGCAAGGCAGTGATATGGACGATGACAGCCGAGAAGAGCACACAGTAAGCTCGGTATTCACCATAGGGTCGGCATCGAGTACCCAGAGTCGACTGCCACAGTGCCAAGTTCTAGTGGGGGGATGCCCTTCGACGGTGATCGTAGATACTGGAGCGACCATAAACTTCATGTCCCGTGAAACTCACCAAGGGGTGCACCTCCTCCAGCATTGACGCCTGCCAAAATTAAAGTGTTTGCATATGGACAATCCAAACCCCTGCTCATAAGGGGAAAATTCTGAACTACACTAGCCTATGACAAGCAGGAAGTGGAGGCGGTGGTATACGTCACTGAGGTAGGACATGGCATGTTGCGTGGGTGCAAGTCAGCATAGTTATGTTTACCTTCAGAGTACACCAAGAAGGTGTGAGTCAAATATTAGAAGAGTTCCCGAAAGTGTTCAATGGGATCGGATGACTACTGGACAAGCAGATACGTCTCCATATTGACCCCTCGGTGCAGCCAGCGGCCCTTCGACACGAGCAAGTCGCATTTCATCTGAGACCCCGGGTAGAAAAGGAACTGCATAAACTTGAAGAAGCAGGGATTATCGAAAAGGTGAAGGACCCGAATCCCTGGGTGTCACCAATCGTGGTTGCGAGGAAGCCCAAGCTGTCGGGGGATGTGAGAATCTGTGTGGATATGCGAATACCCAACACTGCATTTGACTCCGACCATTGATGACCTCATTGGGGAACTAAGCGAAGCCTGCTGGTTCTCAAAACTTGACCTTCAGGCTGGATATCATCAACTTGTCCTCGATGAACCGTCCAGATACATCACGACTTTTTCCACGCACGTTGGATTGAGGCGTTGCAAGCGGTTGAGCTTTGGGATATCGAGCGCAGCGGAGGTATTCCAAAACACTATCAAAGAACTCCTGGCTGACCTCCCGGGTGTGGTAAATGTGAGTGATGATATTCTAGTCCACTTAAAATTCATACCTGAACACAACAGTCGGCTGAGGCAGGTGCTCCAGCGAATACAAGACTCTGGGCTCACTCTACACAGAGATAAATGAGAGTTCCTTCAACAGAGAGTGCAATTCTTTGGGTATACATTTTCAGCAGGTGGAGTTGCTACTGACCCTGAAAAAGTCAAGGACATCAAAGAGGCCCCGACTCCCACAAATGTGACTGAAATGCGCAGCTTCCTGGGGATGGCCAACTACTGCGGTAGATTTATCAAAAATGTATCCTCACTGACCACACCACTGAGAGAGCTGACCAAAGTGTCTGTTCTGTGGGTATGGGGCCCAGAGCAAGAGACTGCTTTTCAAGCTACCAAAGACGCACTGTAGAGCACCACCATGCTGAGATAGTTTGATCCAAGGCAACAAACCCAAGTTGCAGTTGACGCCGGCCCAAAAGGTCTGGGAGCTGTTCTACTTCAACGGATGACGGAAGAAGATGAGTGGGCTCCTGTGGCGTTTGCAAGTAGGTCTGACTGCTACCGAACAAAGGTATTCCCAAATAGAAAAAGAAGCGATTGGGGGTGCAGATATATATATATATATATCTCCTTTCTTGGTCACCACTGACCACAAACCTCTCCTCTCATTCCTCTATTTGCTGGAACGGCATCCAAGCCGCCACCTCGCATAGAGAAGTGGATGCTGCAGTTGCAGGAATACAACTGTAAGATCGAATACCACCGAGAAGCAAATAATCCAGCAGACTATTTATCTTGTCATTCCAGAGCTGCTACTCGTAGTGAAATAGAAGATGCTGAAGAGTATGTGAGTTACATAGCGGACAGGTCGCGCCTGCTGCCCATATCCCTAGCAGAACTGTGCCAGGCAACCGTACAGGATGAATGCCTGCAGAGGGTGTTAGAGGGCATGAAGACAAATAAATTGTATCCTCTCAGAAGTCAGGGGGTAACGTTCACTCAAGAAGCCAGGAAGATAATCAAGAGTCTGTACCAGGTGAGACATGAGCTAAGTGCTGATCCGATTGGGTGCCTACTCAGAGGCCACCGGTTGGTGATTCCGTCAACTCTCATGGACAGAATGGTTGGGTTGGCACATGCTGGACACCAGGGAATGGTGAAGACCAAAGGCAGACTCGGACCTAAAGTCTGGTTTCCTCTTATGGATGACAAAGTGGAAGAGGTGGTGAGATCCTGTCAGTGGTGTCAAGTGAACGGCGAATCGAATACTCCGGCACCTATAATGACAGAGCGGCCACCAGAAGGTCCATGGATGCGCGCAAGCATGGATTTTGGAAGTCTCCTGAATGGGAGACACTCCATTGTGGTGATAGACGACTACTCGAATTATCATTAGGAAGAGGTGGTGTCCGCCCTGAATGTAGGAGAAGTCATACCTAAGCTGGAAAAGTGATGGCCACCCATGGGCTCATCAAAGAGTTTAAAACTGATAATGGTCCTCTGTTTCAGGGACAGGAATTTGCATCATACCTGGCATCTCATGGGATCGTACACAAGAAGATAACCCCGAAGTGGCCACAAGCGAAAGGAGAAGCGGAGTTCTTCATGAGGACCTTGAATAAAGTTATCCGCAGAGCAGTGGCCAATGGTGAGTCTGTGGAACAATCTATATATTCATTTCTACGGGATTACAGGCACACTCCCCACACCACCACTGGGCGTGCACCAGGACACCTGTCCATGGGACGAGTGGTTAGTGATTCCAATCCCCATCATCCCTGATGGGTTCCAGAAGAAATAAATAATAGTGCTGTAGATTGCAGAAGGAAACAAGCCAATGATCAAGTCAGCAGAAGGCGTAGAGCGGAAACATCTAATCTCAAAGTTGGAGATCTGGTTCTTGCAGCAAGTTCCACCTTCCATTCGAAAAAGATCCCTAGTGCATTGTTCAATTTCAAAGCATGCAAGTCACGGTCAAGAGGGGCTCACCAGAAACGTTTCAGCGTTCAAGATGTATCATGGGTGTCCTAGTACTGGGAGAAATTCGATGGAAGCCGGTCCAGATGACTGCAACTGGGAAGATTGGTCAGAAGCTGATCATGATATTCAGGGAGCTGAGGGTTGGATGTGTCTACATGACCTCAAGACCGCAGTCTCCAGTAGCCCCTGAAGAGACTAGTGAGTGCAGGGAGAATCACACTCAATATAGACTGCGTTAAAATCCCGAGCCATCGAGTCACCTAAAGGACTTTCATTGCTAGTTTATCACCCGATGGAACTGGGAGCTGGTATGCTGTCTCATGAAAATCTTTCGTTGATATGTTATGACTGTTTCATCACCAGCCCAGCTCTTCGTTGTGTGTGAATTCTATTTTTGGGGAGGAATGTTGTATCGCTCCTCGCAATATTATTTTTGGGTGCGCCCATTTATACTGCGTAGCCGCGGGGGTGAGGAATGCGCTCTCGCCGCGTACGTAATGGTTTTGGCTTGTCCCGCGCAGAGCCGGCAGTTGTTCATAAATAGTTGTGCGCGTGCGCCCGGTGTGAGAGCCGACACACGCGAGCAGCGATGAACAACCCATTGTGTCCTGTCTCCTTAATTGCGGCCTACTCTACGTGGCCGGTGCCATCAGTACGGCGCATTGCAGCGTTACAGTAAACCCTGGTCTGGGCATAAGTAATTACATGCCCAGACATAACAGCGTCTACCCCTGGAAGAGTGCCAGGGGCGTAACACAGGCCCCCGCATCCCCCGCAGTGCGGGGGGGGCCAAGCTCGAGGGGGCCCCCTCAGCACTGCACTTCGGCCGGGGAGCTCCTGATAAAGTCCGGAGGGGGCCCCTCCACGTACCTAGCAGGGGGGCCCCCTCAATTATTATTACGCCACTGGAGCATGCCCCTTTATCCTGGGTGCGGCTTGACGTTAGAATTTTGCTTTAGGCAAGGATTGCACTATACAGAGGAAAGGCATAATACAACGAGCTGTTTTGAGGCTCTTCTCTCCTTCTTCCTGACGATGGGTTCAGGGTAAGCGACAGACCCAAAAGTATTGGTATTGTCCACAGCAGGTCTTCAAGACTATTTGTAACTTGTGGACAATACCAATATGTGGGGCTATGGCGGACCCAATACCACCTATAGAAGTTATATCAGTGCAGTCTTCTTGGGGTGCAACAATGTGTGTTTACATATGCACCCCTTATCCCAGGAGTGCCCATCGTAGGTCCTGGAAGGTGGTGGGGAACCTTAGCATATTTTCGAATGAAATGATTGTGCGTATTTTATTTTAAGGACCTAATTTACATACTCAGTGGCTTTTGTGCAAAATCTGTCAAGGACCTTCATCTCCCGCGCCTGCGTTGGACCAGCTCGCCATGACATATTGATGCCCCCATTGCACTCTAGCAACAGTGCAGGGATCAGCCGCTATCCCTGCGATAGACTGCAGATCTCTCTCTCACTCACTCTCTCCTCCCCCCTGGCGCGTGGCGTGCGTTTACCCGCAGTGCTGCGACAGGTGCCAGAGCTGCGTCGCTCGGTCCTCCTGTCTGTGGACAGCTGACCCCTCGTAGATCGCTTGACCTTCCGTTCCCATTGCACCGTTGTCGGAGCCGTGGACCGGCCAGGCCTGCAGAGCCATCCTTCAAGTGCCCGAGACACGGGCCGATTAATCACCGCGCTGGGGTAATTCAATGCAGTAGCAGGGCCTGAATGAGACACAGAGGGGGCGATCTCTCACAGAAGAGACAGCTTTATTCTGTCCCTGACACCTGACAGGTCATCCATTGCAGGCTAGGAGTGCGGGGAAAGGACGCACACCAGTAATTATCCCATGCAAATCACCTCGCCTCCAAGAAGACGACCCCTGAGCCAGGCACCAGGGGCCCTGCCTGATCAATGCGAGCTTTACAGCTTTCTGCTGAGCGGCAACATAGCTACCTACGACCCACCCCGCCAGGAGGGACTTGTGTAAAGATGAAGTATAGAGAATTCTTCTCCATCGCCCCAGTGCAGTACACGGTGCAGGCTGTGGTGGCCCCAGAGCGGGTGACTGGCCAGATCCTCTATATGGACTGGGTGAGAAAAACTGCACAAACCCCAAAATACACAAACGCATTCTGATGGTAAAAGTGGAATGTCTGACAAAGCTCCGCCTAGAAAAATCATTTTAAGATGAACCCTCAAGCATGTGACCCTGCATCTGCCCAGGACCATGTTGCTGGGCAGCTGGGCATTTGTTATTATGGCAGCCGGGTCATAGGAATGGGCGGTTCCTTGCATTTTGAGCTAATAGGACTCCTTGGATGAATGGATGAAACATCAAACTCTTGCCCCAACGCGTGAGTCCAGCTACTAATCTGTTCTGCGCAGGTGACCATTGCTTGTGCGATGCGACAAAAGGCACAGTAATATTCAAATTCAGAGCGATGCTGAGTTGAGACGCAGGATTAGCCTTCATCGCTGTAAACAGACATGGTATACGCTCTGCTTCAGTGCTTTCTTTGTTGAAATGTCACATTAGAGCCGGTAACCGGTTGAAACCAGACATAATATGCCCAGCTTTGGTGGGGGGCTCGTTGTCCTTTTGAGCCTATCATCTTCTTGGTTGCGCATAAGTTTTTGGTTGCCCTGTTGGTGCCTTTGGCTGCAATAGCTACTTAAGCATACGTTAAATGCTGAAACTAAGATGGCCATTGGCCTTTTGGAGAATTATCTCGTCTTGTCAGAGCGACCAGGTGTCACAGATTTTCCATGACAGTTTCACCACCTGTATTGGCGAATTTTATTAAATTTAGCACGTCCCAGTTTTCTTAGAGGTTCAACTGGACACAGAGGGAGGCAAGGATTCATGTGATCTAGTGCAGGGTTAGCTAGCAGGCCCTAGCGCAAAACAATTTGGTTAATACATGAAACTGTAAAAGGGCTGGTTCTCTCTACCCTTTTGCACCGCACTCCTATTTAATTTCACCCAATGATATCCGCGCACTGCCTAAGAGCGCCATTACCCCACTAGAAGAACCACCGAGCGTTTAGTGCCCCTTGGTACCACATTGTCTGGGTTTTCTCTGTGATCCCCATTTGTGGAATGTTCCGATTTTTGGCTTTCATGATTTGCTCACGCCACATTTTGTGTGGCACGAGCCCTCTCTGCTCAGGGACTCCTCTTAAAAGGGCGGCATTGGATGCCTGTAAGCAGCTGGAGCGCCATTCTTGCAACAGGTCATCAGCAAGGGGTGTGTTGGGCTCTGGCTGCTTTAATGTGTCCTTGTGCCGTGTCTCCGTGCATTCAATGAATGCATGGTTTTACTTTTACTTCTAGCAGCCCATCCCGTGCACTTATAAAACATTTATCACCACCACCATGTGGGAATCGAAGTATCTGTGTCGAGGGGTGTGTGCTAGTAGCTTCCGTGTCTGAGCAGCAGCGGTTGGATTGCAAAGGTTTTTGGGCCTGTCTCTGTGATTCTGACCTTCGCAATCCTTCCTGCATATCGTGGTCTAACCGCTGGTCACATCCCAACTGGCATCTAGAAGAAATTTGGAGGTTGTTGACGAGCAGGGTGTTAGTCCATCTGCTTATATTCATTCCTCAAAAACAAGGGAGCTGAGAATTTGAGATTGCGTCCATATTCCTTTATTGACTATGAAACAGCCAGAAGAAATAAAACAAGTCCGTCTGCTAGAATCCATATTTGTCACCACAGCGTGACCCCCTGGTGACGGTCCCCATTGACTCTCAATGGGGTGCAAAACGCCTGGGGACATGCATAACAGCAATTAAAATGTAAATAAATCCATCTTTTCTAGAAGGTTGGTGAAGTAAGAAGGTATCAAATGTTGCTTTTTTCCTGCTTAATTGTGTACACGCGCCAACACTCCATCTGTAAACATAGACTCAGAGTGGGAATGCATTTTGCACAGATTTGTTTTCCCCAAAATGTAGACCCGTCTGTGCTAGAGGCAGTAATGTATTCTAATCTAGTGTAAAGCACCTCGATGTTTTGAATTTCCTATTAGATCTGTGTCCTATGTACATCCAAAGACCAAGGTGAAAGAGCTTACCCTAATGCGCTGTCCCATGTAAATAGAAGTCCTTATTCATTATGTTATTGATAGATTGATTGATGAATATGTAAATGTCGACATTTAAACTATTTTATCAGAAAATGTAATGCACACTAGTTTTGTGAATCAATAATCACAGTAATTTGTAATAAGTACCTTTTCTTTCAAATGTCCACATATGTAAAAAAGCCAAGTAAAGCCCTTTTCTCGAGCCATTGCATTTTTGCATCGCTTCTTATTCTGTGCACAGTGTTCACCAGTTGTTCCTTCTGTCATCAATCACATGGCAGCAAGGGATGCTGCAGGTGAACTTTGATGGCAATTGCACCTGGGGAGTACAGCATTTCTTAGAGACATCCTTAGTGTGTGACGTGTTCTCCACAGCTGCACTTTGTGGATCGTTTGATGTATCAACATTAAAACCATTTCAGCTGAGTGTGCTGTGTAAGGAAGATTCTAATTACGCACACATTTATTGTCGTTTCTCAGGTTTTTTTTTGTGGATGTATTTCCTCAGAAGTGTTTATTTCAGATCACCTCTTTGTGATGGTTCATACCAGTTGGGCTGGAGCCTAAACATGGCCCAAACTCAAAAGGGCTTTAAGTTAGAAGTAAACAGAGATAAAAGGGAGACCAAATTGCAGGGCATGCTTCTCGTGCTTAAGGAGGAAGGGGAAAGACAGCATCATTTTGTGGTTTCTGTCTGACACCAGATTGTTTTTTCTGTGGCCTCTTTTAAAAGAAGATAGCAGAGTCCTACAATATAGTATTTCAGGTGTAGTCTTGAGTTAACACTTTTTTTCTGGCTTAATCCTGGCGGGAGTCACCCAGATTACATCTGGAGTCGACTTCTGGATGCTCCTAGGATGCACAGTACTGTGGTGGTTTAGTGCTGATTGAATGCATGTAAGTAGAATTTGCATGGCACCTCCATAGATTGAAGCTCTAGGCGCAATCTAGTTAATACAGGATAAACAAGTATGCAACAGATTTGCCATTGTTCAAAGATGTGAACTGATGGCTCTTACTTGCACTGAAAACGTATTGCAGTGTCTGAGATAAAAGATGGGGAATATTTTCCCCAGTACCTGTTTTGGATCAAATGCCAGCCTTTACTAGCCCTGTGTGAGACCTCAAATCGCTATTGATAACATGCCAGATGCTTTTCAACCTCATAGAACCTATTAATTTGAGCAGGATACAGAGGCATTGGAGTTCGACCTTGTTCTGCCAGGAGCCACTGGAGCTTTTACAAAGTCTGAGGTATGATCGCATGTTGCTGTGCTGCACACAGACACGTTAGCGTGTTTCAAGCTTTTAGTTACATTTCCTCGACGCATCCCAGACACCATACGTTCTTCATAGACAAATTCTCAATCACAACTGATACAGCAACAGTAAGTGGATGAGGGTTTAATCAGTAATTTAACATGGCCGTAGTAAATTATAAAAACAGTTCCTTTAATTGTAGCCTTGTAGTAAGTGAAGACGTGTTGGGGTAAGGCGTTTTGAAGAAGAGAAGCCAAAGGTCATCATTCGGCTTCAAGTTTTGAATCTAGAATGTAACCCAAACATGATCACCTCTGATTATCTCGGTCTCTGAACCATTTAAGTTGGAACTGGATGCTATTGACCCAGGAGTCAATGTCTAAGAGCTGCTTTGGATCCAGGAGTCACTTTCATGGGCCCACCCTATTGTTTATATTGGCCGTCACTTCTGTCAGAGTTCGTCAATTTGGTTATACTCCGTTTAGAACTGGTATACGCACCTACGTTCTTAAGTTAATGCTAGCGTGGTCTGAAGCGTATATTAAATAATAACAGCAGAACAATTTGTTATTCATAATTCGCAAATGTGTATATCAAAAATGAATTGCATCTAGAAATGAAACATAAATCCAGTATGTGTGTTGATTGGATTGAAAAGAAAAAATATAATTTGTGACTTCTAATGTGGCATGAAACTTTGTATATACAAAGTCCTGTATTGTATTTAATGTATATGTACTATGTATCGATATTCCTGCAGTTTGCTAGATTGTATTGTTCTTCTTCATTGCATTGGAAATAATTGAGACAAGATTTATATGGTCATAAAATAAAGGTTTATTTCTTTACAGTCCAATAACCCCGTATGCTGGATTTATTAATATATATATATATATATATATATATATATATATATATATATATAATATACACACACATACATACATTCAGTATTCGTCATGCATTGGGCACTTGCCCTGTATGACTCTGAGCCACATTAGGAATAATGTTGGGGCATCTGAAAAGTGGTAAATATAAGGCAGCGCAATATGGTTGCTGAATCATGAATAAGATGTTCAGCCTATGACTGATTCATTATCTGTGTGTATGTATATATTGTTGTTACTGTCCATTCCATACTGGTATAAGGTTCAATTGATTGTTTTGGACTAAAGACTTAGGCACATGTCACTTTATTCACTTGGTTTAAAGCAAAATAGAAAAATGAAAGCAGGAATGAATAAGCTTTTTGCACGTATCACTTTTGACTTAAAATGTTGCACTGTCACTTCAAGTTTTGAAACTCCAGGAACATGTATAAATAAACTTTGTAATGGCGACAGCAGAAGGTTTGACAAAGACCGCAGCTACCTGTTTGTGAGCCACAATAAAGCCGATTTATGAATGAGTCTGAGTGTGCTTGAGCTATAGTTCATTTTCGATATATATGCACCTGAGAATGACTAATAACAAATTGTTCCCTTTGGAGCAATTTTTCTATTGTGATTAGTGAATACCCAGGCTCTTTAGGAATTATAGGGTTGACCTATATTTGGAATAAATTAAATAGGCATGGCTAAGCTGGGCCCCTTGTACATTAACCTACATCACAGTTCAGTTTATAAGGGTAAGAACCCAAATTCACATGTGTGGAATGTTCTTAAAACAAGATATTAACCAACCCAATGTGGTCTCCTCAACTCTGCCCACTGTTTCCATATACCACCAGAACCTGGCAGTCCACAGTATCGCATATGGCTGACCCATCAGTTGGAACAAATCTTGAGAGATGACCTAGAACTAGGGAGTCTCTCATGTTCTACCCATCTAGCAGAGCTGCCTCCAGTCCAGAACGATATCTGAACCAAAACCGATATTTGTCTAGAATTTTACGCTGTCTGAGGTGAAATTGAGTCTAATTTGTCAGTACTTTCTCCATGACTTTGCTAATGCTAGAAAGTGCTGAAAAATAGTGGTACGTTCTAGGGTCCTCACGATGAAACCTGATTTCTTGACAAGTGTGGTGATAGATGCTTCTTGAAACTTAACGCGATGGAAGCCTCTCTAAAGGAGCAATGAATTAACCCTCCTCAGATTAGGCTAACACTCTGAAAATGAGGCACTTATCAAACCCAGCATTTCCTCGAACGGCAGTTTTGTTCATTGTAATGGGTGATCTTTTTCTTCAAAAGACATTGGGTCAATGAAAGAGAGTGGAGGGCAGCTCTTCAAACTGGGGCCTTGCAGCACTAGCTCAATAAGGGATAATGTGTTTAAAACAATATAGGTTCATCACTTACCTGAACTTTGCTCTTTATGGTAGGTACTGTAGTAGAAACAAATGGCAGTCATATTGCCGAACTCTTGCTGTTAGCAGATTTTCTTTTGTCTTATAAAAGGGCCATTGCTTGGTTGTTAGATTATGTTATGATCTCTTAAGAAAAGGCAACTTTGATTGTCTTATTGGCTTTACGATAAATTACTAAGTGACCCTTAAACAGTAACTTATCTGCTAGGATATGCTTTCAGCCATCGTGTCTCACACCATCAGCTCTCTTGTTTCACAGTGTCGTGTTCCAGTGTGTGTCAGGCCTTGAATGGTCCTAGTTTTCAATTTTTTGGCAAAGAGATCAAGCATTGGTTTTCCTCACTTTTCCTGTGGAGGAGTATGGAGCAGGCTTTGTCTTGGATTTTCTAGTCCAATCATAACATTGTTGTCTGGATTCTGTCCCAGTTAGCTAGCTTCCAATTTCATTAAAATAGTCACAAGAATGGGATAGTGCTCATAAGAGTGAAATTATTTGTCAAAACATTTGACAGTATCAGATGCAAGGCCGTGATGTTCTCAATGTCCTATTTCTACCGTTCACAAGATCTACCACACGACCTATGCTGTGCTTGAGTCACCTTTAAATCTTGTTTAAACGTAAAATAACTTGTCTCATATACATTTGGACAGAGGATATGAATGCAGTGCCATTTGTAGATTACCGTTACTTACCTTGAATGATTCAGAGAGTCTGTAATCAGTTCAAGGAAGATGTCTTGGAACTATAGATCATAGTCCGGGAAATAATACATCACAAATAGTCTAATGCACTGACGATCTGATTAATCACAAGGGCAGAGTTTCAAAGTTGTAGGTTTAGATTTCAGCTTCTGTGAGACCTTTGCTTGGTGTACCTCCTCGCACGCTGTACCCAGTCCATAAAAGTGTATGGTATTAAAGTTTAATTTTCCTGGGAACTCATGACTCCACTGAAAACTCGTCAACAACATTTATGTATGGCTTGGTGATGAAAGCTCAATCAATAATTTGATTCAAGATGCAGATGAGCGCATGCAGCTCAAGTACGTGCAGCACATGTGTCATGGTTGAACGCTGTTTGATCAGGTTGCATTGGCCACTTTATGTGATGGGTTTAAAACCAAACATTTTCCTCCAGATATTGCAAGTTGAAGAATTTACTGGAAAAGGTATATTGGGGAAGACACTGCCCGACTGGCATTTCCACATTCATGAAAGATTCTCATCCACTTGAGAAGTATGTTTCTATCCATCTCTGGATGCACCATCACAATACGATCCGAAGTGGTTGTGAGAGGCTGTAACAAAAACAAGCATTGGCATAGCCAATAGGTCTCGCCTTTGGGACCTTATAAGTGTTTAGCCATGCAACAGTTGCATAACTAAATACTTATAAGGTCCCAAAAGCGAGACCTATTGGCTATGCCAAGCGGCCGTGCGGCCGCGAAAGTGATCGCGATAGATCACGATCAAACATCAGAGCGGCCGTGCGGCCGCGAAAGTGAAAGTAATCACGGCAAAGCACGGCGCGCGCGCCCGCGCACATGCACTGTAGCTCTAGGCTGGCCTGGTACCACTTTTTGGAGCCCTCTCAATAAGTCTCACCAGACCAGCGCATGCGCTGGGTCAGGCGAGACCTAAAAGGAGATCCCTCTCTGGTTAGGGCTGGACGAGAGACTAGTCTGACAGACTTATTTTCTCCTCAATAAAGCCTTGCTTCCCTTTGAATGGTATACAGGTATAGGGCCGGCTTTAGGGCAGTGTGACAGGTGCGGCCGTACAGGGCGCTGACCTGTGTAGGGGGCGCTGACCTCGGGGAGGGTGCTATTTTTAGCAATACATTGTGACTGGAGAGATGAGGGGCACTTTTGCCTGGGGGTAGTGAGAGAATCCAAGCAGGTGGTCATGGGGCGTGATGGCGCCAAAAATGATTGTCGCAGCGAGCGCCACGAGCACTAAAGCCGGCCCTGTACAGGTAGAATCTAGTTTGTTTGCCAAGTCATGAGTATGGTGGCCTGTAAACCCAGTCTGCACAGTTTCACGCCGGTTATTCATAGACACTGTCCATCTTCATGCATCTTTTTTGTGCCTGTTGAATGTCTAATGATGTTTTGGTGGCCTTACAGGCAAGTCATGGCTGGGTTTGCTAGGAAATGAAGTCCTCACAGGATGCAGTGAAGTGTGTTGGACAAGTTCCTCTAAGATGCAGTTCAGAGGGGTTTGCTTTTATCCCTAGAAAGCAGACTGTGGGGACCTCATGCAGTGTAACAGGATAAAGTTGATAGGGTACAGCGCGGTGGGTTAGCTTCAGCACAATGACGTAATGTTGTTGCATAGTGTTCACAGTATTAGATGCAGTTTGGTAACTTAGATTTACTATGCTGCAGTGTGGTTGGTTATTTGACATTTTGCTGTACAGTATGGTGGCGTTTTGCCCCTAGTATGAGTGCAGAGTGTACGTTAGTGTTCCAAGGGTGCTGTGTAGTGCTCTGTGATGGATCAGTGTCCCTCGATTTCTCCCATCTGTTTTAAGTCCTAGGAGAATGAAGTCTGGTAGGTTAGTGCCCCTATCAGCCACTGCAGTGGATGATATGTATTCTCTTCGATGCATGTGTTGTGGTTGATTAAATACATGGCTGTTCTGCCGATAGTTCTCTCTAAACCTTTGATTTCTCCCCTTGTTTCACACCCTTGGTTAATGGTAGCACCAAGACTCCTCTGGGCGATCGAGCTATTTATAAGTATACATATATATATATATATATATTCCCAAACAAACGCTACCTGTGCTGCCAAACTCTTTTCATGACGGGTGCTTCCTTCGTGCAGGTAGCATGCACGCTTTAAATCAACAAACAAATTGTCCCACTTAAGGAACACTCACGGAGCACTCGTGGGTCTGGAAAACCTTTATTTCACCTCGCATGACGCGTTTCGTCACTCCTGACTCTTTCAAATGCTGTTCTGTGAAAAAAAGCTCTTTGCCATTTTAGTGTCTTTAAAGCCACACTGGGCTCCTCCTGCATAGTTTCAGCAAGGAAGGACTGCATTCACACGCAAGCAAATTATTCATGGCTGCCATCTTTGAATATCAGTATCTTAGTTATTATACCATCATGGTGATTCTTTTAAAGTAGTTGTTCTTTTGTTGTCAACTTCCATTCAGTGATGGGAAAAGGAAGGATGCATGAAAGTGTGCAGATTACTACAATCAGCGCCCTCAGGCACGGAATTCTCGAGTGGCAACAAAAGAACAACTACTTTAAAAGAATCACCATGATGGTATAATAACAACGATACTGATATTCAAAGATGGCAGCCATGAATAATTAGGAGGGACTGCTTGCGTGTGAATGCAGTCCTTCCTTGCTGAAACTATGCAGGAGGAGCCCAGTGCAAAGAGCTTTTTTTCACAGAACAGCATTTGAAAAAGTCAGGAGTGACGAAACGCGTCATGCGAGGTGAAATAAAGGTTTTCCAGACCCACGAGTGCTCCGTGAGTGTTCCTTAAGTGGGACAATTTGTTTGTTGATATATATATATATATATATATATATATATATATATATTACCTACTGGCGGTCACCAGTAGGTAGTTATAGTTAGGACCACGTTTCCATAGGAAATCCGCAACATTCTATTTTGAATAACTTTGGCGCCGGTCGACGAATCCTCGCGAATTTTTCAAAATAGGTGGGGCGCTACGCTCCGCTCCTTCCCTGAAAGTCTCGGGGGGATTCGTCAAGCGGGGGCTGAAATAAAAGGGGGGTCCCAAAACGCATTTTTCCCATGCATTTTTCCATAGGACCTTTAGACAGGGCTACAGCCCGAACGGCTGAACAGAATTACTAGAAATTTGGCAGAGAGGTAGTCCTCAGGTCAAGGAAGTGCCTTTTGTAGGTTTGGTGTAAATCTGTTCAGTAGATTCAGAGAAAATAGCCTTTAAATCAATATATATATCTGAGCCAGCTTACGGTGCGCTTACGGTACGCTTACCGTACGCGTACGGTGGCGTGCGCGAGCGCGATTCTGATTGGCTCTTAGATCTTAGTAAACATTCGAATCGGCCGAAACCAGGAAGCGGCGGCCACCATTTTCTCTCTCGCACTGAGAGTGATGTTTAAAGTATAAAGCACAAAAACATGTAAAGGGGGTGTTTAGACAGCTCCCACACACATAGCAATGTTGAGGGAGTCCCCAAAGATCCCCCAAGGCCAAAAACGGAATTTTAATTTTTTCGCTAATTTCGCCGATTACGCTTACCGTACGCGTACGGTAAAAAATTATAAAAAAAAAAAAATTATCCACACTCTCCCCACCCTGTGTTCAATTGGTGCCCGAAGGGCACCAATTGTGCATGGCTTATTAATGATGAGTTAAACTAAAATATTAAAAAAAATAATAATAAAAAAAAAAATGATCCACACTCTCTCCACCCCGTGTGCAAATGGTGCCCGAAGGGCACCATTTGTGCATGGCTTATAACATATACGAAAAATTAAAATATTACCTTTCAAAACGAAGTGCATCATATGTCCTCCATGTGCGCACGGTGCGCGAAGCGCATCGTGCGTACATGGCCCATCTAGCGTAACGTGGGCACGCGGTGCGCGTAGCGCACCGCGTGCCCACCGTGCGTGCACGGCACTAACTGCGTAAAGTGGGCGCGCGGTGCGCGAAGCGCACCGCATGCTCACTGTGCGTGCACGGTGCGCGAAGCGCACCGTGCGCGCACGGAACGAACTGCGTTAAGTGGGCGCGCACGCCACGAATGGCGTAAAGTAACTTAGCATTTAAAAAACCGTAGAAATTCACTGAAAAAACCATAGGTTTCACACACGTTATAGTTAGAAATTAGCATTTAAAAAACCTTGCAAATTCACTGAAAAAACCATAGGTTTCACACATGTTATAGTTAGCGGAAATTTTACTGATAAAAAACCAATGAAATTCCCCCGTTATAGTTAGTGCAGGCAACTATAACTCACACGACCGCAATCTTCTGCTGATGACATATGTGTCTTTATGAAAAAAAAATATTTGTAATATATGTATAGCTAAAAATGTATGGAAGAAGACATGGGCAAATAAGTGTCTAAATACAGTATTAGCATTAGCAGAGGATTGCGGTCGCGTGAGTTATAGTTGCCTGCACTAACTATAACGGGGGAATTTCATTGTTTTTTTATCAGTAAAATTTCCGCTAACTATAACATGTGTGAAACCTATGGTTTTTTCAGTGAATATATATATATGTATATATCAATCAAAGTTCCAGTAGACGCGCTCAGTTACTTTACGTGTAATATACCCTGAGAGCTGGTCTACTGGAACTTTGATATGCGGATGATAGCCGGTACGCTCTGCCAGCATGCGCGCCACTTCCCTTGGGTCCATCTGTTCTGAAAAGAGTAAAAGAGTGTGTGTGTGTGTGTATATATATATATATATCAGCTGGTGCATGCGGCAAGGTTGGAGCTGGTGCATGCGGCAAGGCTAGACTCTCCTTGAAAATATATTTATCAACAAGTTTCAGAAATAACGCAGCACTCTCCGCTCCTTTGGATTTTTGCTCATTTATTATCAAGCCATCTTACTCCTCCTACGCGTTTCAACCACACAGGTCTTGGTCACGGTATATTGCGATAGTTCATCTTCGCTTTTACCTTTTTATACCAATCTCCCACTTGTCCCATTATGAGGCATTGTGGGAGTGGTAGTCATGTTTAACAAATTTATAAATAAAGCATCATTCCTCAATATTTCGAGTGCGCTTACATATATGTACATATTTCCATGGCATATGATCTGTAATGCATGGAATTAGTCTGGTACAGAGAGATGTTACATTTGTTGCTCCCAAAGCCAACGATTTTGTTGGTTAATTTTCATGCCACTGTGTCCTAGTGACACTTACAGGTAAGTACCAAATCGGGCATGTACATGACAGCGATTACTTAAGATCATGCAGTGGCAGGATTCTTAAACTAAGTGTCCTAATCCCATTTTCTCTTTCTTGGCTAAGTGCCCCAATTGTAAATATGGAGTAATAAAACGGTGTATTTTCCGTACGCATAGATAATGTAATCCTTAAACATCAGCCAAATTCCCTTTATTCCCAACTTTCTACATAAATGTTACTGAGTCATAGGTATCTTTGATATTCAAGACACAAATATATCTACAATGCATATTCACAGAGAAAGACGATGGTAAATAGAGTTCTGTAAACAGAATTACAGGTGTATATACATCTCTTTGTGCTCATTCAACCTTAGGGGGATCTTGGTCTTAAACCTTATAATGAGTCGTGATTCCAAACGTCTCAGAGTGAGGCTCCTGTTCCCTCCCCTCTCATGTATTGGAACTGTTGCTAGGTCCAAATATGTCAAATGCTCTTTCCTTCGTGTGTCATCATGTACTTTGCCACTGTGTATGTAGTATCCTTAATCTGAGTTGCCCTTATATGTTCTAACATCTGTTTCCTCAGTGGGCATATTGTACTGCCTATGTAGCGTTTCCCACATAGACATTCAATCAAATATACTATATATGTGGATTCACAAGTGATAGTTTAGTTGATGTTAAATACTTTCCCTCGTGTGTCAGTGTTGATTTTCCTGTTTTTACCAATTTTACAAGCTTTACAGCTACTGCATTTGCTGAATCTCCTTTTTTTTTTCATTTTTTTTTTTTGTTTTTGTTTTTTGTCCTCATTTGCCCAGCCCTTATGTGTGAAGAAAGAAAACCGCCAACCACCATTTTGTGCTATCTTGTCCTACCCACCTAGAAACCATTAGTGTGATTTGGACAATTGCACAAGAAAAAGCAGATAACAAATTGGCGGAAGAAGGAGAGAGCAACACACAAAAAGGGCGGCCTTTAAGAAATCCATCTAGGCATATTTCAGCCTGTTTGGACCAGAAAATCGGAGAAGACCCTTGTTGTAGATCCATGGAGTAGGGAAACTGGCATAATCATAGGACCGGGGGAAAAAACAAAACGGGAAACCTACTTCCACTGTGTCAAATAATCCCAGAAAGCAGTTTTCTTATTTATTATACTGCAGGGTCTAGCCAGGTCTGCTTTAGAAACTTCATATTGGGACGATAACCATCCCATATATGTTGGAGGAGCTGTATTCACCCAGAATCTGCAGATCTGTCTCCTAGCCATTAAAATTGCAAAAAACAGGAAGGATCTAGCAGGCCCTAGAATATTTTCATCAATCCCAAAGATCATCAAGGGGAGAGTACTGCTAAGAGTGATGTTTAGAATAGAGGATAGTGCTTCCATCACCTCTTCCCAAAAGCGACCGATAACTGGGCACTCTTTAAACATGTGCATGTCCGAGGCCTCTACTAGGTCGCATTTATTGCATTTATTGCATTTTTTCCCATGTTGGAATTTGGCTAACTTTTGAGGGGACAGATATGCGCGATGTAGTGTAAAAAGGTGGTTTCGCCTCAGCCAGGCTGGCTTCACAATTTTATACAGGAGACTAAATGAGTTTAGCCACAACTGCTGGCACTGTTCGCCAACAATACTACCCCATAACACCTCAGGGAGATTGGAGTCGTCGTCTATCTCCTCCAAGATCGCCCAATACCAACAAGCGACTTCCTTTCCCCCCCCTGGCCTTGTCACCAAAAGATTTTCTAAATTGCTGTAAATCCCCAGGGGGGCTCCCTTTCTTGTCAAAGCCTGCGCCCAGCTATTCAACTGCATATACTTGAAGACAGATAATCCTGGTCCGACTTTCTCCCGCAAAGCCTCCCAAGGTATCATTGACCCACCTACCGTCAGCTCTCCCCAGTTTATAATTCCGGCTTCCTTGATTGGACCTCTCAACCTGTCTTTAAGACACAACGGAGTGCCTGGCGAATCCCACATGGGTGCTAAGTTAGAATAGTAGCACAACCCTATTCTATTTCTGATTGTGGACCAACTTCTAGCCAACGATTGAAGAATGTTTAATTTTATTTTTTTAAAGAATTTCTGGTCTCCAAACTTAAAAAGAAAGCCGTCAAATGGAAGATCGGACCCCTCCAACATAGCTCGGAACATCCTTCCTCTAAGGTTATCCACTGGTGTTTTTAGGAGCATTCTCGAGTAAGATAACTGGAATGCCCAAGCATAATATTGGATGTTTGGAGACGTTAAACCTCCTTTCTCTCTCCTTCTCCTCAACTTTTTCCAAGCCAATCTTGTGGCTCCGTTCTTCCAAATAAAAGAATTAAATCCTTGTTGACATTTAAGTAGTTGTTTGGTTTCAAAGGCCATAGGGATAGAATTAAACAAAAAGGTATATTTAGGTAGGATATGGTGATATTACTTATGTCTTGGGTTATTCTTATACCAAGATACCGCATGGAGGACACAACCTCTACCTGAGTATTGGGGGAATTACAGGCCATGATCTCTGTTTTCTCTGAATTTATGTTATATCCAGAGATTTTTCCGAACTCCTCAGCCTTCCTAATCACTGAGGGAAGAGCCAGATCTAAATTTGAAGTCATTATGAGGATATCATCGGCATACATGCTGAATCCCTTTTGTAGATTTTCTAGCCAAGTTTCTGATTTCCTCCTCCCGAAGTGGCTGTTCACCAAGTTATCAGATAGTGATGGCACTTTTCTGAATGTTATTTTTAGTTGTGTACCAAACTTCTCTCCAATATCAGGATCTTTAGTTAGTACATTCCAGTACTTGCTCAATATTTTTTAATTTTGAAACTTTCCTTGCTGTAGGTTAGGATCATTCTGATTGTATCATCTTTTTGGTCTTCCTTCCTTTTTTCTTTTTTGTTCACCAAGGTTTGAGCTCGTGTTAAGCATCTCGCTTTTTCTTCTCCATGTTGGATGCCTATGAATTTATACCCTCTTTGTAGGAATCTCTGTTTGGTTTCCTTGAATTTTGATTCCATTTCTTTAGCCTCAGAACAGTTTCTTTTCATTCTTATGAACTCTCCATATGGTATATTTTTCTTCAACGAATTTGGATGAAAGCTCGAGCCCTGGAGCACACTGTTGGTGGCTGTGCTTTTTGGAAAACTGTGGTCTGTATTCTATTTGATTCAACATACTTTGGTGTCCAGGAATACTATTTCAGGGGCACTAATGTTTTAGGTGAATTTCAATCCAACCTCGTTGTTATCGAGAATCGCAAAGAATTCCATGAACTCTGTTGCTGACCCTAGAAGAAACAAGTCATCTATAAATCGTAGCCAAAGTGCCACTCTGGCCGTATACTGCTCATTCTCTTCTCCCAAAGCTATGTTTTTTTCCCACCAACCCATCATGAGGTTGGCGTAGCTTGGAGAGAAGGAAACTCCCATGGCGATCCCACAACTTTGGGAGTAGAATGTTTTTGTAAATAAAAAGACATTGTTCTTAAGACAGAGCTCGATCATTTCTATGAGCATCTGAGTGTGTTGTAATTCTTCTATGGTGCTCTGCTTCAAAAAGTACATAGCCTGTACCCTATCTTGTGGCTTATTGATGTGTATAGGGATGTGACAATAATGGTTACGAGCAGGTATTCTTTTTGCCATCCAGTTTCCATAAAAATTCTGAGAAAGTCACCAGTGTCTTTGATGTAAGAGTTCAGGGTAGGTACAATTGGTGCCAAAAAATGGTCCACATAGGAGGCAATATTCTCATACAATGACCCACAGCTTGAAATTATGGGACTTCCAGGTGGCATCGTGATTGTTTTGTGTACTTTGGGCAAAAAGTAGATGGTAGGTGTGATCGGATTATCGTTGTTCAGGAATGAAGCCTCCTCATCACTTAGTAATCCTCTTTCATGCCAGGTCTTTAATTTGTTGTTTAATTCCACTAAGTCACTGATTGGATTTCTCTTTAGTTTGGTGTAGTTGGTTCTGTTATTTAATTGCCGCATAGCTTCCAGAATATATTCCTCCTTGTCCAGAATCACTATGTTGCCCCCTTTGTCCGCCGGCTTTATTTCTATGAGGTTGTTGTTAGTTAGTGACTTTAATGCTTCAAGTTCTTGCATGGTGAGGTTTTCTTTTCTCTGCCCATGTTTAACGTTTTTCATCAGTTCCAATTCCGATACTACCAAATCGTGAAATGTATCTATCCGAATGCCAGGATGTAGTGCTGGACAACATTTCGATTTCTTCTTAAATTTGATATTGATGTGTTTGTCAGTACTGATGCCCATTTCTGCCAAGATTTGAGAGTCAGATAGATTTGCATCATCCATATCATTTACTAGACCATAAGCTGTTCTTCGGTCCTTCACTTCTGAAATTGTGAATTCATTGGAGGATTCTTCATTTGCAACTTCTCCACTTGTGGATTCTAAGATGTTATTCATATTCTGTTTGTTGAAAAACTTTGCCAGTTTTATCTTCCGTGCACATTTGTAAATGTCTATCCTGGTCTCAACATGATCATAATGCTTTTCTGGACAGAAAGTAAGGCCTTCATGTAGAAGACTTTGTTCATCCTTAGTTAACGCATACTTCGATAGATTAATGATTTAAGGTTCGGGTCCGTTTTTCCATTTTTAATTATTTCTTTGTTTTTCAATTGCGCAGGTGATACCCCTTTGTATTTTCCGGAGCCTCTTCTTGTCTTTCATCGCTTCCTCTCCTTCCAGTTTGGCTTCTTCCCCTTCCAAGTCCAGTTCCACGTCCTCTTCCCCTTCCTCTTGGTGTTTTCTGATCTAAGTACAGCAGTTTCATCTCGTCTAAAAAAGACGTGCGATTGATGGAAGTCGCTGATCCTTCTCCTTCACTGAAGTCAGTGTCTGACTCACTCTGGTAGTATTCAGGGATTCTAATGGTGTTTGTTTATTGGTGCTCATTTGTTGTTTCAAGGCATAAAAGCCCTTGGCGAATGTTAGTATCGCACCACACCCCACTCACAATCGTGTTCATCTCTTCTGAACTTCCGTTCTTTGCTCTCTTCCACTTCACTCTTATGTTTGTCCAAATTGCGTTCCATGTCTTCCTTAGTTTTTTAGATTCCTCTTCTTCCCTAGATGCTAGGATTTGTGCCTCTAATTCTCCTATGTTTTGATGTAGATCCTCAATATCTTTTTTCGCATATTTCACAATTATCAACATCGTATATTGTGCGAACACTGCATATTATTATTTCCCCACTCCTCTAACATTTTTTTTTGGTGTCCTGATGATTACGTAATGTGAAAATTCTTAGCCATCTTGGAACTCTTCCACACTTCCCTATTCCTCGAGTGTTATCACTTCTCAGCTTTTCGTTATTTCTTTCCTTAGCATTCTTTCTAGTTGGACAAACATTTGTTTTAGTGCTCTTTATAAATATACATTTAAAATCCTCGAGTGTTATTACTTCTCAACTTTTCGTTATTTCTTTCCTTAGCATTCTTTCTAGTTGGACAAATATTTGTTTTAGTGCTCTTTATTAATATACATTTAAAAAATATATATATATATATTATGTGTAATGTACCCTGAGAGCGCGTCTACTGGAACTTTGATATGCGGATGATAGCCGGTACGCTCTGCTGCGCTTCGTAGTTCCGAGCCTTCGGCGTTGGTGCCTGCAAACGGAGGCAGCATCCGTTTAAAATGCAAAGGATTTCTCGTATTCTGCCCCAATGACAAAAATAACAAGATGCGGCACACTAGAAGAAGCACAAAAATGTATTGTGCACAAACAAAAGGGCGACGCGTTTCGGCGTTAAGCCTTTGTCAAGCAATTTCCTGTACCTCGTTTGCCTATAGAAATACACCAAATACTTGGACGACATAGAAGAAATACTTCTTTGATACTTACCGCACGGCTTATTTTCGACACGGTAATCAGCATTAATGCCTGCACAACAACTTAAATTGCAAATTTTAAATTATACATTTAAAGTGTGAAATACAGCATTACATAGTGTGTTCATAAGCTTCCAAAATTGCAGGTTTGTAATTAAAGTCTCAATTGCAATTAATAAAGTTATCTGTAAAAATATCGGCATTCAGGTCGGCAGTATTCAACTCATTTCACCATACCATTTGATCAAAAGATTGATCAGATAACCAAATTTGCAGTTTATATAGTTATGATAGCAAATGCAATGAATAAAGTGTTCTATGCAGAAAATCGGCATAGCGGTCGGCGGAATTTGAATCATTTCACCGTACCATTCAGTCCGAGTAGCAACCAATAAAATTTTGTTCAAAGTTTCGGCATTCTGGTTAATGTAGTTACATGTTTTCCACCATATGTGCGAGACACCTTGCATAAAGTCATGCTTAAATTAATGCACTTTGCCAATCATTACGCTCTTTCTGGCAATTAATCTTGATATAGGCATGCCGTAATTCTGGCCAAATGCTTATGGGCAATGATTAAAAATATATTTAAGCATGAACGACACCTCAATGCGGTATATGTTATATCTGGTCTCTGCTACGGTGGATTCATATAATCTCATCTAATTCGGGGCAAGTGCCCTTAATCCAGATATCCTGTACTTTGACATATATTGTGTGAATAAGATGTGAATACTATGTTTTGGTGTGCTATGTCATCTTGGTAAGTCCTAAAGTGTTCGGGGCAGACAAGTTGAACTTATGTGCGGTGCAAGCAGACAGAAGGGACTGTGTTGGGTGAGTGTTCCTTGGACAAATGTGAAAAATTAGGGACCTAGAATGTGGGATCTGTTGGTCATAAGGTACCAGAATAGTGCAGCCACCATTGCGGCTTAGCTACTGTTAGCCTGCCAAATCCGGCATTTAGAATCAACTGATAGTACCCCAGTCTTATGGTCCACATTAAAATTGTGAGGTGACACTAACTACAAAACATAAGAGTAAAATCACTTAAAATAGTGAAACAGCAGTCGGTTACGAAGGGGTATGGTTTAACGGCCTATATGAGTAACAAGTTCCTCTCCTCCATTCAAACCTTTCGGTATTTTACAATCCAATTCAATGATATATATATATCCTGTATGTTGTCCAACTGTATTTCTATAGGCAATCGAGGTACAGGAAATTGCTTGACAAAGGCTTAACGCCGAAACGCGTCGCCCTTTTGTTTGTGTACAATACATTTTTGTGCTTCTTTTTGTGCCGCATCTTGTTATTTTTGTCATTGGTACAGAATACGAGAAATCCTTCGCATATATATATATATATATATATATATATATATATATATATATATATATATATTATGTATGTATGTGTGTGTGTATATGTGTGTATATATATAAAATTCACTGAAAAAACCATAGGTTTCACACATGTTATAGTTAGCGGAAATTTTAATCATAAAAAACCATTGAAATTCCCCCGTTATAGTTAGTGCAGGCAACTATAACTCACGCGACCGCAATCCTCTGCTGATGCTAATACTGTATTTAGACACTTATTTGCCCATGTCTTCTTCCATTAAATTTTAGCTATACATATATTGCAAATATTTTTTTTTCATAAAGACACATATGTCATCAGCAGAGGATTGCGGTCGCGTGAGTTATAGTTGCCTGCACTAACTATAACGGGGGAATTTCAATGGTTTTTTATGATTAAAATTTCCGCTAACTATAACATGTGTGAAACCTATGGTTTTTTCAGTGAATTTGCAAGGTTTTTTAAATGCTAATTCCTAACTATAACGTGTGTGAAACCTATGGTTTTTTCAGTGAATTTGTACGGTTTTTTAAATGCTAAGTTACTTTACGCCATTCGTGGCGTGCGCGCTCAGTTAACGCAGTTCGTTCCGTGCACGCACGGTGCGCTTCGCGCACCGTGCGCGCAGAGTGAGCACGCGGTGCGCTTTGCGCACCGCGCGCCCACTTTACGCAGTTAGTGCCGTGCCCACGTTACGCGGGATGGGCCATGTACGCACGATGCGCTTCGCGCACCGTGCGCACATGGAGGACATATTATGCGCTTCGTTGTGAAAGGTAATCTTTTATATTTTCATTTGGGATATATATGCCAGGCACAAATGGTGCCCTTCGGGCACCATTTGCACACGGGGTGGGGATAGTGTGGATAGTTTTTTTTTTTTAATTAATTTTTACCGTAAGCGTAATCGGCAATTTTTCGAAAAAAAATAAAATTGAATTTTTGGCCTTGGGGGTACTTTGGGGACACCATCATCAATGCTAGGTGGTTAGGAACTGAATACATTGCCCCTTTAGTTGTTTTTTGCCTTTGTTTTTGCTGCCTCACTCAGAGTGCGAGAGAGAAAATGGCGGCCGCCGCTTCCTGGTTTCGTCCGATTCGAATGTTTACTTAGATCTAACAGCCAATCAGAATCGCGCTCGCGCACGGCACCGTACGCGTACGGTAAGCTTACCGTAAGCGCACCGTAAGCTGCCACAGATATATATATTGATTTGAATGCTATTTTCTCAGGATCTACTGAACAGATTTACACCAAACCTACAAAAGGCACTTCCTTGACCTGAGGACTACCTCTCTGCCAAATTTCAAGTAACTCTGTTCAGCCGTTCGGGCTGTAGCTGTGTCTAAAGGTCCTATGGAAAAATGCATGGGAAAAACGCGTTTTGGGACCCCCCTTTTTTCTCGGCCCCCGCTTGACGAATCCCCCCGAGACTTTCAGGGTAGGAGCGGAGCGTAGCGCCCCACCTATTTTGAAAATTTCGCGAGGATTCGTCGACCGGCGCCAAAGTTATTCCAAATAGAATGTTGCGGATTTCCTATGGAAACAGGGTCCTAACTATAACTATCTACTGGCGACCGCCAGTAGATAATATATATATTATTACCTACTGGCGGTCGCCAGTAGGTAGTTATAGTTAGGACCCTGTTTCCATAGGAAATCCGCAACATTCTATTTGGAATAACTTTGGCGCCGGTCGACGAATCCTCGCGAAATTTTCAAAATAGGTGGGGCGCTGCGCTCCGCTCCTACCCTGAAAGTCTCGGGGGGATTCGTCAAGCAGGGGCCGAGAAAAAAGGGGGGTCCCAAAACGCGTTTTCCCCATGCATTTTTCCATAGGACCTTTAGACACAGCTACAGCCCGAACGGCTGAACAGAATTACTTGAAATTTGGCAGAGAGGTAGCCATAAGGTCAAGGAAGTGCCTTTTGCAGGTCTGGTGTAAATCTGTTCAGTAGTTCCTGAGAAAATAGCATTTAAAAGCATATATATATGTGGGCGGAGCCTAACCACACATCTTATCCTGAGATCTGATTGGCTGTCAGCACTTCATCCAAGAAGTGTTGGCAGCCATCTTGGGACCAATATACATGATAGCACCTCATTAAAAAGCATTGCAGTTAATAGAAGGTTTTAAGACTTTAGTTACATTATAAATCATTTGTTGATGGTACCATACTCATTTTAGGAATTGTGGTATGTTCTAAGGTGATTTCACCATGTGAAAAAGCCTTCTGCTGGGATATCATGATTGAGAGAAAAATATTTTCTCATGCTTTTACCACAGAGGTTTGGAAGGTGATCTATAGGCTAAACTGAGAGCTTATTTTCTGTAAATTCACATTATCTTTCTCAGTCATGTGAGAATGAAGTCTGACATTCTCAGTAAAACATGTACATCCAACAAGGGCAGAGACTGTCAGTTGATTCCTTTGTGTTCTACTGCAGCTTCCCAGAGTGTTCCAAAGAACTACTAGAGCGCTAACAGTCCTACTTATGATAAACGTATGGCACACCTGAAGCCATCTTGCTTGGATTAAAGTGGTAACTCTTAAAACATTTAATTTAAAAAGGAACAAAATGAGGGGGTTCATTTTTCCATAAAAAGTATGATTAGTGCTGCAGAAAGAAAAATTAGGGCACATTTTGAGTGACTTCTCAAATCCTCTTCTATTTCATTAAAAAATTCTGACATGCAGACTGAAACATGCACTTTCAATACCAGCAGCAGTTTTCCCTGGTGAGCAGTAGCTTTACTACAGTGATCTAATGAGCAAAAAGAGTGCTAACATTCTGAATTTATGGCAAATGTGTGACACATCTGAATGCCTTCTTGATGGAATCAAAGTAAAAAACTGAAAGTATTTCCTACTGAGGAGACTGCAGTAAATGAGGAAATTAGGAAACTTCATAACAAATAAGTCTCCCAAGATGGCCACCAGAGACAAAAGAGCCCAAATGTAGCCCAAATATCACCCAGATGTAGCCCAAGTATAGCCCAATGACAGAATGTCCCAGAATGTTCTTAAAAACAACTAGAGCGCTTACTGTCTTCATTATGACAAAAGTATGGCACACCTGAAGCCATCTTGATTGGAATAAACTGGTAACACTTAAAACATTTAATTTAAAAAGGAACACAATGAGGAGGTTCATTTTGCCATAGAAATTATGATTAATGCTGAAGAAAGAAAATGAGGGCACATTTGAGTGACTTCTCAAATCCTCTTCTATTTCATAAAAAAATTCTGACATGCAGACTGAAACATGCACTTTTAATACCAGAAGCAGACTTCCATGGTGCAGTAGTTTTACTACAGTGATCTAATGAGCAACTAGAGTGCTAACATTCAGAATTTATGGCAAATGTGTGACATATCTGAATACCTAAATGATGGAATCAAAGTAAAAAACTGAAAGCATTTCCTACTGAGGAGACTGCAGTACATGAGGAAATTAGGAAACTTCATAACAAATAAATCTCCCAAGATGGCCACCGGAGACAAAAGAGCCCAAATGTAGCCCAAAATCACCCAGATGTAGCCCAAATATAGCCCAATGACAGAAGTGTGCAAAACACTTATTATTTTGTGTTTTTGCAGTGTTATATAGTGCAGACTTGTCAGGTATTGGAGTGCTTTACATGAGCATTGGTTACATCACACAAGAACAAATTAATTTTGGTTGTAGACATGGGGAGACTAAGTGATTTGACCAGAATCACAGAATGTCGAGCTGAAGCAGAAACTTCAACCTGGTTCCCCAGTTGCAAAGTCTGCAGTTCTGGAAGTAACACCACATCCTCTCCCCTAAGTGCAACATTTAATCAAGTGGTCAACTGGATAAAAAAACATAAAGATAACAAATAATTTAAAAGTGCTTTGTCGCTATTTGAAAACTCAGAAAATATGTCCTTATTTTAGTCTTTTAGAGCACTAACCATAATTTTGATGCCAATAAGACCCTCTCATATATGTAATTTCTAAAGGAAATGCTCTAGGTATTACAGTTTTGATTACATCAAGATGATGTCAGGCGTTCCACACTTTTGTAATAAATATAGAATGTTAGCAATCTAGTTGTTCATTAGGATACTGTTGAGAGGCAGAGGCCAGTGGCACGGACTCTGAAAATTGAAGGCAGGTAGGAGGGTGCAAAGGCAACAATTTAACCACACTGAGCAGGCAGGAAGGGCCGTGGAAGCACAACAGACTATGGAGGGCAGTGGAAAGGGGGGCAGGGGCAACAAACCAACAATACAGGACTTGCAAGAGAGGCTGTTGGAGGGAAGATCTATTACGGGTCAAGGAAGCTAGGGGCGGTCCCCAGATCCCCGGGAGCCACCACAGAACTGAGCAGGAGAGTGAGTCAGGGACAAAAGGGGCACCTTAATTTGAGCCGGGGTGCCTAGGAACGCTTGCTCCAAAAATGAAGAAAACAGACATATGAGACATGGAATTGGAGGCAGAATACAATGGCAGTTTAATGAGAAGATGCAACTTCAAAGAAACCGCAGAATAGAGACATAAAGTACAAAATACAGAATCCAGATAATCATACAGCTGTCATAATATTCTCTGTATCTAAATTAATGTACTGACAGAGAGAGAGAGAAAACACATCTATAAATGCATCATGAGAAACAAGTTACACCAAGGAAAATGTTACCTAGGAACACTCACGTTTACTCTTAGAGCAAGCATTCCTGCAATTACAATACAAAATCTTTTAAATGCAAAAGTAAAGATAACAATGGTTAAACATAACATGACATTTCATATAGGTAAAATAGAATAAGATACTTCAAGCAAAGCAGAGCAAGACATTTTAAGCAAAGGAAGACAAGAGCTCCCAGCTCTTGGGGAAAACCTGCACTGCCTGTTAACCTACATACAGACGGTGAGGTAGTCCGTCGATATCTGTGGGTGCTCCCTTTTTATATCATTTTGTGGGCTCCTTTGCACGCTACATCTACCTACGTATGCTACCCAAAAGCTTCGTCTGCAGATTTTACCAGACATTTCGTCATTTACCCACTTAATGCTGACAATGGACTGGGTGAAAAGGTCAGTCTCTCAGGCCAATCGCTTATCGTAAGTTCCATAGAGCAAGCAGAAAATAATGGGTATTGTACGGGAATTCAATATATTCATGTATAAAATCTCCTCAGTTCTCCTAACTTGACGCTCTGCGGTTGCCACTTCCTTAAAAGCGGGAAACCTGCCCAGGAAGCAAGTACCAGTCCAGGATGCAGCCTACTGTATGTCGACAGCTTCAGGGGGATGTTGAACTTTGATACCGAGCACGGAGCACTCGGGTAGGGTGGGGGCTACTAGTTTGGATCAGAAGGCCTCGCAGACCTGCCTTCAGACTGCTATACACTAAAATTGCAGAGCTATGGTCAATTTAACAAAGAGCCTACATATTGAACAGAAGGGCCTACACAGGGGTTTTATGCTGGCTGAGTGGTAAGGATGTCTCAGGATAATTATATAGCAACACAGGACCCGCTGGTCAATTTAATACGGCCTACAAATGCAGCTGGCAGGGCAAGGACAAGGGTCTCATACTTCAGGTGTGGACAGAACGGGTCAGGGGCCCCCTGTGATACAAAATCTACCCTCCTTCAAGGCTGTGGCAATGTAATAGACCATTGTGGGCAGAAGGAAGAGGCAATGGTAGTACAACCATACATGCCAACAGACCCGATTCAGCCAGGAAACGTCCAATGTTTTTAAGCTCAAATGGGCTTTATTTGATCTGTCTCCTGTCTACAATATCCTCTTTTTCAATGTAACTCAAAGGGGAAAATCAATACCCCAGTTCTTTTTCAAAATCTCCCTCTTACCAAGTTCAAAATGTTCGCAAGTATGGTACATTGGATCATGGAAGGAAATGGGATAGGGACATGGACTTGGATAACAGAGGACAGGAGGGACATGGAGAGGTGCACCAAACTGACCCTGCAGGGCAGGCATCAGGGTTTGCAGCAGCACAATACACCACACAGGGCATGCAGGACGGGAGTGCAGCACAACAATCCATAGAAAGCAAGAGGGAGGGGACAGGACCATGCACATGGACAACAGATAACAGAGGGGCAAGAGGCAATGGTAGCTAGCTGACCATAATAGACAGACAGGAGAGAAAGCTGCAGCATAACAGACCATAAAGGGCAGGAGGGACGGATCAGGGGCATTACAATGGAACAGACAAGCCAGGAGGGAGGGAGTAGGGCTGGGGGCAAGGGGGCAGGGCAGGAGCAGCAAGATAGCCATGGAGGTCAGGCAGGATGGGCACTAGAAGCAAGACACACCATGAAGAGCAACAGTGAGACTGTGATGGCATACACACAGACCATGGAGGGAAGGTGGGAGGGGGTCAGGGGCAGCTAACTGACCACACAGGGAAGGTGGGAGGGGCCATGGCAGCACAGAAGACCATGCATGGCAAGTGGGAGGGTTAGTGTCAGCACAATGGCTATGATGGGCAAGAAGGAGGGTGGAGGGGCATGCACAAAGGACGATGGAGGATAGAAGGGAGGGTCAGGACCTGTGCACAGACAAGAAAGTTCAGGGGAAGGGACTTCACAACAGACCACACGGGGCAGGCAGGAGGAGCAGTTGCAGCACAACAGACCAGGGAGGGCAGAAGGGTGTGGCAGTACAATGGACCATGTAGGACAGGAGGAAGAGGATAGGGGCATGGCATGTGGACAGGCAGGGTGGAGGTGGCAGGGACAGGTTACAGTCATCTGACAATGCTAGGCAGGTGGGAGGGGAGTGGCAGCTCAACAGAACACTCAGAGTAGATAGGAGTGGCAGGTCCATGGGACATGGTGGGCAAAAAGGATGGAGCAGGGGCATGCACAAAGACATCGGAGGGCAGGGGGAAGGAGAATAGGGGCAGCAAGCTAAGCACAGAGTTTAAGCAGGAGGTCAATGATGGGGCATAGAATTGGGCAATGGAGGGCAGGAGGAGTGGACTGGTACATCATACTAAATTGAGGGCAGTGGCAGCACATCAGACCATGCATGGCAGGAGGGAGGAGGCTAGTCCATGGATTCACACAACAGAGGATAGGGAGGAAGGGGATGGGGCAGCAAGCTAACTGTTCAGAGAAGGCGGGTATTAGGAACTTTATTGTTTTTAAAACATTGTGTCTGTGCGAACTACTTAAAATATGAACAAGTATGCAGCATAATCTCACTTTTATTCAGGAAGAAGAGGACGTTTGTGACTGTGACTCCTGGCTCACTTGGCAGAAACACCCCCTGACCCTCCACCCCCTATCGCAAAATGTAATGCCCGTGAAAAGGGTAGGGGAACACAGTGTTATATAGAACATAGTCCTGAGAGCACGATTGAAAATGAAAACTAGATATAGTGTATGGTATAAACTATGCACCAAAAAGTGTGATATAAGATGAACCGGGCGTGAAATATAATATGCAATACATTGTTCGCAATGACAGATTCATTGGAGAGCGCAAGATAGCACAGGCACTAGCGCGTGCTATGCGATATGCGCCTTGGAGTGTAATATGCACAGGGCAGTGTTGTGTAACCTAACTAGTCTCTAAAGTTGTAATATAAAATATGTGCTGGGGAGTGTAACGTTGCATATGCACTGTGACAAAGATATGGATCCCAGATTGTAATATGTATGGCATAGCACTGTGCGTTATAACATAGGCATCGAGAAAGGCACGTTAGATGGGGCAATATAACCCGTGCGAAGACAAGTGTGGCATGACATATTCACGGGGTGGTGTTACAGTGCACATGGGCTAGAGAGTGTCATAGCATATGCACTAGCTAGTGGAATACAACACAGAGGTGTGTGGCACTCGGCAGGCAATGGTGGGTGTAACACAGCATTGGGCTCTGTCAGGAGCACGCTGTGACTCTCAAGTGATGTTCGTCCCCTTTCCAGAGAGTAAAATAAAAAGTATTACACATCCGGCAGTGGATGTGTGTTTTATTAACCGTGAGGGGGGTTTCTTGCATAGTTTTGGTCGAATTTTTGTCGAATCCCCTTTGAATGGCTTGGTGTGCATGTGTATTAAATGTGCCCGTCAATAGCTACCCATGTTTGTATAAATAAACGACAAGGGTGTCTACCAGGATTAGGCACGGTAGGGCATCAGACATGTCAGAGCTTCACTAGTGGTGTAAATACATTCCACGTGGATTCATTGCATGCATAGTCGCCTTTTAATGAATATCACGCAAATCGTCATGGTGATAGGTACGTACGGTTTGTCCAGCATGTCCTAGGTGTGTCTAT